>NC_056725.1:1716850711-1717205711 GCF_019279795.1 Protopterus annectens
TAGGCATCCTTGAGGTCTATGCAGCACATCCAGTCGTTTAATCTTTAAAGACCAGAAGACCTCGGGCTACCTCTCATTACCAAAAGCCAAGAAGTTTCATTACAGAGTTTAAGGTCAGAAATTGCAAACCTTGACCACTCCCCAGTGCAAAAGTGAAACACAATATTCCCTATCAAAATAAAAATAAAAAAAAAGAAATCAAACAGCAGTTTTAAAGACCAGAAGACCTCAGGATAATTCTCCACTTTGCACTTCCTCATCTCATTTCTCATTGGCCAAACTTACACCCAGTACTCAAATAGCTTACTATCTTTACCCCCCCCACCCCCACCCCCGGAAACTACTAATAGTAGTGAGCATGCTAGGGCACCATTTTTAAAATGTTGCAGTCCACAGATGGAAGTGTATCAGGATCCCCTCCATGTAGTGTGCATGCCTGGTCAGTGTTTATATTAGTATGAGTTTCTCATTTATTGTTTGGCTATTTGTTTGCTGTAATTCAATATTTAATTACTCTCTGGAGTCCTCAGATATCTCTGATTTTATTACAACAAAAAACTAAGCAGATAATTTGCTCATCTATATAGAGTGTCTGCACCGTTAGTTTATTAGAACAAGTTAGACCATGGATTTGTCAATCATGTTGCTTTACTCCTAAGTAGCTACTGTGCATAACTATTACCATGTAATCTCAACATTTCCATGCTGGCATTTGCAAACCTTTAAGTAAAGTGTTCAGTACAGTTAGCTATGTTTATTAAAAGCATGTGTTAAGGATACAGACTATTGGGTTTGTATAAATCAAATGTTAATTGATCACTTAGTGTTGCCACTTGATTTAGCATCACTAAGGGCATTCTAGAGTGCTAAGAGCTGTTAAGCTGAATTTAATCATTAGTGTAGAACTACTATTGCTGTTAAAGGTAACTAGTTATTTGGAGCATAGAACTTGTAATAATCTTATTCCACATTTTGGTTAGGACTGCAGTATTCTGAATGCTCTAAAGGGACTGTGTGGTAATTCTGGTGGTAATTTCCTGGATACTCTCTCATTATTACATTAGAATTTCCTATCTTTTATATATCACAGCAGTTGAATGCTCTGTTTGTGGATGAATTCTCTCCATCCCTACTTCACTAAAGCTCCTGCTGTTTCTTCTTTTTTTTCCAGTTTTAAGGTCAGTAATTGCGAAAGGCGGCCACTCCCCAATGCAAAAGTGAAATGCAATACCCATCAAAATAAAGAAAAAAAAAAACAAAAAAGAAAACAAATAGCAGTTTTAAAGACCAGAAGACATCAGGCTATCTGATTTTTATGTGTTTTAGCACTTGTTATAGTAGTGGCATGCACTTTGTCTTCTAAACTTTTTGTTTTCTTTATTGTGAACACCCCCATACTTGTCCAGTTGGCTGATGTGGCCATTCCTAGAAACAGTATAGAGATGGCCTCAGACTTATTACTACACTAGCAACAGTAGAGACAGATAAATAAAACCTTAAACCTGTAATATATTTCTCCTACTGATGGGACTCCTAAAGAAAGCCATTCTGTCCCCAAAACTATATGTTTCCAGGACAAACAGTACTAGATGCAGAGCGATTGCACAGAGTCTAGTGCAAAAACATTATTATAATTATAAGTACAGCAAATGGCACTGATATCAAGTACTATAACAAACTAGAACTAAATTTTTTAAAACTAGAAAATAATAAAAACATTTACCAATTTTTTTTTGGCCGTGTCTGTTCCTGCTCGGTTCGCCCTTGCTCTGCTAGATACCCTTAAAACACACCCCCTTCAAATCAACCTATCACAATTCACCATCCTAGACAATCACTGCACCCTACATCTCACACTATCATAGTGATATTCTTGGCACATAGGTTCATAGGTAGGTACTAGGCTATCGGCCCAAGGGCCTAAGTAAGTCTAGCCAACAAGGTTCCCTGGCTTACGCCACCCAAGAAAGTTATTCTCCTGTGCTCCTGCCAAGCAGAGCCACAGAAGTGATCCTCGGGGTGTATTTCCTATTTCCCATCCACTCAAGATTGTTCTTGAGGAGTGCTAATGAGGAACTTTGCTTGACATAGATGGGTAGAGTATGGGAAGTCTCTGGGACAGGAATCTATCCCTCCAGCATATCCTGTTTATTGTGGTGACAAGGTTTAGGTCCCTAGAGCATGTAGCTCAGAGGGATTGGGATTTCTTTAGGTGTAGCATGTCCAACAGCTCTGGGTTTGACACAGCTTTATATGTTAGGGAGAGATCACCTCGGAGTAGGTGATATGCTATGGAGTAAAACTGGAATTTTTTGAGACAGTCAGTGTAGGGCATCTGTTTGAGGCCAGTAATACTCTTTGTGAGGTACTTGTGTGGCCTTTCCAGCTGCTGCAGATATCTTGGGAGGTACATTCCAAAAGGAGCGTTGTACTCTATAATGCGTCTAATGAGTGTCGAGTAGAGGGGAACAAGGACCTCTTTTCCTGGATGAGAACTCTTTTGTGATGAGGTGTGCCACGTAGAAGGATTTCCTGACTACTGTGGCGATGTGATTATCAAAGGAGAGACTAGTGTCCACCTGGGTCCCAAGGTCTCTTATCACACATTCGGCGTTAAGTAAACTGCCGCCTATGTGGTAGTTCATGGGTACTGAGTTTTTACCAAATGGGGATGACAATGCACTTTTTGGCATTGTGCTTGAGGCCATGGCTCTGACACCAGGCATCTGTCTCAGAGAGGCCCTTCTGTAGGATGGCCACATCATTTGGAGACTCAACTATGGCTCCTAGTTTGCAGTCATCTGCGAACTTCATTAGCCAAAGGCCTTCTGTGTTAGCCTGTACTTCAGAGAAGTAGATACCAAACAGGAGAGGTACCAGGACTGAACCCTGTGTTACTCCACTTGTCACTGGTTTGAAGTCAGATTTGTAGTCTGCAACTTTTACAGTGTGGGTTCCGTCAGTGAGCCAGTTGGCAACCCATCTTCTGATATAGGGATTTATACCTAGTTTAGTGACTTTAGCTATAATTCCAGAATGGGGGATGGTGTCAAAAGCCTTGGTGAGGTCAAGATAGGCTGTGAGAACCACCTTACTCTCGTCTACAGCTTTGGTGACTGCCTCAAAGAAGTTGATCAAGTTCAGGAGGCATGATTTCATTTCACAAACCTGAACTGGGTGGGGTCCAGAGTTTGGAGGTTACCACTGTCTTTGTTTATGAGTTCCATGATACGTTCCATGGCCTTACAGACCAGGCTTATCAGGCTAATAGGACAATAGTTCCCGGGGGGTCTGTATTAGAACACCGAACTTTCAAAATTTCGAGTGTTCTAATATCGAACCCTATTAATCGAAAATTTAAAACATCGAAAATACAGAACAGCAATTTTTTCCTAGGGAAAAAATTTGCTGTTCCAAAACACACACACAACACAAGCACACCAAACAAACAGCAATCCACACACATACACCTAAACTTACACTTAACCCTACACTAAACTATACATACACCACTAACTATCCACTTACCTTAACCCCAACCCTAACCCTAAGGTCCGTCACTATCACATGTCACCTCACCCACGCCCTAACCCTAACTCACCTACCCCGCCCTAACCCTCACGTCCACACAATCGCACACTTACCTGAACCAGACCCGTAACTTTTCACCACAGCGCTGAAAATACAGAAGCAAAAGAAACAGGCAACCAAATTCTTTCCCGAGAAAAAAAATGTTTTTTGGTTTCTTTTGGTCAATATTAGAACACTTGAAATTTTGAAAGTTCGGTGTTCTAATATTGACCCGTTCCCGGGATCAGTGGTGGCTCCCGCTTTGTGGAGTGGGATAACTGTTGCTGTGCACCATTCAGTGAGCACAAAGCCTGAAGTGAGGCTATGATTGAACATGGTGCTTAGGTGGGGAGCCAGTTCGTTCTGAAGTTTGTGTAAAACGCAGTCTGGGATGTTGTCTGGTCCCATGGATACTCTGTTTTTGACTTTAGACAGTGCAGCTTTTACCTGCATAGTTGTGATTACAGGAACTCTGCATTCTTCCTGTATATATATGGGCCCTTTAGGGGGTGTGAGGGAGGTAAAGTTAGCACTGAACCTATCTGCCAGGATGTTGGCAATATCAGTTGGTTCTGTAATTTTCATGCCGTTGTGCTGTAACTCACAGCAGATCTGGGTGTTGCCATTGAGATTCTTGACATAGCTATAGAATGCTTCGTGGTTGTTCCTAAAATCAGTGGCGATTTTGTTTTCATAGCTAGCTTTGGAGGATCTTATAAGGGATCTTAGCTACTTACTGAGGCTGACCTGCGAGCTCCTCCACTCATGGAATTTCCTCCACTCATGGAATTTTACTCCCTTTTCCAACAGTTTCTTCCTACTGTTGTAGAGTTTGTTTATGGCAGGGGACCACCAGACTGGTTTCCTTTTTTTGGAGGATAGTATCTTGGTTCTGTTTGGGATAGCACGATCTATGCACTCGGGTAAGTGCTTATAGATTGTATTTGTGTAGGATTCAGCAGTCGTAACTGTACTGCCCATCTGCATGGGTGCCATGAAGTTCACCATTTCTGTCTTAAGAAGCATGAAGTTGGCTTTGGAGACATTTTTTACCGTGGTTTCCTTAATGGGGGGGTGGGAGCTGGATGTGGATATCTATCGTGATTAGCTTATGGTCGGATCTGACCAACAAGGAGCTGACCTCAGGTGTGGAACACCAGTCACTCATGTTGGTAATGACTAGGTCTAGGATATTGTTGCCCCTGGTGGAGGTGTGGATAAGTTGATCCAGGGCATTGGAATTTATGAATTCCAGAAAGCGTTGAGTGAAGGAGTTGGTACATGAGTAGTTTTCCCAGTTAATGGTGGGGTAGTTGAAATCGCCCATTATTAGGGTGTTTGTTTGAACCCTAATATTTTGCAGTATATCAAGAAAAGAGGAGTGGGAATCCTGGAGCATGATGGGGGATCTGTAGCAAATTACAATTTGGATTGCAGTTTTCACCAGAGTTAATTGCACTTGGATAACCTTGGATGCATTATGCTGAGCAACTAGCCTGGAGGTGTGGATAACCTTAATGAATATGGACACACCTCTGCCTTTGGTGTTCCAGTCCAGGTTAGGTGGCTGAAAAGTGTGGTACGAGTTATAGCCTGGTAATGCAGTGGTGCTCTCTGGAGCCTTTAACCAGGTCTCAGTCAGTGCACAGATATCGATGTTCTCCATTTTAAGGAGTGCCTCGAGGGAGTGCATTTTGAGATTTAGACTTCTAGCATTGAGTAGCATTACCCTCAGTTTTTGCTTGCCTGTTCCTGTTACGGTGGTGAATTTGTCATTTGAACCTTGCCTAAAAAAAGGCACTATAGGGGCGGCAAGAGCCTTAGCCAGTATCTGGAATCCCAGGGGTGACAGGTGCAGACCATCTCTGGCAAAGCATCGTGGTCTGTCAACCATGTCGTCCCAGGCAGACAGATACTGGATCCTCTTAGAATGACACCAGAAGCTTAGCCAATTGTTGAAGTCAATAATTTTGTCCTTGTACTGCGGTATCATTCTGGGTGATGGCAGGATGCTACTCAGAGCTAGGGTCATACCTGCCTGGGCTACAAGATTAGAGAGCTCTTCCATATCTCGTTTCATGTAGTCCAGGGAGGTACGTCTCAGGTCATTCACACCAACATGAACAATGAGTCATATTTGTACTTGTTTTGGAGTGACCTGAGTGCATGGGTTGTGGCGGATCCTAGCACCCAACAGGCAGCTGACAGTAACTTTCTCCTTGTTTAACCCGGTGAATGAGACATCAGTGTGCCTGACTATAGAGTCACCTAGGACTTGTGTGTTGGGTACGTTGTTTTGCCTTATGGGCTGTGGTTGAGTGGCATACTGAGTCTGTGGGCTATGTGTCATTTGTGTTATGTTGGGCAGTGGAGGTTGCTTGTACTTCTGCTTTGGAGGTCTCTGTTGCTTGAGCAGATTGAGAGCCTCCACGAATGTTTTTGTGTTTCTATGTGTGGATTTTGGTGGTGTAGGTTTAGTGGGACTATGTGATGAGTGTGGGGTGGTGCAAGTTTTTACCTTCTCCTCTTGACTGTCAAGTTCAGTCTTGGTTGGAGAGAGCTTTACCTCCAGTTTGGCTAGATAAGTGCATCTCACAGGTTGTAGTGTTGGGTGGGAGGAGGAGATGGTTGTCTGTGTATATGAAGCAATTGCTACATTGCCCCAAGATGCCCTGATTCATCAGATAGACAGGAGAGATGACTTTTGGACATGCCTGAATAAAAAAATATTTTCCTCTAGATAAGTGAGGAAAGTGAGTACAAGAGCTGTTTCTCTAAGCAAGTGAGGAAAGTACAAAAATTGTTTTCCTCTCAATAGGGGGGGGGGGGTTCACAATTTTAAACTAGCCACCTATCCCTCTCACAAGCACCGCTGTACACTACACTTCTTCTAAAGTAAAACGTTACTTCAGCACATATTACTACTATGCTTACTCATCACAGCCTAGCACATATTACTACTATGCTTACTCATCACAGCCTACCTCACCAACAACAATTTTCACATCACTAGCATCTACTCCCAAACTAACCCAAACACCCCCCACTCATCTCTAGCATCAATTACATTTTCATATTTCCCCAGCTCTATAGTGGCTCCACCATAGAACTCTTCATACTCAAAAAACCCCACCTACTCCACAAATTTGCTAGACTCCTACCCAAAATTACACACTTATTTCTTTCTAAAACCAACCACCATAAAATATGTGGGAACATACACCCAAACCCAGGCCCTCAATCTCAGCCACCAACAACTCTACCACTATGCAACAAAATCTCACAACAGTATCATTTTAACAAATAACTCAGACCTAATAATCTTAAACACGAACCTAGAAGCATCCTAAATAAAGATCATGAATTTCATGCAGCCCTTAGTTTGTACCAACCTGATATTATAACAGAAACATGGCTCAAACCACACATGAGACACACACACATAAGACACTAAAATGATAACCCAGGACTACAATATTATCAGACATGACAGAACACATAAGTGTGGTGGTGGCATTGCCATAGGATATAAGAACACACTCAAATTAGAATACCTAATGTATGAAGCCCCAAACCAAAGAAACTCAGAAATACTGATAGTCTGCCTGCAGCTAAACTCAAAACAGCATATTATAATAATTGCTTCTTATAGGCCTCCAGGTAACAACCCCCCATTATTGAAAACCTTCTCAAATGGTCTGCCTCCACATTTAAATCAGGAAACTATTATTCTGGGAGACTTTAATGTGGACTAATCCACCTGCACCTCAGACAACCTGACCAACTTCATTAATCTCTATGGTTTCTTTCAACTAGTACACTCCACCACCAGAACTGATAAACACAGCAACAAACAGTCAATTTTAGATGGGATATTAACAAACAGCCCCTCTTTAGATCAAATTGTTGGCTGCCTCCCCAACAGTCTCAACGACCATCATCAAACCTACATAATAAATCACAAGACTAACCCTCAAAAACACCATATTTAAACACATCCATAACAAAAGAAATTTCTCCCCCAAAACCTTCAACATATTTTTACAACAATGCAACTGGACCCCTCTAAAATACATTCACCATGACTCAGCTGTTGAATACTTCAGCAACACTTTCCTGGATATTCTAAATAGTCAGGCACCCATTAGGAAGATCCATGTCAAAACAAAACATCTACCATACCTAACCAAGGAGACCAGGCAACTCCTCAAGTGGAGGGACAGAGCCTGGACTCAAGCCATAAAAAAACAATCCACTTGAATCACCTACTGACAATTAAGAAACTGAGCAAAAAACAAATCCAAAAAGACAAAAAGGCCTATTGCACAATCCAACAAACTTACCAAAACAAATCAACCAAAATTTTGGAAAGCCATAAAAACTCCTTAATTCTAATCAATCTGCAAATCCATTTCCTACCTCTAAAAATACAACAGATAGTATAGCTTCACAATTTAACCAATATTTTATCAGTTCAGTACTATCTCTAGTAAAATATGACAGCCACACCCCACTCAAAATCCCACCTGAATCTGTACCCAACATAAATTCTTTTACTATCAAGCCAATACAAACCAGTACTATCAAAAAAACTTCTACTCAAGCTAAAGGATACTACCTTTGCTGCTGACCTACTCCCGAACGAATTCCTCAGGCTGGCAGCAGGTGCCATTGCTTATCCCAGCTATCTACTAATTAACAAATCCATCTCTGAATACATTCCCAAGCTCTGGAAAATTTCCTATATCATCTCTCTACACAAAGGCGGTTCCTCAACTGATTTCTCTAACTATAGACCAATTGCCATACTGCCACCACTAGCCAAAACCCTTGAAAAATGCATTCATGCACAACTCCTTGACTCTCTAGTAATTACTAATCTGCTCTCTAATAGCAAACATGGTTTTACACACACACACAGCACCACAACCACATTAATAAGTTTTACCAATACCATCAACAAGCTCAGAAACACTGGCCAACTCGTATCTTCCATTTTCCTCAACATGTCCAAGGCTTTGGCATTGTATCACACCAAAAACTACTCACAGAACTAACCTCTGTAAATCTCTCTCAGCCTGTTCTAATCTAGTTTCACGGTTATTTAACAAATCGAAAACAAGCAGTCAAATGGCAAAATGACCTCTCTACCCTCCTGCCCATCACACTGGGGGTGCCACAAGGGACTATACATGGCTCACTGCTTTTCACCATTTTCACCAACAAGTTCTGCTCTGCCACACATCTATTAGCCATAGTACAATATGTTGATGACTCCACCCTGATCTGCTCAGCTCCATCCCTTCCAGCACTCCTAGAAAATGCCCCCAAATCCTTCACCGACATAAAAAACTCAGAATACCAACTCATACTCAATCCAAATAAAACAAAACTAATGCTATTCTCAAATTATAACCCAAACAGCCACTTCCCCCCTTTTACCGTCTTCTCCTCCAATAAAACCAAACTTGAACCTGTTGAACACACCTAGGAGTAGCAATTGATCAATGTCTAAAATTTGACAAACATCTAGCTCTTACCATCAAAAAACTCCATGTAAAACTTGGCACTCTGTACAGATCCAAACCATACCTTACTAACCCCACCCGCCATGCCATAGCCAGAACACATTTACTCTCCACCCTTCTATATGCTTCACCCATGTTCACAAATCCCAGAAAACTGATAGAAACAAACTGGAGACATCATATAACAAAATAGCAAAATTCGCTGAAACCATCCTTTCAGAACTAAACCACTGCTCTGCTCTACGCATACTAAATTGGCCAGAATTGCCCAAATTTCTATTCCTGCACCAATTAACTATTGCACACTCCCTACTCTATCAAACCAACAACTACACACTCCCTACTCTATCAAACCAACAACTAACTGCCATGCACTGAAAAACTTAATCCTACCATATTCTGACTCCAGAACTCTTAGGTCTTCTTACAAGTTTTTACTAAAAGTCACAAAGTCTAACAATAGCTTTGGAGATTCTCTTTTCTCCGGGCAGATATAAAAAAATATAAATACCACAACACCTGAGAAACACCTCTAATAAGGACAGATTTGACACTTCTTAGGAATCACCTTACCAACAACTGGCTATATTCCTGTACTACTCCAGGCTAACCTTATACAACTTCCTCTTAACTCTAGAGCACTGCTCATTTCTTCTCCTTTACTATACTAAACCTTCCGTACCAAACACACATTCTCTCACTTCACTTTATTTTTTTCTCTCTCTTCCTTTATCTCACTCTCACTTTAACTTTCTTTCTCTTACATTCTCATTCTCACTCCATTTTCCCCACCATCCTACTGCCAGTTATTTGCTTTTCCTGGAATAGAACAAATACAGCTGCAGCTGAAACTTGTTTTGAAAAGACTTGTAACAACTATCTGCTAATCTGGCATCCACGATACTATCTTGTTGTTGAATATTGTTTTTTACAAGAATTGTTACAACTGTCCACTTTCTGATACACTATCTTGTATATTGTACATATTTGTAATTGTATAATTGGAACTGAAATGTATATTGGGCATTGTTGTGCTGTCTTCATCTCCTATGGAACTTTGTTTTCCCTACTGCTTTACATATCTCATTAGTATTAATGTTAAACATTTATCTCTGTAATAGTTTTATTGTACTGGAGCATTTTCCCCGGGCCTCTGCTGAAAAAGAGCCATCAGCCAAGTAGGACATACCCGGTAAACAAATGTAAAAATAAAAATAAATTAATAAATAAACTTCAGGCAAAGCAAAGTCACTTGCACCAAGATCACTCTGAATTGGGTCATCTTGATGTATAAATTTAGGCCACTGAGATCCAGGACTGGCATGAGGTCCTTACCATACCTCTCAACTGTACAGATTTTCACAAAACGTCCAGATTTTTGCCTCATTTTTGGTCTGATTTTCATAATTGTGGTTCTGGCAAATTAGTGGCAAATAATTAAAGACTAAAGTTAGAAAATGACAGACATTTGAGTTTTAGACTTCTCATCCTTCAGAAAAACCAGGATAATGGAAAAACATTTTTAAGTTTGTAAGAGCAATATTTAAAAATTGTCACTATTTTTGGGCCTTTGTCCCACTTACTTATGGCTTTGTCCAGATTTCTTGCTCTAAGAGATTGAGAGGTATGGTCCTTACCTTTTAGAGCTAAAAAGAATCATGAATAGATTCCAGACTTTCTCTGGTCTGGTGGGACTTCTTGGATGACTCTTTTTTCTAAGAGATTCACAACTTCTCTTTTTGCTGTTTTAAACTGGTGGGATGGTGCATCTGTAAGTGACTGAGACTGATGCATAGTGGGTGGTAAAAGGGTATTGTACAGTCTCTGGATACATTCTCTTTCATCGAAATATCCTCTGTGATGGTTATCCATGCTGCTGAGTGAAGAGATAAACATCCTCCAACTACCTCCAGAAATAAGCAGTTATTTAAGCCTTTAGGGACTCCTTGCCCCAAAATAGATAATGAAACATCTGATTTTGTAGTCCTCCACAGACGAAGCTGAAGTCTTGACACTGGGGCTTCCAAAACCATTGAAATTTGAACCTCTTCTGAGTCTTGTTACAGAATCTTTGAGGGGGTTCCATATCTGACACCTATGCCAGAGAGAGTCTTACCTTCCTGCTTGGACCTCAAATCTGTCTTCCTCCATAGGTCCAGAGTGCCTTACAGCAAAAGGTTCTCCCATTCGATTCTCAGCTGGAGCACCTTCTGTGTGGAGTTTGCATGTCCTCCCCGCAGCTGTGACATTTGAAGACATGCAGGTAGGTGTGTGCATGAATGGGTGTGCCTTCTTTGAAGGATGGGTGTCGGGCTGGCAACTCGGCACTAAAAATCCACTGCCAATCATTAGTGGACCAGAGTTCTGCTATGGCTACCTCTAATCGGGAAAAGCAGAAAGACAAAGCAAGGAGGAAGGTACAAGGAAAGGCAGACATCCAGCAAAGAGGCAGATGGATTGTGTGATAGAGGAGCTGTGACAGTCAGACATGAGTCTCAAAGAAGGCAGGAGTGTGGCATTGAATTGACAGAGATGGTGACAGTTAACATGAAATCCCAACCATATGTAGAAAATGAGAAAAAGGAGGTTGATGATGATGAAGATGATGTGTAGTGCCAGGATAAAGATCAGTGCTGATTAGGCAGGCTCCAGCTGATGACTTGGATCCAAAATCCCTGATGCTGCAACAAGGATTGAGGAAGAAGCAAATAAAGGTGAAAGTGGGTCAACCCAATCCACACTAGAAGCTGAGGGAGATGGTATGACACCCATCTCAAGTTGCATCTTCAGGAAAGCTCTCATCCTTCAGTCTCATTTGATGTCCATAGCATTCCAAAATGACCTAGCAGACTGAACTGAGAAAGTGGATAGTGGCTGAGAAGATGCAGAACAACTTCTCTGAGGAATACAACTGTTCTGCGAGACTGAACCATAAGAGGGTATTCCCACACCACAGCAGGTGCCAAAGTAGTCTCGGAACGTTTGAAGCAAAATAGCCTAAGTCTTCTGGTTTTCTTTTTCTGGATTCTTTCTCTCTTTCTATCTTCTCTTTTTCTTTGTTTTTATTCTTCTTTCTCTTGATTTATCTGAGAATGAAGCCTGGAAGCCAGAAAGGAGGAGTCCCTAAAGTAGTTCCCCCTGTCACTTAAAAAATGAAGTCCAAAGGCCTTGCAAGTGGTACAGTCTGCATTAAGTTGATCTGGCCCTAGACACATCAGGCATTGACTGTGAGTGCCCTGGGGCACAATCTTTAGCCACACTGGCTAAATTTCCTGTAGTTCTTGTCCACTGAATAACAACCAGAATAAAGTCAATGTTAGGAGAATGTTGAAATACTAAGTTCAGGAATAATGTAAACTTATTATTCTTCATCACAAAATATCACACACAACAAAGTGACCACGAAGACAGAAAAGGCTAATCCCAAAATATACTGTAACTAATTAGATATAAAAACATAATCTTTTTATATATATTTTTAGATGGTAAAGGAAATTGAAAGATGTTACGTTCATTGCTTAAACACAGCAAAGGAGCTGAGGGAAAATTTGCTACATAGAAAACTGCAATAGTATAAGTGCGTGTAAGTATATGTGTGTCTTTGTGTGTGCATGCGCGCATGTGCGTGTGTGTGCGTGTGTGCGTGTGTGCGTGTGTGCATGTGTGCGTGTGTTAGCTACTGTTGAATGGCTGCTACATCAACCGTCAACGTTGCTAATGTTTACACACTACTGTGCATGCTGTTTACACACTACTGTGCATGCTCTATCACTAATCCTTGGCACATGCAATTAATAAAAAAGAAGTATTGTACTCCCCATAATCTTCCATCTGTGTTGTCTATTTTCATTTATCCTCAACAAATGGGTTCAGTTCTGAGCCTCAGTACTGACATGGCCATTACTACAGCTCAGGAAAGCCAAAAATTCTTGAGCTTAACCCTTACCCACAATACTCCTCTCCTAGTTACCTCAAATCGAGTTTGCTGAAAGACAGAATGAAAAACCCAAAAGCCTTCATAGAGACCATATCTGGGGCCACATAACAATAACAATAAGTGATGTGTCCATTATCTGTTCCACCAAAAACTTCAAAGGCAAGTGAAGGAGGGAGGGTAGTCAAGGATAAATGAAAATGAACACAGATGGAACGTTATGGTGAGTACTTTATCTAATGTTGCCAATTTTCATTTTATCCCAGACAAATCGGACAGAGTCCCCAGCTAACTTTAATGACCTTGGGAGGACTCAAGGATATTCCTGAGCACTATTGAACCAAATGAACCTCTTCCCCTGGAGACCAAATCCAATTAATGAGTAATAAAGGTATGAGGAGAAGCCCAAGTTGCTGCTGCACAGATATTATCCATAGAAGCTTTAGATTGAAAAACTGCTGAAGTAGCTACATCACTTGTAGAATGTGCCTTTGATGGCCTATGCAATTTAATTTTCTTTTAATTATAGATAAAAGAAATACATTTGAGCCATCTGGCTAGCATTGGTTTGCTCACTGGTTGGTCAAGTCTTGTAGATGAAAGTGACAAACAGTTGGTCGAATTTTCTTAAATTCTTAGCTCTGTGTAGAAACATAATTGTCTGTGAACATCTAATAAATGTAAGCAGTGTTCACCTTTGTTAGCAAAACTGGGGAAAAATACCGGTAAATTAATAGTGTCATTGATACTGTTCTCTGACACTACATTAGGCAAAAAAGAAGGAATGGTTCTCAGTGAAATGCTATCTTCATGGAAAATCAGGTAAGGAGTTCTATGACATCCTTCTGGCAGAAGTTATTGCCACTAAAAATATAATTTCCAAGATACAAATTTTAGATCACGTTCAGCTGATAGTTCAATGGGAGGCTGAACAATGGCTTGCAGCACTAAGTTGATATCCCAAGGAGAAGTAGGATCTTTGTAAGTGGGCTTTAGCAAGAGTATTCCTTTTAAGAAGGCCTTGAAAAGTTTGAGAAGCCAAAGAGGATTCTTTAAAACCATTATGAAAACTAGAAATAGCAGCTAACTGGATTCTTAAAGTAGACTGAGAAGCACCTGCTTTAAAAAGTGAAGCTAAAATGTCTATGAATTTATCAATGGGAAGAATTGATAAAGGGTCAATATTGTTATCCTGAGCCCAAAAGGTAAACCTCCTCCATTTACTGGCATAGAGTTTATGGGTAGCTGGCTTATGAGAGGCTAAAAATATGACGTACAGGGGAGGAGAGAGAGGGATGGCTAGCTATTAATGGAACTGGAGAAACCAAGCTGTCAGCTTGAGGTTTACAATGTTCAGATGGATTAATTGCTCTAGATGAGATAGAATATCTGGAGCTGGGTCCAGAATCCAAGGCTATTGAATCAGATATGGCCAAAGAAAGGGGAGCCATATTTGTCAAGGCCAATAAGGTGCGATGAGGATTACTTTGCTCTTCAAACTGATTGCTTTCTGTAGGAATTTAAGTATTTGCTGCACTTGTTGTTTAGGGGACAGGCAAATAGGTCGCAGCAAGGTTGGCTCCATTAATGGAAAATCCTTTACATCATTTTTGAACTGACAGACCACTCATGAGGAAGGAGAATACTCCTACTTAGTTTGCCCACTATCACATTGGAACTCCACAGAATGTGTGTTATCAGTAAGTGGTTGGAAGAGATTGCCCACTGCCACACTGAGAGCTTCCCGATAAAGGGGATAGGATTTGGTTCCTCCCTGTTTGAAGGGGATAGGATTTGGTTCCTTCCTGTTTGTTGATGTACCAAACCACTGATGTATTGTCAATTTGAATCTCAATTGCTCCTGAAGAACGAGAAGTCTGAAAGGCTTGCAGTGCTAAAAGCACTGCTCTGAGCTCTAGTACATTGATATGCAAGTTGGAATCTGTGAGGGACAATGTGCCTTGGACAGTCTTGCCAAGATAATGCCCCACATCCCATCTGGTTGGCATCTGTGGTTACTATGGCTTGCTGTTGTGATGAGACAAAATGTCGGCCTAGAAGAATGTCTTCAGATTGCATCCACCAAGCTAAATCTTTTTTTGCAAAGACTGGTGATCAAAATCATGTCTGACATGGGTAGTTGTAACATTGACCACTGAGATGCTAGCAACCATTGTAGTATTCTCATGTGGTATCTTGCTAATGGAACTAGAGTTATAGCTGCAGCCATGGAGCCCAGTGCTTGAAGGACTAGATGAGTGGTTACTTTTCTGTTGCTGATTAGCTTCTGTACCTAAACTCTAATTTTCTGTAATCTCACAGTATGAGATAAGCTATGGAAGTCTGAATATTTAGAAGGGCTTAAGGCTTCTATAACTCTAAATTCTGAATTGGGGTCAATATAGATTTTTCATAATTTATACTTATTCCCAGATAACAGCAAACATGGAGTACATGGTCTCTTGCTTCTATCAAGTGATGCCTGGTCGGAGCAGTAATGAGCCAATCATCTAGTTACAGAAACACTCGGAATCCCTGCAGTCTCAAGTGACCTGCTACTACTGTCATACTCTTGGTGAACACCTTGGGGGCTGTAGTGAGACCAAAGGACAGAACTCTGAATTGAAAGTGACCAGCTCCCAGCCAGAAGTGAATGAATCTTCTGCATCATTTATCCATCTTTATATGGTAACATGCATCCTGAAGATCCATTGAGCACATCCAATCATCTTTTTCCAAAAATGATAGAATGGACTGTACTGTAACTATCGGGGATTTGGTTTGATGAACCGATTTGTTCAGTACACTTAGATCCAAAGTCAGTCTCCAGTCTGTAACTCTCTGATCTGGTAGGACTCCTAGGATGACTTTTTTTTCTAGCAGTTTTTGGATTTCTAGAACTGCTTGTTCCTGCTAACTGGGTGGAATGTCAGGGATTTTACTGCATATGGGAAGAGGAAGGGAAAAGGGAATTGTGTATCCTCTGGATATAATTCTCTGCACCCAAGCATCTGATGTTATTTGCAACCAGGCATTTCGGTGCAAGAATAAACATCTCTAAACTGCCTCCAGAGGAAGACAATCTAACCTCATTTCAGAAGCACTGGTAGGATTTACCAGAGAAAGAATCCCCGAAACCCTGATTTTACCAGCCACTTCTGCCACGCAAGCAGTGTCTTCCATTATAGTGCCCCCCTCTGCCACTGGGGGAACTATCTCCACATGTGTCCTGAAAAAAGTCCCTTGGGACTTTTTGAACAATGTTTTTCCACTGCTTCTCCGATTTCAAGAGAAAGGTCTTGGAGGAGTGGAAAAACATACACCTACTGCAGAAAGGGTCTTTCCATCTTTCTCATACCTGGATAAAGTTTCTCTAATTTTTGGATCAAACAGTGATGTTTCATCAACGAGTGCATTGACATATGAAGACTTAATGGTTCTGCAAAGTCATATAGGCACATCCAGGTGTGTCTCCTTATGGCAATGCCTGAACCCGCTGCTCTGGTAGTCCCTTTGGCTGCATGAGCAATGAGCCTCATGGATGAATTGGACATAGACTCCAGGGTAGTCAACTGGGAAGCCACCTTTAAATTCTTGGATGTCCTCAGAAATGGTTCCTGCAAGGTATCCGATAACTCCTTTACCAGATCCCTCTGAAGTCTGGTGAAGTGTGCCAAGAAATTCAAGGACCTTAAGACAAAGGCTGATGATGCATACACCCACTTCCCAAACCTATCCATCACCTGAGACTCTGTTGGGTTAATGGATAGAGGAACTCTTTGGCCAGTTCATTCTTTGTGGCTGCTTCTATGACCATGGCATCAACTGCTAAACCTTTGGCCCAGAACGGTTTGTCTTCACAGGTGGACAGAAATTTATCAGATCTCCTGGGGATTGGTTTGATAGTAGTACGGGCCTTCCACACCCGCTGAGAGATCAACTGAATGAGCTAATCAGTGGGAGGACTCACCCAAGAGGTAGATGGTTGAGTACCAAAACACCTCCAGGTACACTGACTCCTTGGAAGAGGTATTTGGGGATTTCCAGCCACCCCTCTTTTTCAATATTTCCAGGATGTCAACAAAGGAGACATCAAAGTCAAAGAAAACTCTATTGTAATTCAGAATTACACCACAGTGTAGCTGAACAAAACTGTGATGCTTCGTGCCCAGTGCAAAAACATGCATACAAAGAATAATAATAAAACATAATAAAAATAAAAGTAAAAATAGAATAAAATAATATAATGACCAGACACACTTTACATATAAATAGAATTGAGTAAACACATGTGATGGACATTACTATAACTACTTGACATTACTATAACTAAGAACTAAGCAGCATATGAAGTGATCAGCATGAATATTCTACAGTGTGATTTATATTACACTTCAGAGTCATACGGTAAGGTAAGTTATGAACCAACATTAAACATACACATCAGTTATTGCAAATTAAACAGCTTAATACCTATTGTGCAAACAAAGCCAGGATAAGTAAGGATCTGTAGAGTCAGATAAATAGCATAGCAATGTGGTAGGAGGGGAAGAATACATAGACAGTCTCCTAGCTCATTTTTCACAAGAGTTCAGTATTCTGATGGAGAGAGGAAAGAAACTGTTAAGTCTAGAAGTCCTACAAGGCATACTTTTCTATCTCCTACCTAAGGAGGTGGGAGAACATACCATTTGCAGGATGCGAAGGATCATTGCATATCTTCCTGGCTCTACTGATGGTGTGATTAGTGTAGGTCTTCCAGAGGTGCAAGAGAGGAACCAATGATCTTCTCTGCTGCCTTTACAACTCACGTAAGAACCTTATGTTCTGAGGTGTTGCAGCTCCCATACCAGACAGTGATGTTATTGGTAAGGATGCTTTCAATGTCCCCTGTAAAAAGTTTAGAGGATGGTCTTTGATAGTTTTTCCTTCCTCAGTTTCCTTAGGAAGTGCAAGCCTTTATGTGAGGAAGTTTAGAATCCAATTACATAAGTGGGAGTTGATGCCCAACTGTAGTAGTTTCATTATCAGATTCTGAGGGATGACAATATTGAAGGCAGAACTGAAGTCTATGAATAGCAGTCTTGCATAGCAGTTCTTGTCTTCCAAGTGGGTGAAAGTTTCATGGACTGCTAGGGAGAGGGCATCTGCTGTACTACAGTTCACCCTGTATGCAAACTGCAATGTGTCCAGAGTCGCTGGTATGCTTGAGGCTATGTGATCTTTAACCAGCCTCTCAAAGCATTTCATTACTGTTGAGCTTAAAGCCACTGGTTGGTAGTTATTTAAAGTTGTTGGTTTTGGTTTCTTGTAAGGGAATGATGATCATCTTGATGATGAGACATCAGGGGGTGACCTTGGGAATCCCTCACCTTCAATGAAGTTAGTGTCTTCGGTGATTGATTCCTCTGGAAAATTCAAGTGCTTCCTCTTGCACATTTCTTCTTATGGACCTCCTCAGTGGGATGATCTGGGGAGGTATCAAAAGAGGAGAGAACTGTTATCCGAGACTCCTGCAATCTTGGCACTCGCTGAGCCAGTGGGAGTGAAGGTTGAATATCCGGGAGTGAGGAGGAAAGGGGCACTGGCTCCAAAGTGGAAGGGGCTGACTGACTGCAGCATTCATGGCTCTCTCCATGGCCTTGAAAGCTGGACCCCCCCCCCCTCGAAGAGGGAAGGGAGACTAAAACCAAGAAAGAATGTCTTGGAACCATGGTCACCCCCTTCTCTAAAGAGACAGCTCCCAAGACTGAAGCTAGAGCCGCGTTGATCCGTGCCGAAGCCCTAAGGTGCCGAGGTGGCCTAGAAAAAAACAGGTGTCAACTCACACCCCTTGGAGCTGACAGGATAGACTCTGCCTAGAGAGGCTTCTGAATAAGAAAGGATGGAAGGCCTCCAAGCAAAAATCACTTCTGAAGATAGAGATATCTCTGGAACCGATGCAGTCAGCACTGGACAGCACCAAGATGAGAATTTTAATGCTTCAGATGAAGTCAGAGGAGGAGAACCTAGAGGAATAAGGGAAGAATCGGCTTCCATGCCCAAGGGGGCTCAGAACAAAGTGGTACCCGACATCCCTCTTTCCCAGAGTATCTTATTCGCTATACTCTAAACATCATCTTCAGTTAAGCTCTTGGTGGAACAGACAGAAAGGTGTCGATAGAAGGTGAATATGATATTTTT
The DNA here is from genome assembly GCF_019279795.1 of Protopterus annectens. Taxonomy (NCBI): domain Eukaryota; kingdom Metazoa; phylum Chordata; order Ceratodontiformes; family Protopteridae; genus Protopterus; species Protopterus annectens. The sequence continues at coordinate 1,716,869,927 of NC_056725.1, forward strand.
GGAAGGACCATAATTGATGGTTTGTCAATTTGTTTACTCAATGTTGAAATAGTCAATAATGGAAAAATGTGTGCAATATAGGTTTTGGTGTCGAAAAATCCATATGCTCCTGCACCAAAATGCTGGGTGCTGAATACTTTGTCTGCTCCGACAAACTTGGTTCCAAAGGTCCCTTTTTTTTTTTTTTTTTAAATTAGTAGGAGAGCAGCAGGAAGAAAAACCATCAGCAATGATGGGCAAGAATACACAGAGGTGTACGGGAAAAAGAATGAAAACTATTAACAATGATAGTTCAGAATAAACTGAGGTGTACAGAAAGAGAGGAGAGGATAAATCTAAAAGTGTTATAAAGTGGGTGGGTTAATGAGTAAAAGGTCAGAAGAAAAGTAAGGTCAGAAGAAAAGTAGAAGAATCTATTTCAAAATATGAAATATCAAAAAAAGTTACTTAGCTCGAGAGCAGTGGCGAACTAGTCTGTCATTAAAAGTGGCAAATGAGATCTGAGGTAACTACGAGAGGAGTATTGTGGATAAGGGTAAAGCTTAAGATTTTTTGGCTTTTGTGAGTTGAAGTAACTTCTGAGTCAGTTCCAAAGCTTGGAAATGAACCTGTTTCTCAAGGATAAAAGGAAAATTTACATCAGATCAGTGTTTTGTGCAAGGGGCAAGACCCCTCCACCCCCATCACCCCTGCTACTTATAGGTTCATAGGTAGGTACTAGGCTATTGGCCCTAGGGCCTATATAAGCCTAGCCAAAAAGGTACCCTGGCTTTCGCCACCCAAGAAAATTATTTTCCTGTGCCCCTGTCGAGCAGAGCCCCAGACGTGATCCCCGGGGTGAATTTCCTATTTCCCATCCAATCATCAAGATTTTTCTTGAAGAGTGCTAATGAGGAGCTTTGTTTGATATAGATAGGTAGTTTGTTCCAGAGTATGGGAAGTCTCTGGGACAGGAATCTATCCCTCCAGCATGTTCTGCTTATTGTGGTGACAAGGTTTAGGTCCCCAGAGCATGTAGCTCGGAGGGATTGAGATTTCTTTAAGTGGAGCATGACCAACAGCTCTGGGTTTGACATAGCTTTGTATGCTAGGCAGAGATTGCCTCTGAGTAGGCGAAGAGTAAAGCTGGAGCTTTTTGAGACGGTCTGCGTAGGGCATCTGTTTGAGGCCAGTAATCCTCTGTGAGGTATTTCTGTGGCCTTTCCAGTTGTTGTAGAGGTCTTGTGAGGTACATACCAAAAGAGGCATTGTACTCCATAATGGGTACAATGAGTGATGAGTAGAGAGAAACAATGGCCTCTTTTCCTGAATGAGAAACTTTTTGTGATGAGGTGTGCCACGTAGAAAGATTTCCTGACTACTGTGGTGATGTGATCAAAGGAGAGAATACTGTCCACCTGTGTTCTAAGGTCTCTTATTGCACTTTTGGTGTTAGACTACCACCTATGTGGTAGCTCATTGGTACAAAGTCTTTACCAAAGGGATGACAATGTACTTTTTGGAATTGAGCCTGAGGCCATGGCTTTGCACCAGGCATCTGTTTCAGTGAGGCACTTTTGTAGGATGCCCACATTGTAAGGAGTTTCAGTTATGGCTCCTAGTTTGCAGTCATCTGTGAACTTTGTTAGCCAAAGACCTTCTGTGTTAGCCTGCACTTCAGAAAAGTAGATAGCAAACAGGAGAGGACCCAGGACTGAACCCTGTGGTACTCCATTTGTCACTGGTGTGAAGTCAGATTTGGAGTATTCTATTTTCATAGTGTGGGTTCTGTCAGTGAGCCAGTTGGCAACCCATCTTGTGACGTAGGGATTTACACCTAGTTTAGTCATTTTATCTATAATTCCAGAGTGGGGGATGGTGTCAAAAGCCTTGGCGAGATCTAGATAGGCTGTGTGAACCACCTTACCCTAGTCTATGGCTTTGGTGGCTGCTTCAAAGAAGTCTATCAGATTTAGGAGACATGATCTGCCATTTAAAAACCCAAACTGGGTGAGGTCCAGAGTTTGGAGATTACCGATGTCTTTGTTTATAAGTTCTATGATGATATGTTCCATGGCCTTGCAGACCAGGCTCGTTAGGCTAATGGGGCGGTAGTTCCCTGGGCCGTGGTGGCTCGCCCTTTGCAGAGTGAGATAACCGTCGCTGCGCACCATTCAGTGGGCACAAAGCCTGAGGTGAGGCTATGATTGAACATGTTGCTTAGGTGGGGTGCCAGTTTATTCTGTAGTTCATGTAGAACGCAGCCTGGGATGTTGTCTGGTCCCATAGATGCTGTGTTCTTGGCTTTGGAGAGTGTGGTTTTTACCTGTGCAGCCGCGATTACAGGAACTTTGCATTCTTCCAGTATAGAAATGGGCCATTTAGGGGGTGAGAGAAGTGTAAAGTTACCACTGGCCCTATCTGCCAGGATGTTGGCAATATCAGTTGGTTCTGTGTATTTAGTGCCATTGTGCTGTAACTCAGAGCAGATCTGAGTGTTGCCATTGAGATTCTTGACATAGCTATAGAATGCTTTGTGGTTGTCTTTAGAATCAGTGGCGATTTTGTTTTCGTGACAAGCTTTGTAGGATTTTATGAGGGATATCAGCTTCTTACTGAGGCTGACCAGGGAGTTCCTCCAATCATGGGATTTTACTCTTTTGCAACAGTTTCTTTCTACTGTTGTAGAGTTTGTTTATGGCATGGGACCACCAGATTGGCTTCCTTTTTTTGGAGGATAGCATCTTGGTTCTGTTAATGATAGCATGATCCATGCACTCGTGTAAGTGCTTATAATGTGCATTTGTGTAGGATTCAGCAGTCGTACCTCTATTGTCAGTTTGCATGGGTGTCATGAAGTTTGCCACTTCTGTCTTAAGCGTGAAGTTGGCTTTGGAGAAATTTTTTAAGGTGGTTTCCCTAATTGGGGGTGAGGGCGGGATGCGGATGTCTAGGGTGATTAGTTTGTGGTCTAATCTGAAAAATGAGGAATTTGACCTCTGGTGTGGAACACCGGTCGCCCATGTTGGTAATGACCAGGTCTAGGATATTGCTGCCCCTGGTGTGGGTGTGGATAAGTTGATCCAAGGCATTGGAATTTATGAATTCTAGAAAATTTTGAGCAAAAGAGTTGGTACACGAGTAGTTTTCCCAGTTAATGGTGGGGTAGTTGAAATCGCCCATTATGAGGGTGTTGGGTTGAACCCTAATACTTTCCAGTGTATCAAGAAATGAGGAGTGGGAATCCTGGGGCATGGTGGGGTATCCTTAGCAAGTTACAATTTGGATTGCGATCTTGTCCAGAGTTAGTTGCACTTGGATAATCTCGGATACATTATGCTGAGCAACTAGCCTGGAGGTGTGGATATCCTTAATGAATAAGGACACGCCTCCACCTTTAGTGTTTCGGTCCAGGTTAGATGGCCGAAAGGTGTGGTATGAATCATAGCCTGGTAATGCAGGGGTGCTCTCTGAAGCCTTGAACCAGGTCTCTGTCACTGCACAGATGTCGATTTTCTCCATTTTAAGGAGTGCCTCAAGTGAGTGCATTTTGAGGTTTAGACTTTTAGCATTGAGTAGAATTACCCTCAGATTTTGCTTGCTTGTATATGTTATGGTGGTTAGTTTGTCATTTAAACCTTGCCTAAAAAAGGCACTATAGGGGTGGCAAGAGCCTTAGCCAGTATCTGAAATCCCAAGGGCGAGAGGTGCAGGCCATCTCTGACAAAGCATCGTTGTCTGTTGATCATGTCATCCCAGGCAGACAGATACTGGATACCCTTAGAATGACACCAGAAGCTTAGCCAATTGCTGAAGTCAATCATTTTGTCCTTGTACTGTGGTATCATTCTGGGTGATGGCAGGATGCTACTCAGGGCTAGGGTTATACCCGCCTGGGCTACAAGATCGGAGAGCTCCTAATCTCTTTTCATGTAGTCCAGGGAGGTACGTCTCAGGTCATTCACACCAACATGGACAATGACAGAGTCATATTTGTACTTGTTGTGGAGTGACCTGAGTGCGTGCATTATATGGTGGATCCTGGCACCCGACAGGCAGCTTACAGTAACTTTCTCCTTGTTTAGCCTGGTGAGTGGAACATCAGTGTGCCTGGCTATAGAGTCAACTATGACTAGAGTGTTGGGTACGTTGTTATGCCTTATGGGCTGTGGTTGAGTGACACACTGAGTTTGTGGGCTATGTGTCATTTGGATTGTGGAGGTTGCTTGTGTTTCCGCTTTGGAGGTCTCCATTGCTTGAGCATATTTTTATTGAGAGCCTACGTGAAAGTAGGTGTGTGTTTTGTGTTTCTGTGTGTCTGTTTTGATGGTGTAGGTTTTGAGGGACTATGTCATGTGTGGTGTGGTGCACGTGTTCACCTTCTCCTCTTGACTGTCTAGTCCAGTCTTGGGTGAAGAGAGCTTTGCTTCCAGTTTGGCTATATAAGTGCATCTCTCACAAGTTGTAGTGTTGGGTGGTAGGAGGGGAGGGTTGTCTCTGTACATGGGGCAATTGCTGCATTGCCCCAAGATGCCCAGATTTATCAGGTAGACATGAGAAAACACCGTGAGCTGACCCTTAGACATGTCTGGATAGTTGCTTATTTATTAAGTACTAAAAACTGTTTTCCTCTAGACAAGTAAGAAAAGTTGAGTGCTGTAGTAATTTGTAGCTTATTTGGTGCTTGCAACGAGTTCTGAACAAGTGCTGAGCTCAAAGAAACAGATTTGAGTGCTAAAACTAAAAAACTGGCTAGTTGCAAGGGAAAATTTAAAGCGCAGACTTTATGGCACCGGGAATAGTTTAACCCTAGCTAAGCGGTGATGCATAGTGTATTTTTTTTAATACAACAGTAGCAAATGAACAAACTGATTTAAACAAATTAACCAATTAACCAATAAAAAGGTAAAAACTGAGCCCCATTCCAGCAGGCTTCAATCAGACAAGTGCTTACTGCACACTCCTGCCACTAGGATGCTGGGGAACCTTCTCCAAAAAAAGATGGTCTGGATTATTCCTCAAGTTATACAACCAAAGCTAGATTCAGCAGGTCTGAATTTAGTTTATGCTACAGCAAACAAGGCGTACCAATTTCAGAAAGAAACAGTTCAAATAAGCAGGCAACATAAGCCTTTAACCAGAAACTCCCAGCTCAGAAGGGCAGAATCTACACTCTCCTTCCACAAGAGTGCAGACCACACCTTCTTAATGTAAAATAACTGGCCTGAAGCCCAAGTGCTTAAACCAGAACTAATCCACTTTTAGAATAACAGACACTAAGCCTTCAATCAGCAACTCCCAACTTAGAAGGATGTAAGCTACCTGTCCTGACAACAGCGAAGACCACAAACCTTCTTAATGTAAAACAACTGGTCTAAAGCCCAAGTGCTTCAACCAAAGGCTTAGAATAACAGTTACAATTTAATCAGGCTACTAACAAGCAGTAATAAATGCCGCAGAACAAATGCAATTAAGTACTTTTAAGAACAAGCAGCAAATGCAAAATAAAGTAATAAAGTAGGAAGAAACATGAATACAGTAAAAGCAGATGAATAGTGCAATTTTTTTATACAACAATAGAAAACAAGCAAACTGATTTAAACAAACTACCCAATTAACGATAAAAAAGCTCAAAACTCAGCTCTGTTCCAGCAGTCTTCAGACAAGTTCTAACTGCACACTCCTGCCACTAGGGTACAGGGGAACCTTCTCCAAAAAGATGGCCTGGATTAGTGCTCAAGTTATACAAACAAAGCTAGATTCAGGATGTCTGAATCTAGTCTATGCTACAGCAAACAAGGCGCACCAAATTCAGAAAGAAACAGTTGAAATAAGCAGGCACAATAAGCCTTTAACCAGAAATTCCCAGCTCAGAAGGGCAGAATCTAGCCTCTCCTCCCACAAGAGTGCAGACCACAAACCTTCTTAATGAAAAATAACTGGCCTGAAGCCCAAGTGCTTTAACCATAAGTAATACACTTTTAGCGTAACTTATTTATTCCAAGTCCGATATCGCACTATTGTGCTATCATTACAGAGGTCGAACTTAGCTAAAATGATCTAATACTAGGTGTGTGTGTGTGTGTGTGTGTGTGCGCATGTGTGTACACACACACACACTATAATACAGTAAGAAAAATTTAGAATGAAGGGTTGCTAAAGAGCAGATAATCAGGAAATAAAGGAGCACTTAGCTTCCAGCTCGAAGGATCCATCCAATAGCTAATAGTGGCAAACAAGATCTGAGGTCAGTCAGTGCAGAGGGGAACATGTGCAGAATTTTTTTTAAGGAACTTGATGCAAGCAACATTGGAAGAAGGCCAGAATGGGTCTGACATATGGCTTTGTTCCCATTAGTTGGATTGGAGACTGGATAAGATAGGATATTTCATTCTGGAACAGAGTTTGGTAATCTGAGGACTTCCAGCATGGTCTCTAAATGAAGACATTGGATCGATCTACAGCAGTGTCAGAGGCATGACAGGTAGTAAACTCACCACTGGTGTAGAAGTCTGTGAGTTCTACTCTCACACCAGGTGGATTAATTGCTGATACTGCATTGTAGCATAAAGGGGTGCTGCACTCTTGGATGTGCTGTCCTTTTGATGAGATGCTAGACTGTGGCCTCATCTGCTTGAGTTGGTGGCAACTCAGGTTGATGTAAAGGATCCCAACTTACCTGTCAAAAAGAGTAAGTTGCCTAATACCCTGGCCAAACAGAAAGACTGGTCTGCACAATATTTATCAGTCTGATAATGAAAAATAATTTTCCAGATGTAAATCATTCACATCTATAACATCTTACAACATTATGACATTGCTTGGAGATGGTTTTCTTAATCAAGTAAATTACCAACTAATAATATGCAACATGTGAAAGGATAGGTTGTCATGAACAAAGTGACACAGACTGTTTCACGGTAGTGGAGATATTATCCACAGTTTGTCATTAATAAATATTTTCATATTTATATTGTTGTAAACTGCGGTGGTGGTGCTGCGGTAGCGTTGTCGCCTCAGTTAGACGTTGCCCGTTCGATTCTCAGTTACAGCGTCTTCTGTGTGGCGACATGCATGAATGGGTGTTCCTTCGTTGAAGGTTGTGCGTTAGGCCCGGCAAGCCAGCACGTAAAACTATACTGCCAATCATTAGCAGACCGGAGTTCTGCTGTGGCTACCCCTAACAGGGAAAAAGCCGAAAGAAGATTTATATTGTTGTAATGACTGAATTACATGTTATCAAGGCTCAGTGTAAACTGTCACAATGGGAGTTAGAAAAATATATTACCCCTGTCAAACTATAATGCACTACACTGAAGATAATAGTTGTAAGTTTAGTTTCACGAAAATATGCAATATTTCCAAATTTTCATTAATACTGCCATGTCCAAGTGATTTAAAAATGATTGCAGCCTATCATCTGAAACCTTAGATGAGGCTAAGGAAAACCATCACTGACACTTGTATGTTGTACAGCTTATGAGATACTTACAGCTTATGAGATACTTAGTGTTGTTTACACTGTTAATTATGGATATAGGCATGATATTTCCTGTTTCTATAAATATCTAGAAAATACCCTAAGAGGAATTGCTCAGCACTGTATGAAAGTTTAAGTCTGGCTGAACAAAGTACTGTAAAACCAAGTGTTTAGGTTACACGGTTTCCAAGATATGAGCAACGGATTTTAAAAATCTATAGAAAATGTATATTTGGTGTCTCACATAATAATATATTATATTTATGCTCACTTTGAATGTCTTGACTTTTATCATTCTAAAGAATTGATTTATTGAACAGCACTGGTGCTTGTACTCCTAAATATCATTTACTATTCACAAGATATTTATATTAGTATTTACTTTTGTTTTTAAATGTATTTAAGATGCTCAGAAATGTAAAGATGTTAATTAGGCTGATAGAGGTATGACATTTCACAGCTGCTAGGTGTTTTGGTCAACTCAGACAATAGTTCTCACCCATACCAGAAGACAAATAGTTCACAGAATATGTGAATTACATACGGGAATAATGTAATGTTTGGAAACGGCAAAAGAAAAAATGTTTTGGCCTGAAAAACTCAGAACAAGCAGTATAGGTATCTTACATCTGATTACACACACACATATATATATATATATATATATATATATATATATATATATATATATATATATGGAACCTGGACACTTGAGCAAATTTAACTTTCACCGAAAGTCAAATTCGCGCTCACACATACCCGAAATTGCTGTTCATCAAAGCAGCAATTTTGGGTATGTGTGAGTGGTGTGCCGGTCGCACTGCGGTGCAAGTAAGGGAATATTTCTTTACTCCACTGTAGTGTGACCTTGCAGTGAGAATATTTAAGTAGGGGGGTGTGGGGGGCACAGCAAAAACATTTAATTAGTGGTTTTGTTTTTTTTTTTTTTTTACAGTTTAAATGAAGCGCTTTTTCAATTAAAGCGCTTTCGTAACTGTGATCGGTATATATGGATTCGGACACTTGCTTTTTCGATATATATATATATATATATATATATATATATATATATATATATATACACATATATACATACATACACACACACACACACACACTTATATAGATATATATATATATATATATATATATATATATATATATATGTGTGTGTTTACACACACAATCATAATGATAGTCTTACAGAAGCTAGCACATCCACTTCCACATAGTCCAGATTAGGTACAGGTATGTTCTTCGGATACATTATGCATCTCCCTGAAGTAGTCAAAATGACAACAACAAGTGCAGATATGACTTGCAAATTAAAGTCTATTATTTCCAAGACAAAGGATATCTCATGTCCTCATATCTGACAATGGCCAGCAATGCACAAGTTAGGAATTATGAAAATGTGTAATGTGCAGTCCACACCCTCCTCAGTTAAATGGACAAGTTGAAAGAACTATCCCCACAGTAAATAACCTAATGAGAAACAGCTGTAGCTCTGTCTTTTGCAGGGTCACTGACCATATTCCAGTCACCTCCTATTACATATTCATGATTCAGAAATTGATAACAGGTCGTATATTTGTATAATAAATTTGTGTTGATTGGCACAGGGCCCATATATATTCAGGAAAATTGTAGGTCTATTTGATATGGAGTTGGTTTTAAAGTAGCATCACCTACCCTCTTTGTCCATACCCAAATCTATTACCTTTTCTTCAAAATATTTTTTTAATCAGAATAGCTACTCCTTTTGAGTTAGCCTCCCTCCCTGAGGCAATAATTGAAGATATCCATCTTTTATCTCTGTCTTTATCCCAATCCACATCTAGCAAGTGTGTTTCTTGTAAAAAGGTAATGTCTGAGTTGGACTGGTTAATTAAGTGTAATAATTTATTTTTATCCTGTAGGCCGCTGATATTCCAAGAGCTTATTTCACAAATTTACATATAGTGAGTATAAGTTCTAGAAAAATAAATGTAATACTTGGAAGACTCTCTCTCCAATATGAATGTGCATATATATAAGTCGTAGATTAGGATTATTTAATCTACTGCGGCCCTATTGTCTCTCGTTACCCCTACTGTGCCTAGCCACATACCTACTACATCCGAGAGACTTTTCAAAAGAACAAACAGTATTCTAAGTACTAGAGCAGGAGCATATTGGTTTGTGTGAAATAGTAGCAACAGTAAGAAAAAACATATACATAATATACATAATAAACTCAGCAATACAAGATGTGAAAAACCACTCCAAAAAAACACTCAGCATCCTTGCCCCATTTAACAGGATAATTATTTTTTTCCTGATTCTGGTATGGTAGGACCAGATTTTACATATCTTGAAAAATAAGGATTGTTATTAAACAACATATACCTTTATCTTATATCTATTGATAATTAGAAGTTTTAATGTCAGATACCAAATGGATTATGACCTTAGTAATAAGGGCGGCAATTATTTAATTAAGCGACACTTAATGACATTGTAACACAACTAGACTAGGCTATACCATGCCTCACTTCTAAACCCTGTTGTATATTCGTTTTGCAAAAACAGAAACTGTATTCTAGTGAACATGCATCACCAGCATCAGAGAGTTATGTTGGGCATATATACATTATCTATAAGCCTAATAGTACTAATGACAGATAGAATATGGATTATGACCTTAGTAATAAGGTAAGCATTAGTTCCATTAGGCACCCCTAGTGACATGATAGCACAACTAACTAGTCTCGGGTATATCATGTCTTTCTAAACCCGTGGTGTATATTCCTTTAGCAAAAACAGAAGCCATATTCTAGAGAACATGCATTACTATCATCAGAAAGTTACCTTGGGCTTATACAGATTTATTATATGATTAGTAGAGGATTATACTGTAACCAATTTCAATTACTGTGTAAGAAGAGAAAGAGAGAAAAAAATTATATATATATATATATATATATATATAGAGAGAGAGAGAGAGAGACACACACACAAATTCCATAATAAGAGAGCATTGAGAGCACTAGAAGATTTGAGGCTAGACTATTGCCTGTGTGATCCTTACTATACAAAATCCCATTCCACCAATATGTGCACATACACATACTACTCTCCATGTTATAAGACCTGGTCTAGGATTGATTTTTTCTTAACTCCTTAATCAATGATAAAACTGTATACTCATCTTTTCCAAGATTCCTCTCGGATCACTCTAAGATGACTATAAATATAACCCAGTAACCAACCCATTAAAGAATGAAAAATCCTTCACTTGGACATTAAACCCTAACCTCTTAGACAAAGACGAAGTGATAAATGATATTAACAAAGAATTAGAGGAGATTCAAATCTGTCCCTTTCTGACATCAAAACTGACATTATATGGGCGGTGTATAAGGCCAAGATTAGAGGATTACTGATCCAAATAGCCTCCTACTATAAAAAACTTACTAAAGAAAAAGAAAACTCAATAAAAGATGAAATCCATAAAACTGAAGTATCGCTCCAACATAAATTGTCACCGGAATTTGAAAAAAACTCCTTGCCCAACAAAAAGAACTATACACACTCCAATCTCAGAACTTATCATTCCATGAAATGAAACTTCAAACTAAATATTCACATTGGGCACAACAACCCTCCAAGCTTCTGGCAAGATTAACATATATCATACTCCCACAACAATTTCACAAATCTTATATAATAACAAAATTTACACGGATACTAAAGAAATAATACAGATATTTGAAAAAATATAAGGAAATGCATGGACCTCATAATACCCCTTCATTAGAGAACATTAACAATTTCATCAAAGATTTTAAATTCCCTAAGAATGAAGGCCAACAAGCGTTGCTTTTACAAGCTCCTTTTAATACAGAAATCGCAGAAGCAATAAAAGTCCTAAAAAGTAATAAAGCACCAGGCCCTGATGGATTCACAAAATTTTACAAGTCATTTGCTCCTAAATTGACCCCCATCCTATGTAAAATCTTTAACCATATAAGCAAGCATGGCTTCAAGATTTGTACCTAAACAATTCTAAAACTATATTTATTCATAAACAAAATAAGGACAATACCAACCCATTTAATTATAGACCTATCTCTCTCATAAATGACATTAAAATCTACTCCCTGGTCCTAGCAAATAGAATTTAAACAACTATTACCTAAAATTATATCCCCAGATCAGTCTGGCTTTGTGTCAAGGAGACAAACACATACCCTGACCCCCGATGCAGCCATACATCTTGAGAAAGACAAATCTCCTAGATACCTTTTGGCATTAGATGATACTAAAGCTTTCAATAGGGTCAACCTCGAATTCCTTTTCTTGACTCTAAAACAATTTAATATCCCAAATACATTTATAGAAAAAGTCAGAGCACTATACAAGTCTTCTTACACCACAATCTCCAACAAAATAAAACTAGTAAATGGTACAAGACAGGGATGCCCTCTTTCCCCCTATCTTTTTAATCTATGTATTGAGCCCCTATTCATCTACCTGGCACAAAAAACATTTCAGCATATACCTAAAATACTTGATAAACTTTTAATCTCAGCATTTGCTGATGACCTGATCATTTATTTTCAAACATCTAACACGGACTTAGGTAAGATTATAAAAACAATCAGCATCTTCTCAAAAGCCTCCAACTATGAAGTAAATCCAACTAAATGCCTCATATTTCAAATAAACCCATTAGGACAAAATCTCCTCCCTCTCCCAGACACAGAAATTAAAGTTAAAAAAGCATTGCACTACCTAGGAATTAACTTCGAACATAACCAAAAAGACTCCTACCAAAATAATCTTAAAACCTGGACTAACACAGAAAATGGCTTGGGACAGAGGGAAACTAATGAAACTTTCAGTTCTATCAAAAGTGGCAGTAATTAAAATGAATATTTTACCAAAAATATTATACCAGTTTAATGCTACCAACGCTATTATTCTTACCAACTTCTTTAAAAAAATAAATAAAATACTAAGTTCATATGGTTTCCAAAATACCCAAGAATAGCTATAACAAAACTTATTTTCCTTAAAGACAAAGGAGGTCTGGGGTTACCAGACTTTAAACTCTACAATGATCTAATATGCGCGAATAGACTTATTTTAATAGCCGACCACATCCCAAAATATGTGGAATCCTTTCCAAAATGGGTTACTGTATTGTATGCTCATGTTTTAAAGACTAATATAAATCCTAAATCCATACCATTTATAGATGTATCTAACCTAAATTATATAAAACTTCATGCCTCCATTAAACACAATAAACCTTTCAATCGCTTCTGTCAGACCTACAACTAAAAAGTGCTTTAACCCTATTACAGCTAATACACTTGAACCCAAATTTAAAAATAGGAAATGAAATGATCAGCCTAGATCAATATCCACACAAAGATTTTACAGTCTGGGATCTATATAGACTTAAAAACAGGTCATTAAAAGATATCAAACATCATCTCAACCTTAATAACAAATACACAATAATATTGAGGCAATTGGTGAAAAAGATATCTTCAGAGACATCCCACAAGAAATAGAAAATGTAATAGCAAACACACAGGCCTTAGTCAAGTTCTTAAAACTTCAAAAAAAAAAAAATGCTGTCAGCTACATACAAGTTAAGCACCTCTATAAAGTACCAGTCCACCTTTACATCTGCTCAATACTGGAAAGACAAGAATCCAGAAATAACTAATGCTCAGCTCTCTCAAGCATGGTTTAATACAAATACTCTCTCTACATGAAATTGACTTACACCCAGTTAATGGTCAATAATAATGCCTATTACACGACAGAACGACTAAAGTTTTTCCCGAATAACTCACCTTTCTGCCCCTTCTGTCCATCAAAATAGCAGACTTATTTACATATCCTCTGGTACTGCAAATTTGCACATAACCTTTGGGATTCATTAAGAATTAAACTCGACAAAATGGGTTATGGGAAATCTACATTATCCTGGGAATTTGCAATTCTACATGTTAACTCACTTCACTTACCCACATCAGATTTAAGAATTCTGATCCCCATATTTGAACAAGTCAAATTACATTTTACTCAAAACTGGATAGACAGATCTAAATTAAACTGGGGAGAATTTACGAATATGGCCCACACTTACATAATCTCACACAAACTCATGATTAATGATAAAAAGAAACAAATATGATTCCTAAAAATATGGAAAAATATCTTAGACCACATATTAGAATAATAAATATCTATGTTATAACTATGTAATTACCCGTATTATTTGGTAAGGAAGACCCTCTCTCTAATAACTTTGAAATAAAATCTCTAAGCAGAATAATTCATTGTAAAATAACATATGGTTTCTCTTAACTATTAGTGGCACTATTTGTACAGTTGTAAATAGTTGAGTTCAAAGGTTTAATTTACGTCTTATATTATCTACTGGTCACCTTTTGTTTCCTAATATTATGTCTATATTACCTCAGTTTATTTAGATAAATGTCTTATTGTGTTGGCTAATGTCATTTACTATACAGTAGATAACCAGTTCTTTTTTCTTCTGTCATGACAGGATGATAGGCAATTTATGTTAAATATCTGTATGTTTTTCATTTTCTTTCATTGTATACTGTTTTTTTTGTCATTGTTGTTAACATTTAAATCTGAAAATGCAATAAAATATAAGTTGGAAAAAAAAAAATAAAGAGCTGTAGCAAAAGCTACTAGAACTATCATCTCACAGTTCTGGAACACTAATATTCCACTGCATGGACTCTGTCTCACATCAGCTCACCTGCTGATGGGTGGAAAGTTGAAAAGCATATTATCCACTTCATCTTCATTGCTGATGCCTGAATATCATCTTAAAGTAAAGAAATTAGCAAAGGCTGACATATTACTATTGCAGGAACTGCAGGAATTTATAAACATATAAAGGCTGGAGATAAATTAAGAATCCAAAAGACAAAGGAATATCCAGAGCCTGAAGTTGAAGTAGTTGATAAAGTAATCGAACTATGATCCTCAGCAGTTTGTGAAGAAGACATTACGCTGTATATAAATAGGTAAAACATCAGTACAATAAAATATGTCAAAGCTTAAGTAAAAAGTGCAAATTATGATCAGACAGAAGTATCAAATTCCTAATGCAAAAACAAATTGAAACCGTCACACCAGTTCCAACAACAGATTCCTGAAGTCATGCTCCTGAACTGTTCCAAAAGCAAATCCAGAAGTCAATGCTAAACAGTTCTATCTGATTCTTCAGATATGATAGGCAGCTGAAGAAACCAGACAAATACATTGACAGCTCTAGAATTAATCATGATTCTAAGATCAGAAAATTAATTTTGAATAATTTTTTTGAATACATAAAAATGCTGATTTTGATATAAACAGACCTCAGTATGTATAGGATAGTATCTCTCGCTCAGTTCCATTCATGCCATTCAGTACATCAGGCACTTGTGTTTCTGTATCAATTACAGTTCTACAGGGATGGATTCCTAGCCAAGCACCAATCCTTCTTAGATGGTGTACTACACACTCGCATACACACTCACACTGAGGGCCAATTTAGAATGCCCAATCCACCTACTGCACGTCTTGGAATGTGGGAGGAAATCAGAGCACCCAGAGAAAACACACATGAACGCATGGAGGACATGCAGACTCTGCACAGAAGGCACCCCAGCTAAGAATCAAACCGGAGAACCTCTTGCTGTGAGGCAACAACTCTAACTGCTACACCACTGTACCTCCCCAGAGGATAGAATAGTATAGCATTAGCTTTCAGAGATCAATGCAGCATAATGCATTCTCCTTTTCAGCTTTGTGGGTCAGGTATGGGGTATACACTGTTAAATGTTGATGACTTAGCTGCAGTAATCGGTATGTCATACGGTGCACAGATATCCAAGGATTAATGTTCATCACCAACTCTTGCCCCCATTGGCACTGGCCACTTTTCAGCAACATAGATCTCATGGAAGCAACATCTCATCTGTTGTCTGTGTCACTTAAGTTTCCTGACATAACACTCCTAAGGTTTAATACTTTAGCATAACAGATGCTCCTAAAGAAAATTTGCATATCCTTCTTGGGAGTCATTTGAATATTAGTTCTGTGCTTAAAATTTTACATTGAGATGGAAGATTTGCACTTTAAGTCTTTTGCTACTTCATCTGATGATTTACCATTGCCAAGTTTCACCACTTTAGCCTTTTCACTTGTTTCTTATGAAACACTCTGTTTCCTAAATAAAGGAATGAATAAGATAAAAGAATTTATAAAACAGTTACTTGTGGCTGTGAATACAGGAAAACACCTACTGTATCATAGTTTACAGTTGTATTAAAGTTTAATTGAAGGTCTCTGAAGAAAAACTACCCACTATGCAGATGAAATTCCTCCACAGCTGATGCGGGAAGTAAAACACTGACTGCAACAAAGGGAACTGTAGAAGTTTTCTAGCAATACTTCCTTTATCTAAATTTCTAGTGCACTGATAAAGGTTCCATGGACCTTTGAGATGAAGCAAGCAGAGGACTTAAAGAATAAGAGCACAACTGTTGAAAATTCTGACCAGGACAGAACAGTAAATTGGAAGGCTAAAATGTTATGATTTACTGTTACAATGACTGTCTCCGGACTCACCATCTCACAATGTCTCACTAACTAACCCCTCACCTAAACACACTGTTCACACTCAGCCACTCTACAGGCTACGTACCCACAGAGTGGCGCACAGCAACATTTATCCCGCTCCACAAAGGTGGAGCCACAACAGACCCCAGGAACTATCGCCCTATAAGCCTGACTAGCCTGGTCTGCAAGGCTATGGAGCGCATAATCATGGAATTCATTAACAGAGACATTGGGAACCTTCAAACATTGGCCCCTACCCAGTTTGGCCTTGTTAAGGGCAGATCAAGCCTCCTAAACCTGGTGGACTTCTTTGAGACAGTTACCAAAGCTTTAGATGAGGGAAAGGAGGTATACACAGCCTACCTAGACCGCGCAAAGGCTTTCAACACCATTCCCCATTCTGGTATTATAGACAAGCTCACCAGCCTGAACATAAACCCCTACATCACGAGATGGGTTGCAAACTGGCTCAGGGATAGAACCCACACGGTGAGAGTTGCAGGCTCTAGGTCTGAATCTAAACCAGTTACAAGTGGCGTCCCCCAGGGCTCAGTCCTGGGACCCCTCCTGTTCGGTATATACTTCTCAGAGGTGCAGGCAAGCACAGAAGGACTATGGCTGACCAAGTTCACAGACGACTGCAAACTGGGGGCCATAACTGACTCTCCAGCTGATACAGACATCCTCCAGATGGGTCTCACTGAGACGGATACCTGGTGTCAAAATCATGGCCTCAAGCTAAATGCCAAAAAGTGCATAGTCATCCCCTTTGGAAAAACAAAGTTCCCACAAACTACCACATACGTGGCAGTCCCCTAAATACAGAAAATCTAATAAGGGATCTGGGGACCCAAGTAGATAGTAATCTCTCCTTTGATAATCATATTGCCAAGGTGGTTAGAAAATCCTTCTATGTGGCCCACCTAATCACAAAAGGGTTCGCATCTAGAACAAAAGAGGTTATTGTGCCCCTCTACTCATCACTTATCAGACCCATCATAGAGTACAATGCCCCATTTGGGCTGTACCTTACAAGACACCTGCAACAGCTGGAAAGACCACAAAAGTACCTCACCAAGAGGATTACTGGCCTCAAATATATGCCCTATGCAGCCTGACTCCAGCTATACTCGGTTACATACTGCTTACTCAGAGGTGATCTCTGCCTGACATACAAGGCCATGTCCAACCCAGAATTGATGGACATGCTCCACCTAAAAAAAAAAAAAAATCCCTGAGAGCCACATGCTCTAGGGATCTAAACCTCACACAATGATAAATAGGACGTGCTGGAGGGATAGATTCCTGTCCCAGAGACTCCCCATGCTTTGGAACAGGATTCCGATCTACATTAGGCAGAGCCCCTCACTAACACTCAAGAGAAACCTTGACGAGTGGATGGGAAACAGAAAATTTACCCTGGGGATCACTGCAGTGGCTCTGCTGGACAGAGGCACAGGGAACTAATGGCTCTGCTAGACCGAGGCACAGGGAACTAATCTAAGGGGGTGGCGAAAGTCAACACATTCTGGCTAGGCTTATAGATGCCCTCGGGCAGATAGCCTAGTACTTACCTATGAACCTATGAGCTCATTTGTTTCCCAGCTGTAGCAGCCATTGTCAGTGCCAGTGGGGGCAACAATTGGTGATGGGCCTTAATCCTTGGCAGATAGGACTTTTGCTGTATGTATCTAACTTCTTAGCTTACTATGGCAACTGCTGCAGGGTGAGACATGGTGTGAACAACATGGGGTTGCCTCCTGCTCATTTAAACAGCTGCCCTTCACTCACTAGAAATAGGACACTTCTTGCTAGGTCCTGGATATTCACAAGAGACTCGTATAGGAAGGCATACATCCCAGACAAGCAAACATACATCTTCACCCAATGGTTTGGTAAGCAAGCTATAGGCACACATTTCCATTCCCCTTGTAAAGTTCCTCCAATGCATGGAACACTAAATGCATGGAACACTAAAAGACCTTATGACATGTGACATAGTCAGACCTCCTTTGCTGCTTTGCTCTATGTTACCGAGCTAACTCAGAAGAAAGAAATGATGAGAAGTCAGGTGAAAAAAATTGCCAGCATTATGCAGAACATGTCTGAAATAAATACTTCCCTCTAGGTTACAGTGCAGGCTGACAACACATACACTTTTGCAGTGATTCATTCAGTAAAGACTGTAGTGCTTATAACCTGTGAGAATATACTATAAAGAATCTATGCTAGTAAAAGTGTGAAGGCTACCACAGTACCACAACTACAAACAGCACTAAACTAATAGTAAAGGGGAAATGCAGTTTGAGACCTGGAGAGGCAAAACTAAAAATCAGAGAAATTAAAATATTGCTGTAAAAATATAGAGTGTTATGACCAGATCCCCAGTCACAACTGACTTGTTATTTGCTCAAGATATGGATGTCAAAAACAGTGACTCGATGTGATGCCCATGCACTGGCCCAGTAACTCAAAGGGTGAAAAACCTGTGGATTCCTGGGGAACCTCTCTGTAAGCAAACAGATGGAGCAAACAGTTGTCCCACTCCCTCTTGAATTGGTCTGCAAATGCCTGTAGTGTGGACTTTGAGTTTAACCTCTCAACAAGACCATTAGTCTGGGGATGGTAGGGGGTGGTCTTCAGGTGCTTCACCCCACAGTACTTCCACAGACAAGCCAGTAGGTTCATAGGTTCATAGATTAGTACTAGGCTAACTGCCCTTGTGAGCCATTTTAATCCTAGCCAATTATCCCCTGTGAGATTCAAACCCTGTACCTTGTGTTTGTAAGGCAAACACCTTAACCATTAGGCTACCCTCCCAACCCCTGACATGAAATTGGCACCTCTGTTAGTCAGTATTTCTTTTGGGAAACCTACTGTGCTGAAAATCTCTAACAAAGCATTTGTCACATTTTCAGCCTCAGTGCAGGACAGAGCCACTGCCTCAGAGTATCGTGTAGCATAATCCACTACCACTAGGATATACTTTTTCTCTGTGGAACTTGGGGTATGTAGAGGCCCCACAATATCCATAGCTACCCCCTGAAATGGCTCCTCAATCACAGGCAAAGGCATCAAAGGAGCTCATATTGTCCCCTGCCTTGCCTACCTTTTGGCACTGCTCACAGGTCCTGCACTACCCTGTTACATCTCTGGAAATTCCAGGCCAATAGAAGTTCTGCATAATACATCTCTTGGTACGTTTTATGCCCATATGACTTTCAAAGGGAATATCATGGGCTAGGGATAGAAGCACCAGATGGTAGGCTCTAAGCACTACCAACTGCTGTACTCTCTCACCTTCTAGCCCTCCCTCATTGGTCCACTCTATACAGTAATCCTTTGTCCCAGTATACAGATTCCCACTTCCCTTGAGAATCAGGTGCCTCCCTAGCTACCTGCCTCAGGCCTTGCAATGTGGGGTCTGAGAGCTGAGCCTGTCTCATCTCTTTCTTTGTAACCCTATCCAGAACCCCTTCCACAGGATGTCTGGCAACCTCTGACAGTGGTGCCTCACTGTCAGCCTGGGTACTACTACTCACCTCTACCTTTGCAGTCACTCTGTCCAAGGGAACATCAGTACCCACAAGCAGCTGTGGCTCATTCAGTCTCACTGCTACAGAGTGGCTTCCTCCCTGAAGTAACTACTTCACCAGTCCTGGCTGCAAGTATGCAGTCTGTCTGGGTTTCCCCCAGGCTACCAGACCCACATGCTGGTCTCCAAGCCTGACTGCATGTAACTGCATAAGCATATGGTACTGCCTCATCCAAATCCTTCCCTATCAGGACATCTGCAAGATGGTAGTTCAGATTCTGTTGGGGCAGTCTGTGCTGCCCACCATGGACTCCTTTAGACCCATGAGCAGTACTGGGGGTCCCTTTCCTGTCCAGGGATGCCCTGCTTGCTAGGTATAGGTCTCCCTTCTTCCCCAACTCATCTGAAGTAGCACATTGTCCATCAGCTAACCAGATCCTCATGCCCTCAGGCAAAGTGCTAACGGGCTTGTTCCTTCACCAAAAGGTCTGCCAGCCCTTCAAAAGTGGTGACCTGACATCCACTCACCCAACTATGAAAATAAGTGCTCAGTTCAGCAACTGATTCAGACACACTTTCATCTGCCTTGCATTTATGCTCACAAAACATTTTCCTATAAATTTCATTTGTTAGCATAAAACATTCTAACAATGCTTAACAGTGCAATTAAAACAGTCAACATCAGACATTTTAGACAACAAAGTTACAGCCTTACCATGGAGTAAGGGGGTCAGGAACCGTACCCTGAACCTTTGGACAACATCATACTGTTTACATACCCTCTCAAACATATGAATGAAACTATCAAAATTATCCTCCTCTTTAAACTGAGGAAAACATTTACTGACATTGTGCTTCTGGAGTCCACTTACTCCCTTCCCCTTACCCCCATGACTCTGGCAAAGAGTCAGCATCTCCCTGTTATGCTGCCTCTGCCTCATCTTCCTCAGCTTCCAGGTGTAGCAGTTTCTCATTCTTCTTAGCCTGCAGACATCTCAATCTCTCAGCTGCTTCTATTTCCAAATGCCTGGCCTCCAACTCAAGTCTCTTTAGCTCCAGATGGAGTTTTAAGTCCTCTGTTGAAAGGTTGAGCTGCCCATTCTCTGAGGGTGGTACATCTCCACTGCCAGTCTGATCGTCCTACTGGTTGCTGTTTTCTGATACAGCTGTGACCAAATCTGCAATCATGTCTGCCTTAGTCAAGTTTCCATGCACCAGTCCCGTAGCCTGGCACATCCCAGCAAGCTGGCTCCTTGTCAGCTTTCCGTATTCCTCTGCTCACATGCTGCCTGCTCTCCCTGACTAACTAAGGTAACAAAAGAAATAAAACAATTGTGATCTGAACTAAGTATTCACTGCGTGGCTGATTTAGAGTACAAAACACCTTCAGTGATCACTCTACCCAAGCTACAGGAATTCACTCTACCCACACCACTACAAGCCAATTAGTATTTGCCAGCCAATTATGTGGTGTGGATATCCCACCACTGCCAACAATTAATATGTGATGCCCATGCACTGGCCCAGCAACCAAGGAGCCTCACTCCTCACCACTAACATCAGTGAAGGGCATCCATATAGGGAAAGGATAATAAATACCCACACAGTAAGGTACAATTTCCCTTAACAGCACACAGAGATCACAGTCAGCCTGGGGTTGGTCTCTCCCTTTCTCTCCAGGTCCCCAGTAAGACTCCCCACTGGCACAGCTATAGGGGCACCCTCTGTCAAACCAGTGCTCCGTGTCCCTTCCCCAAGTAGCTGGCACACATACACTTTGAGATAAGAGTTATATAAAACCACACAGACATTTCTGGGAAAGGCTGGCACAGGTTCTCCAACTGTGCCCCTTTTCTGCCTAGTCTAAAAGGTAGTAGCAGCTGCCACCACCCACTAATATCAGCTACTCAAAGGCCCTTCTGAAAGGGTGTCCAATTATTACTGTGCAATATTATTAACCAAATGGTAAGCATGACTGAACAGGCAAGGCTTATTAGAGTGACTTGGTACAGTATCAGTATATACATGCAATGTACTCTAGAGCTTAAATTAACTCTACATAACACAGCCACAGTTGAAAGGTTTAAAAATATGTAATAATAAATAATAAAAACAGAAGACAATAGTTCTTATTACACAGTGCTAGTCAAGAATTCAGAGATCAGAGAAATGTTTAAAATAATACAGTAGCAAATATTCTGACATCACAGAAAAACAAACTAGTCTAATCTTCCTAATTCCTAGCTATTTCTAAGTGAAAGCACAGTTTTAAATAACTTACATAGAGCAAAGCAGTGGTGGTGATGTTGGATGTTCTCAAGACAAAATGCTCTGAGCTCTGATTCTCTCTCTTTAAATTGATAACACAGAGCTGCTTCACATGACATCATTCTTCACACTTCTCTGGTGTTCCCAGGCTAACAGAAACTACATTTACATTCTTCACACCTGGTCAGAAACCAGAGCAATAAAGGACATTTATATATGCAAATTCTAGCCATTAACTCTGGTCTTAAAACAATAGGCAGGATGCCTCCCTGTAGACATATCGGCTCCGAATTTTGACATCAAAGACGGTCATAAAATGCTTGACTTAGCTTTCTTACAGCAGAGTGCACTGTTGTTACATTTTTGCAGTTCAATATCCAATGCAGTATTTTCACATTTAACAGGAAAAAGACTGTGGCTTGCATTAATATTTACAAAAGTCTATCTGGCTAGGCTGGCAGCCTTCACCTATCTTCACACTTGACATCAGTGTTGAGCATGCATAACAACTGATTTTTGATTGAAGATAGCAGATTGTAATTATCTGTAGTACTTGGAAAGTTAGATGCCCCAGTATACTAGCTAGGCGTCTCCATGATGAATAAATGGCTTTAAAAGCTGTATGATAGTTCACTCTGCCATACTTTTTTCTGTGATGGTGATGTGTATTACTACTTTTAAAGCTACAAAAATGTTTTGGATGCTATTCTGTGGCAGCTTCTGTTAATCATCTAGTACCAGAATAGAGTTTAACAGCTTAACAGTGTTAAAACATATCTTATTCCAGCATCCAAAAATGCAACAGTAGTGCTCCACAGAATGCAACATGAAGTTCTAATACTTGGCACTACACAGTAAGAAACTAAATACTGAGAATAGTCTATCTTGGGGATTTCCATTTTCTGCAATACACTGAGATCTCGGAGTTGGAATATATAGGTAGTAATAAGTGGGGGGGGGGTGATGTGACTGCAAAAAGCTTTTGTGTGTGATTTCTTTTTTCATTTTGAACATGTTTTACATTCAAATGTTTTCAAGGATTTGTAATTGCTATATTGCGAGGTGATCACAAAACAATTATGCTTTCATTAGGAAGCTGAAATTCAAATATTATCATACCATGAAGAAACTTTGCTATTGAAATAAATATGGTTTTGCAATGATCACCCCTGCATCAGGCTCCAGTCAAAACAATATTCTATACAGCAGGCTGATAGGTCATTTAAAATAACTTAAAATTACTGAAAATGTCTAATTTACACTTAGAACATTACCTGAATAGTATTTGTTTTTCATTAGGGACATAGTAGTCTCTAAGTTCCTTGACTGCAAATGAGTTATTGATGGGTTCACGAGAAAGAACTGGCAGAGGGCCAGAAGATCCAATGAGGCGGAGTCTCCATTTTCCAGCAGGCAGAGGTGCATCACCAGTATGAGCTTCTGCCACAAATGTGAATCCCTTCTGCAAAGCAAAACATAAGAGGGAGAGAGAGAGACAGGGAGAAAAACAGATACATTTAGTAAAGGAAAATCATCATTAGGCTTCTGACAATGCAATGAAATACAGGTGACACTCTTCATATTAACAATAGGCCTGAAAAAGAAAGAGAGAGATTACTGCAGCATTCAAGCTATTTCAGTTTTCTTATTACCTTTATCAGTTCTTTCAGTGGCTTGAAAATTTCCAAGTAGTACTTTGTGCCAGCATGCAAATTTTAGGCCCCTTGTATTTCAGATCATTGGTGCCTACTCATGCCTGCCAGTATATAATCAATGTAGGCTCATACTCTTTTCAGTTTTTAAATACTAAACATGGTGCCCTTAACTTAGTAAGAAGTACAACCAAAAATGTGTAAATAAGAACAAAAGAATCAACTGAGAAGGTTACAGAGCTATCTAAACTGGGTTTTGGATTATTGTCTCTTGACAACTGCAATATTCTCTCGGTCTCTTAAATATTTAATGGCAAGTTTAATGTGTCACTAATTTAGGCTGTATTGCTTCAAGGAGTGATTCAGCACTCAAAGCATCATAGACATCATAGACATCATAGATTAGTACTAGGCTAACTGCCCTTGTAGGCCATTTTAAGCCTAGTCAATTATCCCTTGTGAGATTCAAACCCTGTACCTTGTGTTTATAAGGCAAACACCTTAACCATTAGGCCACCCTCCCAACCCATGTGGGCAGTATTTCAGTCAATGCCCTTATAAATCCAAAGGGAGAAGGGAACATATCAAAGCAGCCCAAAGAATTACTGTCTTAACTCAGGGCTAAGAAAACAGATTACAGTTTTGTTAATCAGGTGAATTTCTTGCCATGTAAATACTTCAGATACATCCTAAGTGAAAACCTTTACAATGAAAACAAGAGATTGCTGCTGTTCTAGTAGAGTGTGGCTTTACCACTCATCTCAATATTCACCATGCACAACACAGAAAAAAATGTACCTATCATGACGCTTAATGCATTAGCACCTAAGTGGTGTGGAATGTCAAACATCTAGCAGCCTACACACATCTTGTATTTCTGAAAAATAAACTTAGAAAATACAAAATACCTCGTAAAGAATTGCCCAGAAAACAACCTGTAGTAGGACAAGATTAATGCTACTTCACAGTTAAAAACTCAGTACAAAAGTAAAAAATCTCCAGTCAAGCGATTTCGTTCATAAAAATTCAGGACTGCAGCAAAACATATGCAGCTTTACAAGTAGTTTAAATAGTGTAAAAAACAACACCTCCCATCAATTAAAATTAGTGACATCATCACTACTTAAAGGTCCAGTGTGATTTAAAATCAGAAACTAAAAAAGTCATGTTAAAATAGTAGATTTGTATTTCAAAACAGGCATTAGGGAACAGCAATCATTAATACCTGGACTAGTACTTGCACTTAACCTCAGTTGCCAAAAAAATTCCATTGTTTTCCAGTTTATTTTGCCAATCCCCCTGCATGTCTTCCTTCACTGTCTGTAAAATACCAAATTGGAAATCAATGGAAAGGGAAGAATTTTCTCGGTGCCTAAATAAACCAGTGCATACAGATGCTCATAAATATGTTTTCGAAAGGGTTACTCCGTTTTCCAAGCAAGCTGCAACTGAATGCAAGATGTCATTAAGGCATACATTAGCAGCTTGCCAGTAGCAGCGGTAACAATTTCTTTAACTTTTATTTTCCAGTGCTCCTTCTACATGTAGTAATTTGCATGCGATTTTCCACATAGAGATAGACATGTTTAATGACGTACACATTACTACATAACATAAAAATGCTTCTACAAACAAACCCACAGGTCTTTGCAGGTATTTGCAGGCTGCTTCACAGGCTAAAAATAAGTAAACAGGAAAAGTGTACCTTAAAGACGAATGCTACAGTCCTTTTGTATCATTCACTTAGCTAAACAGGGAAACTATCTGGAGGCCAAGACATTACAAAAAAAATAAATAAATAAAAAGACCAGTAAATACGGAATCCCTTAAGACATTAGCTCATTCTGAGGTCATGCATCCCTTGTGCCCTGCTGTTTCCAAATAATGAATCACGTTTGTGAAAAACTGATGCACAAAATAGGGACAGAATGTAAACATTGCTCTTAGAAACTTTTTGGACACTGAAGAAATCGCTATTTATGTATTATCCAACCTTGAAATGTGGTTGCGATAATACGTAAGTACCCATTTTTTATTAACCAGACAAAAACTTTCATATAACAACAAGAAGTTCCTCTATGAGTGCATGTTTATTGAGATATTTACAGAAATATGGAACATGTGTCATTGTATAATTATCAGTATAAATAACATTAGACATTGCTCAAGTTCCGAGACAGTGTTTTTCAACAACATATGAGGTTTCACCTGATGTCATGAGACAGTTTGTAAGTCACTTGCTTTTTGAAATATTAAGTACATATGGAAATATTTATTTTCATAATTACTACCAAACAACTAACAATATCTCTGGTACAATGTGATATGAAAGGACACAGACAATGAATTTTCCTGTCTCCCACCATGGAATATCACACCATACCCCTCAATATCATGAAGGACTCTCTGGTATGAAAATATGAACATAAATATGAATAATAAGGGATGAACAGTGATTAACTTCCCTGCTGCAGGACATCCTACATTAACATTCTTGGTATCATTTTGTTAATAACCCCTTGCTCTGTCTAATAATGCTTATTATTCACTGGTAAGTCACTGAGTTAAAGAAGCCAACCCCCAAAAAAATCTGGACGCAATATGGAGATAAATGGAGACACATGTCATCTTGTTTGGCCAACCTAGAGGTATGCTTATCATTGATCTATATAGAGACACCTCCCCCTTTAGCCCTTGTCTGTGCAGCTACTGGTCTAAGCTCAGTATGGCACCAACACTTTCTTAGCCTCTCTACTGGACAAACCATTGCAACCACCTTTTTAACCTTTTTATTACCCTCTCTCCTTTATGGTGCTCCTCTCCTCACTAATATCCAAAATTCTACAAAATCCAAACTTAATATGTGTTACAACAAAATAGCCAAATTTGCCACCAAGGCCAACTTCTTGTCCCACCACTGTAACTCACTGAAATAATTAGGCTGGCTGGAACTCCCCCATCATCTCTCATTCACCCAAATAACTACAGTGCACAAAATAATCTATAGATCCCCAGACTGTCCTGCTCTCCCGACTCTACTTGCCAAATACTAACCCAGCAGGCAACTAAGATCTGAAAATCATCTACTTCTGTTGTTGTTGTTGTTTGTCTTTCGGCTTTTCCTGGTTAGGGATCACCACAGCGGAACTCCGGTCCGCTAATGATTGGCAGTAGATTTTCACGAATGCCGAGGTGCCAGCTCGACGTCCAACCTTCAACGAAGGCATGCCCATTTACGCATGTCTTTCGAATGCCACCCAACCACGGGAAGGACATGCAGACTCCACACAGAAGGCACTCCCCACACTCCAGCTGGGAATCAAATGGGAGAACCTCTTGCTGTGAGGCAACAACACTGCCGCTGCACCACTAATAGTAGAAAATTCCACCATACCTGCTGGTCAACTCCTCTATTCATTCACCATTGCCAAACCAAACTATGGAACTCACTTCCACCTTCTATAAGAAACACAGGCAGCACCACCACCTTCAAACAAATACTGAAAAGTCATCTCAACTCTTCCTGGCTATGTTCCTGCTCTATAACCTATCCTCTTCATTCTCTTTATATGATAACTAAACTCCTATGCTTTTTGCTACTACTGTCTGATGATATTTTCTCCATATTTATTATTTTTTCATCACTTGTTGATACTGATACAATAATGCTGATTAATATATCTGTGTTTATACCTCTCTGATTGAATTCATCTGGCATCCAGCTAAATTCCTGCTTTTAGGTATATATTATGTCTATATTACTATAATCAAGCCAACTAAATTCCTGCTTTTATGTATATATTCTGTATATATTACTGCAATCACTATGTGTAACACTGTTTCTACTTCTGTACCAATTAATGTTTAATTTTTTTCTCTATCTATGTTCTTGTTGGACCTTTTCTCTCCAGGCCACCACTGAAAATGGGCTCTTTTAGGCCCAGTGGACTTTCCTGATAAACAAATGCAATAAAATAAAAATAAATAAATAAAATAAATAGGGGTGTGAGCCGAAGGTATACAAAAAAAGGCACTATATGCTTGAATGAGTTAAAACAGTGTGATTAGAGTCTGTTAAACCTGATTGCCTTGTATAAAAGTATAAAGTTCAGATTTAGTAATAGAAGTTATTCAGTCCAGGTAATATCAATTGTTTTCTGCATAACTAGGATATGCATGAAATATTCCCTATGTTTTCTTGGCAGAAAAATACTGTGAAATGAACAGATTGATGCAGGTTCTCTGTCACTGCCTTAAGTATTAACATACTCTTGGTTTTAGTTAATCCTATTTCATAGGTTTATAGGTGATTACTAGGCTAATGGCACAAGGGCCTTTACAAGCCTAGCCAGTAATACCCAGGATATGACAATACTGTATTTTAATTTCACAGATATGGGACGGGGTAGTATCAGGGTAGTGAGTCTTTGGGTGTTGGAGCCCTGAGTCATTCTACAGACTGTCTCTGTGCATAAGGGACATGGGCAGTAGCCCAGGAGGGAATTTATGGTTCTCCTTCCATTTATCCAAATTATTTTTGAAGAGAGTAGGGGGCACGCTTTGTTTTATGAAGATGGGAAGTTTATTCCATAGACAAGGTAACCTTTGGGATATGAATCTGTCTCTCCAGTAAGTTCTGTTAGAGTCACAAACAAGGTTCAGGTTCATGGAATGCGTTACCCTTGTATAATTTTTCTTGCGAATATGTAACATTTTCATCAGGGCTAGATTACAGGATGCCTTATAGGTCAAGCATAAGTCCCTCTCAATAAACGATATGAGACAGAGTAAAGGGACAGGGCCTTTAGTTGGTCTGCATAAGACGTGTCTCATGCTTTGTAATTTTTTTTAGTGAGATACCTCTGGGGCCACTCCATTTGGTGTAAGTGCCTGATTAGCTACATGCAGAAGAGAGCATTGTACTTGATTATGTCCCAGATGAGGGCCAGGTAAAATGGCACTGTGACTTCCTTTGATCTTGATGTCATGCCTTTACTTATAAGTTGACCCACACAGAAGGATTTCCTCACTACTGCAGCTACCTGGTGGTCAAAGTTTAGTTTGCTATCTATCTGTGTTCCTAAGTACCTCACCACTTGTTCTACCTTTAGGGGTGTGCTACAAATGTTATAATTTGTAGGAATATCTGATTTACCGAAGGGTATGATTATGCATTTTTAGCATTTAGTCTCAGACCATGGTTTTGGCACCAGTCTTTTGTCACTTTTAAGTCAATCTGTAGGATGTCAGCATTGTTTAGGGGATTCAATGATTGCTCCCAGCTTACAATCATCAATGATTTTCGTGAGCCAAAGGCCCCCAACATCGGCCTTCACTTCAGAGAAGTATATACCAAACAGGAGGGGTCCCAACACCGAGCCCTGTGGGACACCTCCAGTAAAAGGTTTCTTATCAGAAGTGGATTATCCAGACATGTTTCTTGTCAGTAAGCCAGTTGGTGAACCATCTGATGATTTAGGAGTTTATGCCTAACTCAGTATATTTATCTATGATCCTCAAGTGGGGGATTGTGTCAAAAGCTATCACCAGGTTTAGAGAAGTGGTGTGTATCATTTTACCCTCATCCATGGCCCTGGTGACTTTCTCAAAGAAGTCCAGCAAATTGAACATGCAAAACCTCCCTTTGACAAAGGCAAATTGGATCTGGCCCAGTTTTTGCAGAGTTCATATGTCATTATTGATCAGGTCCATGATAATTCTCGCCATGGCCTTGCAAATAAGACTGATCAAGCTTGTGAGTCTGCAGTTCCCTGGATCAGCTGATGGGCCCACCTTGTGCAGAAGGACACCTGTTGCAGTTCTCCATTTTTCTGGGACAAAGCCTGTCTGGTGGTTGGGGTTAAAGAGGGTTTCTAGTGGCCATAATAGATTCTGTTTTAAGCTATTTAAAAATCATCCTGGAATGCTGTCGGGACCCGTGTAGGCTGTGTATTCGGCTTTAGCAAGTGCAGTAAAGACCTGTTCCCTCATAATGACTGGTAGGGGAATGGTTGCAGGTATTTCTTTGGTTGAGCTAGGAGGTGATGGGGGTAAATTTGAAATTAATTTGTCGGCCAGCATGTTTGCTATAGTTTCAGGCTGGGTGCAAGTGTTGCCATTCATGATTAACTCAGCACATTGCTGAGTGTTTCCCCTGAGGCTACAAACATAATTAAAAACAGTCTTATGGTTAATTTTCACCTGGGAGGCTATCTTTGCTCAGCTCTCTAATTTGCCTGTTTCAACAGGTTAGTGTCTTTTTGCACTGATTTGTCTGTCCCTTCTTTGCTTTGGAGATAATGTTTTTCTTTTTGCTGAATAGCATGTTTATGCTAGGGGTCCACTGGATTGGTTTATTTTTGCCAGTAATCATAGGTTTGACTTGGACAGGTACTGCCTCCACTATGCAGCTATGAATGTGGTTGTACAGCGATTCTGTGTGCAGCTCAGACTAGGCCTCAGTGTTATCTGGGTTTGGAGGGGCTTGGAAGTTTAATAAGCTATCACTTAGTTTGAGGTAATTGGCCTTAGCAAAGTTCTTAACAGGTTTGGAGTTTAATGGGGGTTTTAGGTTAGTTTTAATACTAAAGGAGAATTCTAAGAATTCAGGTGGTGATGCTCTCTATGCCAACTCCATCGGAAAGGCTTGGAATTCCCTTCCAAACAACCTAAGACTTATGACCTTGCTTCATCAATTCAAAAATAATCTTAAAGAATACCTCAAGTCACACTGGTTATGCCCTTGTCCTAAACCAGACTAAACCCAAAGATCTCATACCACCTTAGTCTCATCCCCATTTCAGAGATTATAATCTCAACCTCTTGGCTTCACATTGTAACCATGTTTTAGACTATCTACATATTATCTGAATGTTTTATAATCAGTATGTATAGACTGCTGTTTTCTTTCATCTTTATGTTAAAGCTATTTCTTCTGCATGTAAATGTATTGTGTCTTCTCATTATGTTGGAGCTTTTCTCCCCGGGCCTCTACTGAAAAAGGACATGTATCCAGCTAGACTAGCCCGGTCAACAAATGTAAAATAAAAATAAAAATAAATAAATAAATAAATTTTGTGGTCAGATCTTTCCAGGGAGGAGTTAATGCATGGGAGGGAGCAGCATCCCCCCATGTTCGTGATTACTATGTCTAAGATATTGTGCCTCTAGTTGGGAAGCTAACTAGTTGCTCTAGGGTGTTTGCATTGATGAAGTCCAAAAACCTCTGAGCAAGTGAATTATAGGTTGTATAAGTCTCCCAGTTTATGGAGGGGTAGTTGAAGTCACCCATAAGTATTGTGTTAGGCTGAATGTTAACAGATTCCAGTAGGTTTAGGTAGGAGGTGTGGTTTCCCAGACTCATGTTAGGGGATCTGTGGTTAGCAAGGATATGATAAGTGGTTACACCTATGCTTAGTTGGGCATTGAGTAGCTCAAGTGAGTCATGCTGATGGATCAGTCTAATAGTGCACTTGCCCTTTACAAACACTGAGAAACCTCCTCCCTTTGTTTTATCCTGAGCTGAGTGGGATCAAAATGTATAAAAAGCATTGTAGCCTTTGATAGCTGGGGTGCACTCTGGTTCTGAATCATGTTTCTGTGATTGCATATACATCTGCATTCTCCAGGGTGAGGAGTGCTTCCAGGGGGTGCAGTTTTTTTTATTTAGACTCCTAGCATTGAGTAGCAGTTATTTTTGTTATGTTGGAGGGTTTAATGACTTGGCATGGCCTAAAAAAGGCACAACTGGGTTACGTCAAGTTTTTGAAAGTGGCCAGAAGCCAAGTGGTGACAAGTGCAAACCATCTCTGGCAAAGCATTGTGGTTTGTCAATAATGTCTCCCCAGGCTGACAGATATTGGATCCCCTTGTTGTGACACCAGAAACTAAGACAATTATTGAAGTCAGTCATTTTTTGTTGGTACTGTGGCATCATCATAGGTGAAGGTAGAATGCTACTCAAAGCTAGATTCATACCCACCTGGGACATGCATTCAGAGAGCGAGGTACGTCTTAGGCCATTTATGCCCACATTGACTATGACTGTGTCATACTGGTACATATGGTTTAAAGTCCTAAGTGCATGCACGATCAGGTGGATCCTAACTCCAGACAGACACCTCACTGTGGACCTCTCCTTGTTTAGCCTGGTAAGGGGGACATCAGTATGTCTTATAATGGAATCTCCAATAACTAGAATGTTTGGGTGTGTGGTGTGTTACCTTATGGGCTTGGAAGCGGGGCTACTATGATTTTCAGAGTTATATGTTTTGTGAGATGTTGTCTTTTTTGAGTGTGTGCAGGGCCACTGAAAGCCCCTTTCAGGAGATCTTGGGGTCTGGGTAGATTACAAGTGAGTATCTCCCCATATGCTGGTCTATGTGTTTGTCCCTTAGTGTTGGTAGTAAGTGTTTTTTTTGGTGTAACGCTAACAACCTGGTTTGCATTTTTTCAGTGTGTATGTGAGTGCTTTGCCTCCAATGACATTGTGTATCTACACCTCTCACACAGTGTGTTTGTCTGTTCTAAAATTAAAGGAAAATGTGAAGGGGAAGAGCAGAAGCACTGGTGTAAGGGTAGCAGTTCAAAATAAACAGTTCATCACTTCTTGGTAATACAATAATTTAAGTACTGCAGTGATCTGCAGTCACTAGTGGTTCATAGTGTTCCAACAGGCCTTTTCAGCTCTATGGCAGTAAATGGGAAATTTAAGTGTATGGCTAATCTACACCAGGAACCAAAGGACCAATATGAGAACAACAGTGCCAAAAAAGGACAAAGCAGAAAAATGGGTATTGTAAGCAAGCTTAAGACATTAAGAAGCATGCAAAGCCTTCAGTAATACTGAGGAAAGGAAGAACAGTAGGAACAAGAGAATAAAGAAAGTGTTTCAACTACAACTTTATTAAAGTTAAAACATATTACTACTATAATATTGAGAAAGAAAAACAATACAATAAATACCAAAAACAATCAAACAATAACAAAAGTTATATGTAAACAATGAGCAACAGACAGTTAAAATAACACATGTGACTTGTCTGGGGGGTACTCATTAAAACTGAGATTAAAAAAGTACTACTTACAGGAACTCTTAAAGAAAAACAGTATGAACAGCTCTGAAAGCCATTAGGACAGTAGATTCCACAGTCATAAAACCTGGTAAGTAAATGGATGCATGAATACTAGATGTTTCAAATCACATCTGGAGGACTACCACAAGCACATGGGAGGAACAGCACAATAACAAAGAAGGGCAGTATGGAATAATAAGTTATTTCTAGTAAAAGGGATGCTGTTTTTTTGCAGGGACAAATAAAAAACTGCAAAACTTAGAAAAGAATGTGGAATCAAATAAGGAGTCAGTACAATTTCCACAATACAGACATAGTGTGTTGATGAGTAGTTTGATTGTGGAGTGTTGCACAAGCCATAATCAAGCAAACATGAGTGTTGTGAGCCTTGTGATAGAGGGTAATACAATACTCAAGGTGGGAAGGGATTAAACACTTAAAGACTATAGAGTCATCCTCTTAAAATATAATCCTGGAAATATTCCTCAAATGGAAGCAGGAATTACTTTAATATGTCAGATGATCATCCGGAATAATACCATATTACACACCTATTCTGTTGGTGCCATCAGGAAAGAACAGAGGAAGCAGAACAGTAGATAAGCTTCTCAAAGCGGTACACACTGCTCAGCTATGGCCTCAATTCAAGATGTAATAACCTCCAAACAACTGGCTAACAATCAAAACTGAAGGGACTCTAAACTGCCTGTCAAAAAAATCTACACAAGCCATCCAATCAGGAGGGAAAAAGAAGTGAAGCTGAGAGTCATCAACGTAGCAATGTCAAACTCCTCACCCAATAAAATCCCTTATGGGCAGCATAACAGTTCTGAAGAACAATAGGTCCAAGACTAAATCTCCTGACAGTCTGCCCAAATTGTGGGAATAAAACAAATTCTAACTTAATACGAAACTTGAGGCATGACCCAAGAGGTAGAAGGAAAGACCTCAGGTGGTTGATCAGGATACCACAATCAACAGGGTCAAATGCCACTAAGAGATCAAGTAGGACAAGAACAGAACAGGCACATGGATCCCTAAACAAAAAAATAATTCACAACCTTAATAAGGGTTAAGGAGTTCTGAATCTCTAGTTTTGTTGGGTAATACAGCAATTTTAAGCAGGACAAACCTCTGCAATCACTAATAATTCTGAATGCATAAGAAGAACTTTTAAATGTTAAAAGAACAAGTAGGTAAAGTCAGAGGCCCAAGAGCAGGTCACAGTGCTCTAGCAGAGTGAATATTAACTTGCCCTTCACAGCATGGATCAGATTATGAATGGCTTTATAAATAACGTAAGGGACATCTGACAGTGGTAACTCAGAGAATATTAGACAGAACAGTAGGTAAGGGGCAAATGAGACTGGGATGCAAGCCACAGTTGAGGTAGACAGGATAAGGGAGTGATAAACTAGGATACGGGGCAAAAAAATGCAGGTACAGCTATGTAGCCAAGGGAAAAGCATGCATAAGGAATGAGTATGCAAGGTAGAGGACAACATCTAAGAGGAAAATGAAAAGCAGGGACAAATTCAGTGGAGGATATTGATGGGTTAGATATGCAAGCTGTGGCATAGCAAAGGAACATGTTCTACTAATGGCAGTTTCATCAAGTGGATTTCTATGGTAGCCAAAAAACTGAATTACTGGTTCAAAGAGTTTATAGTTTCTGACAATTTTGTTGAAATGTCTTTTAATATACATTTTATTTCTGTGACAGCTTAGTTTAGACTGAGTTGTTTGAACTGCAGTTGCAGGTGTATTTTTTGTGTTGTAGAGATGACAGTTCTACAGAGGTGGTTTGGGATGAATTGGCAGTACAGGTCATATTTAACCCTTCTTTGCAGTTTTCCTACTATGGCATTAATGCATCTGAGTAAGGAGTTTTGGGGGCCAAGCCCATATGGGAAACTTTAGAACCACTGTACTCTTTTTCTGCCTCTAATGAACCAGATGCCTTACTGGTTAAGTAACTACTTTTAAAATAATCAAAGATTTAACAAAAATGAAAAAGAAACAATGTAGGATTAAATGCAATGCAAAAAAGGTAGAAACAGTTCAGTGTACAAAATCAACAAAAGCAAAATATGATGAATAAAAATACAGATAACATTTTGCAGAGAATCTATGACAACATTTAAAATACAATAAATGCGTTCAACAATAGAAGAAAATGAAATATTGTCAATAAACAAAATAAACAAACAAACTCTTTAATCTAACTCGCTCCACTGGTTGCATTCACAAGAGCATAGAATACAGTCATCTTAATGCCATTACAATTCTAAATCTTCTAGACTTTGTTATATGTTTGTGAGCCACACATATATCCTCCCATTGTTTATCTGTGAAATGCTTATTCAATATCTCTTCCAAATCCTTTCTAACCTCCTCTGATTGATTCCTATAATTATCAAACAATATATTATATGCCCTATGAATTATCACTTTTTTAACAGCAGCTTCTTTTCTAGATTCTAGTAATAATTCTGTCACTGCTCGCCTTTCACTTGGGATCCTGCTATTCCTTTTTCTTTGCCTATATTCTGATATCAATCCTTGTTAGGGAAGGCGATCTCTATTGTGCAGTCCAGTTGTATTCTAGGCCTCTTCAAATTCTATTACCTTTCCTTCTCAGATTATTTGCTCCCAATACCTTGGTTCCTGTGCCAGTTTTCTCCAGTAAATTCCAGGACCTCATGCCTATTCTATGTATCCCTAAATGCAGACATCACTATCGGCAGAATCTTCTTTCCCCATTCCAGTGTTGGCTTAGTTATTAGAGTACTTTCTGCTACTTTATGAATACAATCGTCTGTTATGTCTACTGTTATTCTCATTAAGGAAATCCCAGTCTCTCCTCATTTCCTGAGCTTCCCCCTGTGTCATCATCACCCCCTTCCTTTTTGAATTATAGCTTTCTGCTTCTGCTATATATAGAAGCCTTAATAGTGTAGCTCGAAATACCCTTTCAAATCAGGTAATCCCAAATCACCTTGTTCTATTGGAAGGATCAACTTATCCCACTTGACTCTTGCCCTCATACTCTCCCAGATAAAATCTTTCAATTCTTTATTAATTGCTATCCACAACTTCTCCTCTGGTTGATAAAAATATGCCTGACCTGCGTATAAAACTAAAGGGACTAAAACATTTTCACTGCTTGTATCTTGCTATCCATATCCATAAAACAGAACTTCCATTATCTTAGTTTTTCCATTATCTTTTTAGTCTCTTCTCACATATTCTTAGCTGCCATAACAGAATCCTTTTTAACCCATACTGCTAAGTACTTAATTTTATCATGTCTCCATAAATATGGGCATTGATGAACCAATTCATGTTTGGGTACATAGATTACAGCTATTGCTTTTGTTTTATCTTTATTAATTTTGCATCTCAAAAAGTCTTGAGACTGTCTCAAAATGTTCCACAACACATAAATGTCCTTTTCTGGTTTTATCAGGTACAAAATAATATCATCTGTAAATACCCAGGCATTCTTGTTGATAATTCTTCATCTTCTGATGATCATATCTTCACAGCAGTTTAGAAAGCCTTATCTTCAGGTCAAGAAATTTCCAAAGGATTTTCTTCTAGATCCAAAAAAGCCTTAACCCCCCCACCCCCACCCCCTCCAACTCATAATCTCATCAGACCTGTTATTGAATATAATGTTCCCTTTAGCATGCATTTGGTTAAACACATCACTGAACTTGAGAGAATTTAGAGATTTCTAAATAAAAAAAACAATGGGCTCATGACCCGTAGTTGTCCGGACAGACTGACTGACAGCCCTCTCTGTGAATTCAGTCTCTTACAAGATCTGTGCCTCAGACAATCAGCTGGACATACATTCTTTAGTAATTTATTTTTACTCCACCCTAGATAAAAGCCTACAATGGGCAGCTGTGATCACTTGAGACAGAAGCTCCTAAATTACAGACTTGACTCAGAGAAATCTCTAGCTTTTAGAAGCTCTGTTCCTGTTCAATGACACATCAGTTTTTGTTGAATAAGGGAAAAAACATTCAGAACAACTCCTGTAATATCTGATATGGTGGCATGCATACCAGCTCAAACTGTTTCACTACCAGAAGGTGGGGCAAAGTGGGCAGCCACCCAGAACACAAAATTACTGGCATTCATCTCTGAATGCCGGTATTGCCTTTATGGTCTGAACTAAAGTAGTACTTGCAGCATAAATTGGAACAGCTGCTTATTACAAATGTAGCAAACAGCAAACCTGTAGCAAGTAGTTTCCAACATTTTAAAATTAAAGGATAGGTTTTATTTATTTATTTGCATTTTATAGTCTGAGCTAAAGTGCTTTAGAGCTCCATGTGTGGCAAAAACTGTAGCAGCTGCTTACTACATTTAAATGTAGCAAGCAGTTTGCTAGTGTTTAGGAAGAGCTTTTTTATTGATTCTTATCATCCACTCAGAGTTGAGGAGTGCAGATTGGAAAGAACAGATCTGGCTTGCTCCTTATTTTAGGAGATTAGATTGGGGGGAGGCACCAGAATAGCTAGCTACACCTTTGTTTACCATAATAGGTTTCTGACTGCAAACAGAGGAAGTGCAATTGTGTAAGTAAAGCTTACCATAATAGTAGATGTTCAAATGATAACTGCTGCAGTAGCCTTAGCTATATAAGATTATATTCTGCCAAGGTTATAAGGGTTGGCCAGCTTCAAAAGCTTTAGACCATGGTCCACATGACCAAACTGTCAGGCAGCTTCAGCTGAGCTAACTAATAGACAAGTTTGGGCATGAAGCCCTTTAGAACTTTCCTGCCAGCACAGAGAGGGAGACTGAGCCCTGAAAGGTCAATGCTACGATGTCAACACCCTGGCATAATAAACACACTGAAAAACAAGACAAATGGAGGGGGGGAGCAGTTACTGCAGCAGTGGTCATTTGAAAATACTTTTATGGTAAGCTTTACTTACACAATTCTAGTATGTTTATCATATTGATCACTGCTGCAGTAGCCTTAGCTATATGGGTAGATTACCTTACCTAACTACATTTCTGATATGGAAGAAGAAGAATCCAACAGATTGGAGAATGGTCCTAGCAAAGCCTGATCTGGACCTAGAGAAGGAATGAAGCTTGTAACCCTTTGTAAAAGTATTTACAGAGAACAAAGTAGCAGCTCCTAGAATACTTCTAGAATCCAACACTTTCCTAAAAGCCATATATGAAGTCAAGGCCATGGAAGAGTAGGCCATGACCCCCACCTGTTAGAGTTTGGTTATGGTGGCTATAAAAATGTAATAGAAAATGGTAATAGACTTAGACAACCATTTGAAAATAGTCTATTTGGACACAGGTTGTACATTCTCGCCTTCATAAGTAGCAAACAATTGATCCGAACATCTGAAATATTTAGTTCTGTCGAGACAGTACCCGAGTTGTCTGTGGACATCTAAGTTATGGCGTTTTCTTTCTCCCTCATTTTTAGGATCAGGAAAGAAAACAGGGAGCTAGATAGTTTGGCTTAAAGTAAACCTGGATACCACTTTAGGCATAAAAAAAAGATTAGTTCTCAAAGAAGCCTTGTTCCTATGGAAAATGAGATAGGGATGACTCACCATAACAGCTTATAACTCAGATACCCTTCTTGCAGAGGTCAGAGCCATCAGCAAAACTGTTTTCCATGTTAAGTACCTCAAGTTGGACAGATTAGTTGGCTCAAATGGAATAAGTGTTAGCTTTTCTCTAACACAAAATTAAGAACCCCAGGAGGTCCTTCCATTTTCCTGGAGCCCTCTTAAATAAAACACCTTTCAAAAACATTTTGACATGAGACTACATTGAAAAGGAGGATCCATGTGCACACATGCTAAAATAGCCAATAAATGAACCTTGACAGAGGAATAAGAAAGGTCATAGGATAATAACTCACACAAATATTATAGAACAAAAGAACAACTAGCCCTGAATGGGGATTCATTATGTTGCTGGCACAAGCTAGAAAACACTTTCCATTTTTAATATATGATTTCTTAGTGGCAGGCTTTTTTTATCTCCATTAGTACCTGCTGCACATCCTCAGTAAACAGAGGCCTACAACGAATTAAGACCCTATCACTCAGGCAATCAACTGAAGTTGATTGATGTCAGGGTGTATCAAACACCCCTGTTCATGTGCAAGTAAATCTAGTCTGTGAAGACGGTTGTGGTAATTGCCCCTGGCCATTTCCAAAACAAGTGAGAACCACAGTTGCTGGGGCCAGGAGGGAGTCACCATAATTACCTTGGAGAATTCCTTCTAAATCTTCAGAAGTACCCTGGATATTAGTGGAATGGATGGAAAATCAAGCAAGTCACCATAATTACCTTGGGGAATTCCTTCTAAATCTTCAGAAGTACCCTGGATATTAGTGGAATGGATGGAAAATCATGCAGGAACCCCCCTGTCTAAGGAAAAAAAAAGGTATTTGTCTTCCAGGCCTTCTTGCATGGAGTCCTGTAACAGAATCATGCCAGCTGATGTTCAGAGGGGAAATAAACAGATCTACTTGAGGAACTCCCCACAGATGGATCAAGTCTTGGAAGATTCCCAGATCTAATTTGCATTTGTGCCACTCTGCCCTGGTCCTCCTCACCTTGTCTGCCACACAGTT
The DNA here is from genome assembly GCF_019279795.1 of Protopterus annectens. NCBI lineage: Eukaryota > Metazoa > Chordata > Ceratodontiformes > Protopteridae > Protopterus > Protopterus annectens. The sequence continues at coordinate 1,716,909,196 of NC_056725.1, forward strand.
TTGCTCTGAAGGAACGTAGGATGCCTGTAGAGTGAAACTGTGCTATAAAGCTATATAACATGGTTAGTCTGCAAAGGGATACAACCTGGTTCCCTTTTGCTTGCTGATGTACTACATGACTGCTGTACTCTCTGTAACCACTTGAAGAGGTCCCAGAAATCAAAGAAGGTTCACAGAGTTGAGTGGCTTGATCAGGGCAAGCATATTCTTAATATTTAGGTACTGGCATCTGTCCTTGGTGCCCCTCTCCCATTTTTATACCTCCTGAAACTGCTTCTCAAGCAAAGTCTGAAGCATCTATGCTAACTAACTGCTATGCAGCAAGGAGAGAGAAGGGGAGACCTAGATGTAAGGCTATCGGTTATCCCCACCAAAAAAATTCTCTTTAGACAAACCCCAGCAATGGGTTTTGAAAACATAAATGATGTTGATACTGGGACCAAAGAGATTTTAGATACCAGTGTACCTTTCTCATGTGGAACCCTGCTAGGGATATCATGAAAACCATAGATACCATAAGACTCAAAATCCTGAGGTATTCCCTCACAGTGACCAAAGCCTGAGTGGAAAACCTTAGACATATATCAAGATAAGTATCTGTTTTTTTTTTTTCTTTGGAGAAAAGCTCTTTGAACTGAGGTGTCTAGTTGACATCATAGGAACACAATCCTGTTTGAAGGAGTCAAGAAAGAATTTTGAATGTTCTCTTGAAATCCTAGAGTGTGTAAAAGATCTCTCACCCAAGAAGCAGATTCCTGACACTTTGAAGAAAAAACTCTGCAAATATAAGCAGGTCATCTGAATATAGAAACATGTGGATACCCTGTAGTCTGCAATGCGCTACAACTGGAGCAAGACACTTTGTGAACACTCATGGTGCAGTGGATAGTCCAAATGGTTAGGCAGAGAGATAGTGTGATCCAGACACACAAAATCTTAAGAAACGCCTGAAATCTACATAAACATGGATGTGATGATAAGCATCTTTTAAGTCTAGTGATACCTGGAAACCTGAAAGGAATAGATATAACAGATTATGAAGTGACACAGAAAAACTTCCAGGTGATGTTGACTCAAAAACCAAGAATGAAAAATGAAGAAGACTCTTTAATCCAGGAATAAAAATCATGCAATGCCACATGGCTAAACTAGGTTAAGCGAGTTTGTCAAAAGACATCATCACAACCATTTTTTATTCTTGGTTTTTGAGTCAACATCACCTGGATGTTTTTCTCTGTTACTTGATTTTTTACATTCTAGCTCCAGTGAACTGCCTGTTTTTTGGTTATTAGATTATGAAGTGACATCATTTTGAATTTGGGCACTATCACAAACAGGTTTAGGAAAGAAAAATCCAGAAATGGTCTCCAAGAATTTTCTTTCTTTCTTTAAGACTAGGAACATCCTTGAATAAAAACCCTTCCCCACCTGGGCAGGAGAAACTGGTTCTATCACTCCTTCAGACAGCATGTGATGAAGACCAGTGGAAACAAGAGAGTCTGATCTGGTGGATGAGAAATGACCCCTTGGAAAGGAGGAATTTCCTGCCACTGCTGTCTGTAAACTTGAAGGTGGATTTTCAGAACCCATTTGTCTGAAACTATTTATTGCCAAAGAGAAAAATGGAGACTCAGACTTTCTGGAAGAAAAAAGGGGCCAGAGTGGGAGGAGTTCACAAGGTCTCTTGAAGAGTCAATCAAACTTGTTGGACTGTCTTTTTGGAACCCCTTGCCATTTTTTTCCTTAAAAATCTGTTTACCTGTATTTTTTGACTGTTTATTCTGAGGGTTTTTTTTGCCAAAAATTGACGAGGAGATAGAAAACCTCTTGGAAAATTTGGAAAAGTAGGGCTGAAAAATCTTTAGAGAGATTTCCTGAATCAGCTTGCCAATTTAGTCACACTTTTTGATCACATCTGCAGTGCAGAAACCAAACATTAAAATCTCTATCCAAGTAGGATTTTTTAAAATCCTCATTTTAACATCATTTGGGATGTTCTAAGAATGCAGCCATGCAAACCTCTTCAAAACAGAACCAGTGGCAATAGTCCTGGAAGAAGTATCAACAGAGTCAAATACACACTGTAAACAATGAGTAGTGACCTGCATAATAGAATAAACTAAGTTATTTAAAGCAGATTTTTCCTCACAACAAGACAAACGAAAGCTATGTATTTACCATAATGATAGAGCCATGTTTTCTCACTTTTGCACAGGTCAACATATAGGCTGTCAGATCTGATGAGATCCTACTTCACAGCCTTATTCCACAGCTTTGGAGCTGAGTCTCTAACTGCTTTCTTATCCACAATTCCCTCCTTCTGCCTAAAATAGCGCTGACTGAGTTTGCTATTTCCTTTGAATCTTTATGTGGTATTAGGCATCTGGGAGATCTATATAGCACATCCAATCATCCTTTCTCAGGAGAATTAATATGGACTGCACCATGACCATCCAGAATTTCATCTGTTTGACAAATTAATTGAGGTGGCCGAGGTCCAATATTGGCCTGAGATTCCCTGTGTTTTTTGGAACTAAAAAGTACCAGGAACAGACTTCAGATTATAACACATCTGGGGGACCTGTTAGAGGACTCTTTTTTTTTTTTTTTCCTAGCAACTTTGACACTTCTGTTGCTGCAGATTCCAACTGAACTGGTGGAGTATCAGAAATCTTTAATAATTTCTTTGGAGGATACAAAAAGGATATGGTATAGCCTCTTGTGATTATCTTTAACACCCATGAATATGAAGTAATGATTTGCCAGGCTTGAAGGTGTATGGTTAAGCACCCCCCCCCGACTGCCTCCAGAGTGCAGCAGCCAGGTAACCCTGTAGAGGCACTCTTAGGTTTCTCAGTGAAGGGCTACAGAAACCTTGATTTTGTCGTCCACCTCTGCAGTGATGTAGATTTGAGTTGCCTCCCCCTCTGCCTCAGGGGAAGGGGTCTATCCCCAGGAGTGTCACAGTGAAAACCCTACAATTTCCTGAACAACATTTTCTACCCTCCCCTTTGATTCCTGGAATAGAATCTTGCTTTACTGGAAAACATATTCCTATAGTAGACAGTGTCTTACCATCTTGTTCACTCTTGGCAAGTGTTTCTTTAACCTTGGGTCCAAAAAGTGTGATACCATCAAAAGGGTTATTAATAAAAAATTCTAGAAGCTCTCCTTGAAACTGAATAGCTGCATCCAGGCATGGCTATGCATGATAATGCCTGTACCAGCTGCTCCTGCTGTACCATCTTCTGCATTGGATAGCATAGCTACATTAGATGCAAACTGTAGGGTGGACATTTGTGAGTCCACTGTTTTGTAGAAATCCAAAAGCTAGTTACCTGAAAGAGACTTGGACATTTCCTTGATCACGTCCCTTTGGAAACGTGTCAGCTGTGCAAGGTAATTCAACACCCAGACAGCAAAGGTCACTGAACTGTAAGTCTGCTTCCCTAATCTGTCCAAAACCCTTGATTCTCTGTTGGGGGGGGGGGGGGTGGACAGAAGAACTCAAAAGGTTATTTTTTGTGCTACTGCTACCACAGTGGCATCTACTGGCAGTCCTTTTCACTAATGCTTCCTATTTTTGGTGGCTGCCAAAATTCTGTTTTTTTTTTTTTTTTTTTTTTTTGTAATATCAGGATCCTTCCATGCCATCTGTGTCATAAGATCTATGAGGGAGAACCACCCAGGATGCAAATGAGCCAGACCTAAAAGATACAAGAAACACAGTCTCATCCAGATAAAGAGTTTCAGTGGACCATCCTCCCTTCTGTTTCATCAATTCTAGAATGCCCGCAAATGTGACATCTTCTGGGGGCGAATCTGGGGGATCCTTCTCTGTCATCCAAATTCATGTTCTCAGTGACTGACTCAGGAGAGGAGTCTATGTACTTCCATTTGCATGTCTATTTCTTTAGAACATGTCTCTGGAGTATCGGAATCAGACTGGAAACTTGTGTGTTAAGTTGTCTCAAAGCTTATGGTTCTTCTGACTGCCCCTGTTGACCCAAATGAGAGGAATAAGGAACATGTTCTACTGGGTGTCAGGATGGATCATAACTCGGTACATGAACCTGTCTTCTTGGACCAGCCAAAGCCCCTTCCATAGCCTAAAAAGCAGATGCTGCAATTGGAACACAGAAAGCACTTCCTCAGGAAGTCTCACTGCTACAGCAGAGATTGGCTCTGAGGAGGACCTTGGACCCGAGTTGTCAAGAACCAAGGCAGTGAGGGGAAGAAATTCCTCCAAAAACTTCAGGGTCAATTCTACCAATGGTGGTCTGACAACAGCTCTTCAGCTCTGGGACTCATGATCCTATACCATCAAATTCAAGAGAGTAAGGGACACGGTCAAAGCTAAAGTGTCTTGAACTGTCATATTTGACTGAGGTATGCTGGAATGGTTAGGACCCATGGGAAATGGATATGAATACTTGACTGGTATTGGAGAAAAGTGTGATGGGTTGATGGACATGTACCTGGACCTTCCCTCTCGGATGTACCAGAAAGACACACAGTTGGATCTGTATCCTGAAAAATCTCTTTATAATTTTTATGACATCTATTTCCATGAGACTTCTGATGGATAGTACTGACCTCAATGATGAAGCTATCGATGAGGGTCTAGAAGGTCATTTGTCTTGCAGGATTGGTAAAAGCAGCAGAAGGCTCACTAGCTCCAGAAAAAAAGTAGCTTTAGGGGAGGGAGTTCAGACCAGACTGACAGGTGGATCTGACTGCCTTGAAGTGTTTACTATCAGACCCAATAAGTTTGATGGATCCGGGAACCTTTTTCTTCACTTGTTCAGCCTCTTAATTTCTCTCCTCTCTGATTTCTTTTATTCAGCCCTCTTCTCTAAAGACTTCTCACTTATCCTATTCTTTGTTCTTTCTCTTCTCAGCACTGAGGGAAACAGATGGAGGTCAAGATTCAGAAGATATCTTGAATGCTGAAGACCCTGTCTGTCGGGGAAGCAATCCTTTAATAATTAGTTTTTCTAACTTACCTTGTACATCTATAAAGCCAAACAAAATACAAATATCACAATTTGCCTGGAGGTGAGTGGCACCTAAACAATATACACACAAGGAATGGAGGTCTTGAGGAAGTATCTTGCGTCCAGAAGATGAAAATTTTTGGAATTCTGATGATTTGTTTAACATCAGAAAAATATGGGAACACTATTAGAAAAAATGTATATATATATATATATATATATATATATATATATATATATATATATATATATATATATATATATATATATATATATATGTGTGTGTGTGTGTGTGTGTACATATATACATATATGTACACACACACACACACATACATATATGTACACACCCACACACACACATATATATATATATATGTGTGTGTGTGTGTGTGTACATATATACATATATATATGCATGTATGTATGGGTCTACCTGAAATCATCAAAAGTCCACAACATCAAAGACCAAATAGTCAAGATGAAAGCATCAAAAACCTCACTTCCGCGAACGACTGGATCATTAAATCCATTCCCACAATAAGTAACTTGTTGGCCAACACGGTGGACTTTGCCCTTTTCCAACTGTAGTGTGATCTTGGAGTTGGTATATTTAGTTAGGGGGTGTGGGGGTTGCAGCCCCCCCATCTGGGTGGGTTGGGGATAGTACGGCTTTATTTTGGTTAGTTATGGTATGAGTGGTGGGAATGGATTTGATGATCCAATCTTTCACTGAAGTGAGGTTTCGATGCTTTCGTCTCAACAATTTGGTCTTTGATATCGTTGCTTTTCCATGTTTTGAAGTATATAACCACTTCCAAGAGAAGAAACTGTCTTATCGTTTTAAACTAGAAAAAAAAAAGCTCACATACACAGATACTATATTAACCTAAGTTATAATGTAATAATAGAACTATTGAAGTTCACACTATACAGGACAAAAAAAATGTAAAACTATTAATTATCTAACCTAGACCTAACCTATCAATATCTTATACTATAATAACACTACACTAAAGAGAGGAAGTTGAGCAGGAAAATAAGCAAAAACTTTCACTTACATGACTGGATTATGAGCACTCTTGGATAACATGTCTGGAAGGTACAGGTGGCAAATGAGATCTTAGGCATTTTAGGCAAAAGGAGGGAGTTGTAGATAGGAGAAGAGTCACAGTCTTGGATTCAATGGTCTGGAAGAAGGTGCTAAGATCAGATCTAATTGGATCTGACAACCCATATGTAAGTTATGTACTTATCATTATGATAGGTCTGTGTTGTCTCTTTCCATCTGGTTCAACCTGTAGGTTATGGGATTTGACTAGGATCTTAGACCAGCCTTATTCCAAAGACAGCACACCAAGCTCTGCCTCTTCTACTGATAATCCCTTACTCAACAAAGATTATTTTAGTTTTCACCTCTCTGCCCAAGCTTACATCACTCAATCCCAAACAAGAAAACATTAAGAATCTCGACTAAGAAGGAAAATGTACCTCCCCAATTTGGTCATCTTATGAATGAGAAACTTGCCACAACAGCAGGGGCAAGAGGGAGAGAAGGTTGAAAAAAATGGAAAGAAACAACACAGCTCTATCATCATGGTAAGTACATAACTGTCGTATTCGATTTTGTTTTTCCGTGTGGATTCAACCTATGAGACAGAGTCCCAAGCCACGTGAAACCCTAGGGAGGACTTATATAAGGATATTGCACAATATGATGGTACTAAAAGAGGTTCTGGACCTCGACTGAATGTCCAATTTGCAGTGGGATGTAAATGGGTGGGGAATCACTCATGTAGGGCAAAGCAGCTTTGCAAAAAATGCTGTAAGAATAGTCATAGCTCTAGAAGAATGACCTTTTGGTTTATGCAGCAAGGGCTTTCCTTTCAAGCTATACCCAGAGGAAATAAAATCAGATAGCCACTTTGAGACAGTAACCTTAGCCAATGGGTTATCACACTGGGCCTTTGAAAAGGAGATAAATAACTGTTTAGACTCTGAAATATTTGGTTCTGTCCTAATAAAACTTCAGTTGTCTATAGACATTAAGACAGTGCAATAAATATTCCCCTTTGTGGGGAAATTCAGAAAAGAACACTGGCAAGTGAATCGACTGATTCAAATTACCCTCTGTAGCCACTTTTGGGAGAAAGGCAGGATCTGTGCAGTAGGACACACTTAGGAAAATACAAATACCGAGGTATCGAAGAGAGGGCCTGCAGTTCTGACAAATGCTTGGTGGAAGTAGCAATGACTAAGAATAAAGTCTTCCAAGACAATAACTTCAAATTAGCCATAACAGAAAGCTCAGATGAAGGTGCAGCTAGCACCTGAAGCATGAAAGGCAAATCCCATGGTAGGACAGGGTTCCAAATTGGGGGAATGCAACAAAAACATACCCTTGAGAAAGGCCTTCAAAATTTATAGAGCAGCCAATGGCATAAAATCCCTACCTATATGAAAATAGGAAATAGCTGCCAGGTGTACCTTAATAGTAGAATAACTGGACCTGACTTAAAGAAGTCCACAAGGAAGTCCAGAAGTACATTCAAGGAGGCTGAAAAGAGAGTCAAACCTTGAGAGTTAGCACAGCAAGTGAAACATTTTCACTTACTAGCATATACCCTATGCATAGACATTTTTTAGAAGAAAACAAAACATGCATCACTCTTCCTGAAAGCTTGGGATTTCTGGCCATTAGGGAAATTGGAGAAACTAAGCAGTTAACTTGAGTGTCTGAATGTCAGCTGGATCTAGACCTGCTGGGTGAGACATCAGATCTGGAATAGGATCCAAGACCCAAGGAGGATACTTCAGAAGAGGCCAAAGAAAGGGGAATGACACCTGACAGGGCCAAAAGGGGGCAATGAGGATTACAGTCCCTCTGCAACAGGCTGCCTTCTGAAGAAACTTTATTATCAGTGGGGTTGGAGGATATGCATACAGGACAGCATCCCTGGGTGACTGTCCTTGATGGGGGACTAAGGCATAATAGCTACTGCACCTGATGTTGGATGGGGATACAAACAGGTCATAACAGTGAGTGCCCCAGAGCCAAAAAATCTGAGCTGCAACATGTGCAGAAAAAGCACATTCCTGCTCAGGCTGCCTACGAGTATGTTAGATTTCCATGGGATGTGCATTGCAAACACAAAATGTTGAGATGAAATCACTCATTACCAGACCCTCATGGTCTCCTGGCAAAGAGGATAAGAATGGGTTCACCCTGTTTGTTCAGATATCAGATGACAGAGATGCTGCCGGTGTGAAGTGAGATCACACTCTTGGGAAGAACGTCCTGAAAGGCCTGCAACACAAGGAGAACCACTCTCATTTCTAAGATGTTGATGAGAAGATTGGCCTCAGTAGTAGACCAGGTCCCCTGGGCAGTTGTCCCTTTGAAATGCCTTCCTAGAAGAAGACAAGCATCCATTATGGCCATGCTTACAACAACAAATGGTCTCCCAATAAACAGCAAGGGAGACTCCAACCACCTGATCTGATCCTGACAGACATTTGTCAACACAATGGGGAACTCCATCAGATGTGTCAAGTAAGACCATTGCACTGATAGCACCCACTGCAGAGCCTTCATATAGTACCTCTCTAGGGAAACCAAGTAGATAGCAGCTGCCATGTGTCCTGAGAGCTTGAGAACAAGGGAACCTGGAGGCTTTTATAAGAGAGCAAAGAAATGGATAGACAAAGTAGGGTCAATACTCTGGAAACTGGAAGCCCTGCAACCTGAAAAACTGTGTCCAAGTGGCAATCTATGAACTCTAGCCTCTGCACAGCAGAGAGACTGGAATTCTTATAGTTGACTGTGATTCCCAAGGAACTGCACAGCTGGAGTAAGGAGTCTCTAGCTCTGGCTAAAGATACTCTTATGGAGGCAGTTAGGAGCCAATCATCCAGGTAAGAGAAGACCTGGAACCCCTGCAGCCTGAGCCAGGCTACCATGACTGCCATACACTTAATGAACACCCAGGGGAGCAGAAGTGAGACCAATGGGCAGTGTTCTGAACTGATAATGACTGCCCCCCCCCCCGGAAGCACAGAAACCTCTTGGAATGCCTTGCTATCTATATATGATGGTAGGCATCCTTGAGGTTGATCAAGCACATCCAGTCATTATTCCTCAAGACAGGCAGAATGGACTGCATTGTAACCATCCAGAACTTGATAAGTTTTATAAAGGATTCAACCTGCTCAAATCCAAAACTGCCCTGAGGTCCTTGTTCGGCTTTGGATCTGTGAATAGACCCCAGGTCTGCGTTGGTCTGATGGGACCTAATGGCTGACTCAATTTACTCACACCTTCTGTATTTCAATGGCTGCATCCCATTTCTGACTGGGTGGTCCATGTAGAAGATGTTTGGGATCTAAGTTTTGAGTTTCCAAAAATGGAACTATGTAGCCTCTAGATATGATTCTTAATACCCATGCATTTGAGGTGATGGCCTCCCAAGTTTCAGGGTATAGAGCAAAACAAATCCCAAATGCCTTTAGAGCAGGACAGTTGGGCAACCCCTTAGGGTCAATGAAAGGGCCTCCCAGGGAAAGTTCTACAAAAGGCTCCTGCCACGTGGGTGGCACCCATTGTGATTATGCCTCCTGCCATGGGATGAATCTTTAGGAGGAGCTTCCTGAAAAGACTGCTGTCCTTTCCTAAAAAAATGAGACATTTTCCCCCATTCTTGATCTTTGAAAAGGTCTGTTGAGGGATAGTAAAATACAGTTCAATGGCTGACAGTGTATTTCCATCCTGCTTGCTCTTGATCAGTGTCCTTAACCTTAGGCCTAAAAACTGAAGAGAAATCAAACGAGGCATTAATAAAGGATGCCTTGAAATAGTCTGCAAAATTACATAACCTCATCCAAGCATGGTGATGCATGGCCATGCCTGTGCCAGTGGTTCATGACATGCTGTCAGCTGTGTTACACAGCAGATGCATGGACACATTGGCTGCAGACTGTAAGGCGGACAACCGAGTCTCCAGATTTTGCTTCTAACCCAATGTCATGCTGAAGGCTGGTCAAGTGAACAAGATAGCTTAACTCTCTCATTGTGAATGTGGTTGAAGTGTAGAAGTATCCCCTAAATAATCCAACACCCAAGCCTCCATATTTAGGGAATGAACAGAGGAACTCTCTTCTGAGAAGTCCTTAGAGCCTGCTGCCACTACAATTCCATCAACAGCAGGATCCTTACTCCAGCATTGCCAGTTTTTGGGAGAAGCAAGAATCTTGTCTGGTTTCTTAGGAATCTGTTCCACTGTATCAGGCTCCTTCCATGCCCTCCTGGTCACTAGGTCAACAAAGGAGACTGGAGGGTAAACCATCCAGGATATGGATGAGCCCATCCTAAAGGCCTCCAAAAATACCAACTCCACCAGGGCTTCAACAGTCCAACTCCCTTACTGGTGAACAGCTCCAAAAGATTGCCAAAGGAGGCATCATCATGGAGGGATTTAGGAGACTCCTCTCCTTCATCAAGGTCAGTATCCTCAGTGAGGGATTCTTCCACAGAATTCCCACCCTGGGGAATCCAGAGAGAAATGGATTAGGCAGAGGACCCTGAAAGGTAGGACACACTGGAGACCACCTAAGGTGGGCTATCCCAAAGCAGAATGAAGTGTGTCCACAAGTACAGACGTCAAAGATGGAAGGATACTGGTTGCAGTTGACCACTTCTTCTCCTGATGGGAGAACATCCTCTCAATAAAGTCAAAGGCAAAAACTGAAGTCAGTCATCTGGGGCCTGCAGACCTAGAATTCAAAGTTCCCAAAGACACACTGAACTCTGCAGCTGAACTATCTAGAGCAGAGGCACCAAGTGGGAGGGACAATCTCAAAACAGGAATCATCAAATTTTACCTGGAAACCCTCATCTTGACATACAGGCATTGAGGTCCCCTCAGGTTTGAAGCTGCCGCAGTCAAGGAAACCAATGTAGGGGTATGAGCAGAAACTGGCCAGGCTGTTGGATCTGACCCTGTGGGTGGAAATCAACTTAATAGAGCCAAGCCCAAAGGGATCAGTCATAACTGCATCTGCCCTTGTAAAAAGGACAGCATCAGCAGCTCCAAGTCAGTGGGTCTTAAACTCCTGATCAAAGGGGATGACCACACTGACAAAGCCACCAATGCAGGCGTGTAGGTTTGCCTGCTGGATGATGGCTCCAAAGACCAGATCTGAACCAGACAAGCTCAAACCCATGGCTGAGATCCAGTGAGGATTCTTATGCAGCAGAAGGGGAGAAGGAAGAAAATGTCCTGCCCGAGGGAGCTCCGTTCAACAAGAAAAAACTCTGAACACTCAGAGCAGGAGATGGAGCCTACATAGTCTGTGCCAAAGGCTATCAGGTCCAAGGTGTCAGCTGACAATGGAGTTGAAACCACCAGGGGAGATGAGGGTCATGGGAAATTCAGAAATGGAGGGCCAGAAGAAGAGGGAGTCAGTCATTTTTAGCCTCCCTTTAGACATCTGGGGTCGTTAGAGCACTTCTTATGAACCTGGTCACCCTTTTCACCCTTGCTGGAAGAAGAAGAGGGTCTGCCAACCGGCAACAGTCCTTTAAGGACCAACTTGGCCCTTCTCTCATTAACCACTCAGATGTTAAAGCCCTTGCAGACAGCACATGGTGACTCGAGGTGAGTAACTCCAAGACTACATACACACCTGTCATAAGCATCTTGAGAAAGTTGTTTTTGACTGCTTGCCACACACACTTCAACCTTTCTCCATATTGGTAAAGCAAAAGAACCATAACATTAAGAGACATCAAACAAACACTGAAACATAAAAACACCTCAACCACACTCTGTGGTAAAATCCAGCTAAAAAGAACAACACACCTAACTCTAACAACTACATTACCTAATTATCAGAAAAAAAAACTCCTACACTAGCACCAATAAGGAAAATACCAAAACATGGACAGAGGAGATGGGAACAAGCCAAACTGCGCACAAAAAATTTCCATTAAAGGATACACTCCCACTGAGCTAACAGCCAAGCTGCTGTCCAAGAATGGTGGCAAATGAGATATGGAGCAATCTTAGTTGAGCAGGGGATTATGGGTAGAGGAGGTGGAATTCGGCAGGCTGAGGTCTTTGGAATATGTTTGCTCTCAGATCTGAGTTGGATCCGATAACCCACAAGTTGAAGCCAGATAGAAAAAACAGCATCAGATTTGCAGATAAATCTTTCCCCATGCTTTCACAATTTGTCAGAACAAGCTAGCATATAAGCCTGACAAGTCAAAACTTCAAAAAAACTCAAAGTTACAGAAGTGCACACTTTTTTCCAATACTTATCAATAATTTTGCCACCCTTATCATAAAGAGTAGAACTGGAATTAACTAAGTGCTTAGCAGAAGCAGGATCAACTAAAGTGTTAGCTGCTGGGTCAGGTTTGGGAATAATGTATAAAAAATTTAAAAGACTGAGGAACTTTATACATCCTACCTGCTTTTTAGGGACAGCTGTCCAACTATCAGGAAAATTGCAGGCAGTAACACACACATTCTCTAAAGTAGACAAAACGGGGGGGGTGGGTGTAGGTTCTGCAAAATCCTTCTGTAACAATTCATAGTATTTTCTGTGGGACAGAGAAACCTTAGCAGTCTTCACCTGAAAACACTGGCAAATTCGAGCAATAGTCGCAGAAAAAGAGAACTCCCCACATGAAGAATCAGAAACTGAGCTCTCCTCTTAGACTGAATCAGAAATCTTGAATCTCTTCAGGAAAAGAGGAATCCCAATTTCTTTTACCAGAAACTACATCACAAGAAGGATCAAAAAGCCTGAATTAAACCCTGAGCTAGACCAAGTCAACAACTCTTAGCCAAAGAAAATTAAGGAGTAGATACAAACTTGTTTTTCTGTTTCTTTTTTGATAGAAAATATGGGGCCAACCATGTTATTAATAGCAGCAGCTGCAGCTTCCCAGGGACTGGTACAACATTCTGACATGAGAAAAACCTTCCCTGTTCCCTCTCCAAGGACTGACAAGAGTGGCACTCCTGTGACCACTCTTTGATCCCAATAGCCACAGAGGGCACAGCTAACCCCTGGTCCATAATAGGTGTAGGTGCTACCCCAGAGGGATCCGGGGTAAAAGATGAGTAGTCTGAAATACAACAAATGGCCACAGCACAGTCACCCACCTGATGGAAATTGTTAGCTGCTGTGGTGGCAAAGGCTGTTTGCTTATTTTTTTTCTTTTTGTGGCTGGAAGAAGGACCAACCATGGGACTAATAGTCTGTTCCATGGCCAAGTTGAAAATGGTGCCTCTTTCCTGGGGAAGACAAGCAACAATTGTCGGTAAACACTACCAGTCCACAAAAGTTACATTTTTGGCAGCAAAACACAGTAAACAGTACTTTAAATCACTATGCCAGCTCTGCAAAAGTAAAATAAATGCAATTTATCTATAGACTGTTTTGGCTTACTTTACACTTTTAAACTGACAGAAAAAATGACTGCTCCATTTAAAATTAAGTTACAGTCTCGAGACAGTCCATTGAAACACAACACTCCTAACTTTTCCTGAAGAGGAAAGTAATAAATCATTAACAAAATGAAGAAAATGGCATTTTTTACCCAAAGGGAACTTATCTGCTCAGCAGAGGAAAGTACAAGCCAAGTGTCTATTCTCGAAAGCCTCCCTGGAGCATACTCTTTGGTGGCAGTAAAGCTCAGATGGGCTTCACGCCCAAACTTCTTGTTAACTCAGCTCAAGCTGCCTGACAGTTTGGGTGCATGGAAGGCACCATGAAGGTCTGGAAGCTGGCCAGTTATGCTTGGCCAGTATATCCTTGGCAGAATATAACCCCATATAGCTAAGGCTACTGTAGCAGTGATAAATATGATGAACATAAGCATTTCTCTGGAAAATGCAATGTGCGTGTAAATATTTAGTAGGAAAACAGTATGCATTTTATTGTTTTTCAAAACAGCCATAACAGCCAGGATTCATACTGTCTTTGGCAAACAGTCCACTTTTATTTACACATTAAGATCTGTGGATAAAGTGTTGTAGGCATACCTCTCAACTGTCCAATTTTTTGTCTCATATTTTTGGTCTGTTCCTCATAAAAAATAGTGTTTTTCTGGTAAATCACTGTAGACTGAAATCACTTAATAAGGACATACATTGGAGTTTCAGACTTTGTGTCCTTCAGAAATTGCATGCTGACACAAACTGTTATTCTAGTAACTTTTTAAGTTTGTAAGAGAAATATTTAAAATCTGTCCCTATTTTTTACCTCTGTCCCCCCATTATGTTAGATTTTGTCCAAGTTTCTTCCACTAAGAGGTTGAAAGGTATGGTTGTAGGTTGTAATACACCTCAGTACTTACACTTAGCTATTACCATGATCAGCCAGCACAAGGGTAACAGTCATCCAGAGAGGCTGTCATTCAGGCAGCCATTATGGTTGCTGTGTCCTTTGCTATGAGAATATTTAGGAAAACATAAGCACATCAAAAAAGAAAGGCTTAAAAATCCAAAGGTAATGAGTTTTGTCAATAACTTGAACAACTCCACCCCCTTTTGTCATTTTTCAGCATGCTGATTGCAAAATAGTATTGATTTTCTTGACAGTTTCATTTCATCTGACACACACACACACACACACACACACACACACACACACACACACACACACACACACACACACACACACACACACACACACACACACTTGGGAATTTTGTTACTTTGGAAATCCATCTTTAGCAACACCTACATGAAAGCTAACAGTAGTCTCCCCTCCATATGTTCATAGGTGTGCACTAGGCTAATGGCCCTGGAGCCTTTACAAGCCTAGCCCATAGAAGTGCCCTGGTATCGTGCCACCCAACGTTAGTTCCCATTGCCTCTATCAAGTATAGCTACTGCAGTAATCCTGGGGTGAACTTTCTATTTCCCATCCAATCGTCAAGATTTCTCTTGAAGAGGGCCAGTGAGGTGCTCTGATTGGCAAGTATGGGAAGTCTATTGCAGAGCATGAGCAGTCTCTGGGTTATGAACCTGTCCCTCCAGCATGTTCTGTTGATTGCGGTAATGATGTTGAGGTCTCTGCAGCGTGTGGTGTGGAGGGATTTCTTTAGATGTAGCATTTCTAACAGAGCTGGGTCAGAAATTGCATTGTAAGTCAAACAGAGATCGCCTATTAGTAGACGATATGACACAGCGAATAGCTATTATTTTTTGAGTCTGTCTATGTAAGACATGTGTTTAAGGCTTAGGATCCTCTTTATGAGTTACTTTTGTGGTGTTTCCAGCTGTGTCTAGTTAAATGCATGCCAAACGGGTCATTATACTCGATGACTGGCCTAATGGAGGGAAATGCAGAGAGAGATGATTACTTCTTTCTTCCTGTATTCAAAACCCTTGGTAATGAAATGTGCCACATAGAAGGACTTTCTGACCACAGTGGGAATGTGATGGTCGAAGGAGAGGTTGCTGTCAACCTCTGTCCCCAGATCTCTTATAACGTCCTCAGTGTTCAGTGGGCTCCTATCCATGTGGTAATTAGTGGGAACTGAGTTTTTCCCAAAGGGGATGATGACGCATTTTTTGGCATTAAGCTTAAGGCCATGGTTTCGACACCAGTCATTGGTCTCAGTGAGGCCTTTCTGTAGGATGTCTACATCACTTGGGGAGTTAATAATAGCTCCCATCTTGCAGTCATCTGCGAACCTGGTCAGCCGGAGTCCCTTTGTGTTGGCCTGGACTTCTGAGAAGTAGATGTCAAACAGGAGAGGACCCAGGACCGATCCCTGTGGGTCTCCGTTCGTGACTTGGCAGTCTGACTTGGAGTCTGATACTTTCACACTGTGGGTTCTATCTGTGAGCCAGTTTGCAACCCACTTAGTGATATAGGGGTTGATGCCTAGTTGGGTGAGTATGTCAATAATTCCTGAGTGGGGAATGGTATCAAAGGTCTTGGCTAGATCAACATAGGCTGTATGAACTGCCTTGCCCTCATCCACAGCTCTGGTGACTGACTCAAAGAAGTCAACCAGGTTAAGCAGGCATGATCTACCTTTCACAAAACCAATTTGCATGGGATCTCGAGTTTGGAGATTACTTATATCCTTGTTAATTAGGTCCATGATGATGCGCTCCATACCTTTACATATTAGACTCATCATGCTAATGGGGAGATAATTCCCAGTGTCTGTAGTCGCTCCCCGTTTATGGACAGGGATGACTGTAGCAGTGAGCCATTTGGTAGGGACAAAGCCTGAGGTGAGGCTGTGATTGAACAGGGCACACAGATGTGGTGTCAGTTCATTTTGTAGTTCAGGTAGAACACATCCAGGGATATTGTTGGGTCCCATGGAAGCTGTATTCTTGGCCTTGAACAATGCAGCTTTAACCTATGCTGCTGTAATGCTGGGTGCCTGGCATTCTTCTGGTATTGTGATTGGTCCTTTACGGAGGAAGAAAGGGGTAAAGATGCCACTGAATCTGTTGGCCAATATGTTGGCAATATCTGTTGGCTCAGTATAGGAGGTACATTGTGCAGTAACTCAGAGCAAACCTGGGTATTGCAGTGGAGATTCTTGATATAACTATAGAAGGCTTTGTGGTTGTGTTTAGTCTCTGCTACAATTCTGCCTTCGTAGCTGGCTTAAGAGGTTTTGATGAGTCCAGTTGTTTAAAGAAATGTAGTTAATGGACATGCTATACATGTGGCATGCCTTACTTCTGATGAAAAATGTTTCCATATGGAATTAAGCACACTTAAGCAGATATTCGTCGAGAGTGGTATGACCAAACAATTGCCCAAAGTATATCTGATGCAGTTTCTGCAGGGACAGCGTCCACATTTGCCTCCATTTTAAAGGTGAATTATAGCATCACTGCAAACCACCATAGATATAGTGGGTGTTTTAAGGCAGCATTTTTATTTATTTATTTTTTTTATTTGCTTTTTTTTTTTTTATCAATAAAGTCAGAATGGGCACAACAGCCCCTTTTCAGCAGATGCCTGAGGAGAAAAACTCTAAAAACAGTATAAACAGAGCAAATAAAATTATAAAAGCAGTACTGTAAAACTGCAGCTTCATTAATAAATACAATAATTATATGTAGAAAATAGAAGTTATGTATTCACCATAATGTTCCATGTTTGTTGTCCATCTCGCCTTCATTCATTGCTCGTTGGTTGGGTTCGGAACCGAGAACTGGTTCTGATTTGGCCTCAGTGGCGGCTGGTGACTTCAAATCACAGGGGGGCTGCAGGAGACAGCTGAATGGGTGGGGTCAGTGGGAGGGGGTGTGGTCAACCAGAAAGGGGAGGAGCTATGCACAAAACCACAAAAAACTAACTTTAATTAAATATGCTGCCCTGGGTGGCAAACCATCATTATGAAAGTCCAATTAAGACAAAAATAAGTGTAGAAGAATAAAAATATTTCAATGCATTGGCTGCATGACAGCTTACTTAATATCTAGATGGAAACAAAAGGTTGTGAGGCATGAAAAAATAAATTACTTTTTAAATACATTACTGGAATGCCAGTCAAAATCAAGTATAAGAAAAACCAGAAGCACTCAACTCAAACCACTTCTCCTTGCACTGCAGTCCTAATTATAATATATTCAGCTTTATTAAAGTACCAAGTAACATGCTGAAAGTAGAAATCTATGTGATGCCCCCACTTGTAAAAATGTTTCTTATCCAAAAAGACCTGCTGCCTGACAACTTGTTTCATGGGGAAAACATGATAAAAGTAAAAATGAAAAGCAAACAAGAAACAAGCTCAAGATACATTGCTTAAAGGATTACTGTACAGGTTATGGACCACACATGATTGGCATTCTGTTTAGTTTATGGGTAAAGTCTGTAGAGATGACTGGAAGTCTCCAACAAGTGTAATGAGCTTTTTAAAATAATGGAATCCTGTCCTTTAATACCCAAGGCTTATACATTATCTAGTCAAGTATTCTCTGCATGGCAACAACAGAAAGGCTTTCAATGTTGGCAATTCTTTAACAGTATGCTTATTAAAGCTTACTTGCATCTTACGATCTCAGACAAGCTTACCTTATGGTCATTAAAGCATTTCTACTTAAAAACACAGAGCAACAGGCACTTTGAGTAATAAGCATACATCAACAGTATAAAAATATGACAGAAACCAGACCATTCTGCAAAATCAAGGACAGATGAAAAGCCACTGTAGTACTTATGCAGTGTGTCCTCCCCATCCAAGGTAGATACAACTACTCCTTGCCTTGCTTGGACACATCCAGAGTCACTACATGGGGGAGTGGGGTGCAACAAGCATGTCATAATTAAAAACTCTCTGGCTGACTGTGATGGCCCTGACACATTTGTCATACTTCTCAACCTCAAGAGCAAGAAATCTGGACAAAGCCATACACAGAAGTGGGACAAAGGCCCAACAACAAGGACAATTTTTAAATATTGCTCTAATAAACTTAGAAAGATAATAGAATAGGTCTTGCATTAGTATGAATTTTCTGAAGGGTATAAAATCTGAAACTCAAATGTCTGTCATTTTCTAACTTCAGTCTTTAGTGATTTGTCACTAATTTGCCAAAAAACACAATTTTATGAAAAATGGACAAAAATGTGATGCAAAAATATAAAATAGACACACAATACAGCTGCTACCTGTCAAAGAAGGGACACTTTAATATTAGTACTGCTACCTTGAGCAGCTGACAAAATATAAAAGAATCTACATGCATTTCAAGTAATCTATAACTTTGATTATTACAGTTATTTCTTAATTGTAAACCCTCCATGTTTTCTTCCAAAATTGCTATTTTGTGGAGGGATTATAAGGGGGAAGAGCAACATTTTGAGCCAAAAATTGGGGACAGTTGAGAGGTTGGCTATGCCTAATTCTATAAAGCAATTTATTTGCATGTACCTCTCAACCTGTTAATGCAGTAAATCTGAACAAGGCCAAATATATTGGGGGCACATATAAACAGTACTAAAAATTGCTCTTGTATAAATTGAGACAGTTGATAGAACAGCTCTTACTTTAACATGCATTTTTTCTGAAGGTTATGAAGTCTGAAACTTATTGAGTGACTTCTGGCAAATCATTTAGGAATTAAAACTACAAATTTTATGAACAACAAACCAAAAATAAGAAGCAGAAATCTATTCATTCTTTGAAAATCTGGACAGTTGGGAGGTATAGTTCAGCTGGGCCTGTCTGAGTTTGCTGCCCTTCCCCCCCTGACAAAATAATGGTTGAATGGAGCCTCTGCAGCCATTCCAATAAACCATTATACTTGGCTATTTCACTCCATTTACCATAAACACTAATGTGCATACTGCTTTACTTCTATGATGAGTTGGACTTCATTTGAAAGTTTTATTTTGTATTTTACAGCACAAACACTAAGTCATCTGTTAAACAAAGCAATGCAGTCTCACAATGAAAACTTAGCATTAAAACTTCTCTGCCCTTGAAACTCACATTCATTGAAACAGCATTGAAACCCACATTCAAAGAAAATACATTTTGCCAGTGGCAGATAAAGATTAATTTTGGGCTGTTTTCGAATCATAGGCTCCTTGCATATGAAACATACATGTGCTCTTTGATACACCTTCCTCATTGTACTAAAATTATATTCCTTGTACAATACAGTACACTTGTTACAGGGTGTTTTAAATTTGTTTTGAACATTTTTTCCAGTAAGCAATGAAACAAACCATATGAACCCATAATGGCAAAACTGCCCAGTTGAGAACATTTATCATAAAAAAGTCTACTCAGACTTCCACAGTCCACCATTATTAGTAAATATACACAATTCTACAGTCCACCATTATTAGTAAATATGCACAATTCCACAGTCCACCATTATCAGTAAATATGCACAATTCTACAGTCCACATTTATCAGTAAATATGCACAATTCTACAGTCCATTATCAGTAAATATGCACAATCTCTGAAGTCAGTCATCTAAATAATTCCACATTAAAGAAATCTGTAACTAATGAAGCGGTTGCTGCTAGCAATCACCTTTATATTTCATGGTTTCATCGAAAAATAAAGTGTCTGTTGCCCCTCAGGAATAAATTGCCTATATTACATTAAAAAAATGATAAGCTAGTAATAATATTGCAAGAGGAAATGGATGGCAAACTGATAACGAACTCAGTTAGTATCTTCACCAAGGAGAACATTCTCAGTACGGCAGCATCCACCCCTTGTGGGAGTAGAACCCACAACCTTCTGCATCAAAAGCAAGTACACAACCTGTTGTGCTATAGTATTAACTTGGCAAAGCACTAAACTTCTATTCCCCTGCAGCTCTCAGTTCCTTGTAAAATCTTCTCAATACTCAACTGCATCTCAACTTCGCAGCTCAAGAAAACTGGAAAAAGCCAAAATGCATTGGGGGGGGGGTCAAAAGCCCAAAAACAGGGACACATTAAACATTGCTTGTATAATCTTTGAAAGTTGCTAGAATAAAATGTTGTGTTGCCACCATATATTTTACTGCCAAGGTCCCTGAGCAAAAAACAGTCAGAGTAACATACCACTACGCCACATCAGCTGCTTTGTAAAAGAGAGGAAGACTGAAACTTAAATGGCTATCATTTAGTGAATTCAGTTCTCACCATAGCTGTCAACCTCTTAGTACAAAACACCTGGACAAACCCAGTAATGAGGGAATACAGCCCTCAAACATATTCAGTGAATTCAGTTCTTGCCATAGCTGTCAACCTTAGCACAAAAACCTGGACGAAGCCAATAATGGGGGAATACAGTCCCAAAAATAGGGACAAATTTAAAATATTCATCTTATAAACTTAGAAAATTGCTAAAAAAAAAAAAAGGTTGTGCTACTATGTATTCTGAAGAACATGAAGTTGGAAATTCAAATGCGGGTCAATTTTACTGCGGACAGAACAAAAACAATTTTCAGCAGAGACGCAGGGATTAATACTGCAGACACGTCTTTGTAAAATGGCAGGGCACTAGAGCAAATCCACACAAATACAGGGAGGAGATGCAGACAGAAGCCACCCCAACCAAGAATCAAACCAGAAAACCTATAGCTGTGAGGCAACAATACTACCACTGCACCATCAATTATGCAAGGAATTAAACATTCAGAAACCTGAAGTCTGAAATTCAAATGCCTGTCAATTTTACTGCGGACAGAACAAAAACAATTTTCAGCAGAGATGCAGGGATTAAAACTGCAGACACGTCTTTGTAAAATGGCAGGGCACCAGAGCAAATCCACACAAACACAGGGAGGAGATGCAGACTCCACACAGAAGCCACCCCAACCAAGAATCAAACCAGAAAACCTATAGCTGTGAGGCAACAATACTACCACTGCACCATCAATTATGCAAGGAATTAAACATTCAGAAACCTGAAGTCTGAAATTCAAATGCCTGTCAATTTTACTGTGGACAGAACAAAAACAATTTTCAGCAGAGACGAGGGATTAATACTGCAGACACGTCTTTGTAAAATGGCAGGGCACCAGAGCAAATCCACACAAATACAGGGAGGAGATGCAGACAGAAGCCACCCCAACCAAGAATCAAACCAGAAAACCTATAGCTGTGAGGCAACAATACTATCACTGCACCATCAATTATGCAAGGAATTAAACATTCAGAAACCTGAAGTCTGAAATTCAAATGCCTGTCAATTTTACTGCGGACAGAACAAAAACAATTTTCAGCAGAGACGCAGGGATTAAAACTGCAGACACATCTTTGTAAAATGGCAGGGCACCAGAGCAAATCCACACAAACACAGGCAAGAGATGCAGACTCCACACAGAAGCCACCCCAACCAAGAATCAAACCAGAAAACCTATAGCTGTGAGGCAACAATACTACCACCGCACCATCAATTATGCAAGGAATTAAACCTTCAGAAACCTGAAGTCTGAAATTCAAATGCCTGTCAATTTTACTGCGGACAGAACAAAACCAATTTTCAGCAGGGATTAAAACTGCAGACACGTCTTTGTAAAATGGCAGGGCACCAGAGCAAATCCACACAAACACATGGAGGAGATGCAGACTCCACACAGAAGCCACCCCAACCAAGAATCAAACCAGAAAACCTATAGCTGTGAGGCAACAATACTACCACTGCACCATCAAATATGCAAGGAATTAAACATTCAGAAACCCTTAAGTCTGAAATTCAAATGCCTGTCAATTTTATTTAACATTTTTAATCAGGACAGTCTGACTTGGAACAAATAAACAATTTTCAGCAGAGGCCCAGGAAGAAATAATGCAGACATGTCTTTGTAACATGGGAGGACACAAAAGCAAACCCACACAAACACAGGGAGAAGATACAGACCCCACAAAGAAGGAACCCCAGCCAAGAATCAAACCCAAGAACCTGCAGCTGTGAAGCAACAATGCTACTACTACACCATCAAATATCAGGCATTGCAACATTTACAAACCACAGATATTATGAGGAACAGATCAGATCGAATATGAGGCAAAAATCTGCAATTTTTTTACAAATGGTGGTGGGTAGGGAACTCAAGTCTTTAACACCTGCATACAGGGTACAGGGTTCAAGCCTGAGGTATTCCCTACCACACCACCATAAGCACCTGGGGCATTTACACACACACACACACACCAGTAAAGCATAAGCACCATACAAACTCTCTCTCCAGTAAAGCATAAGCACCATACAAACTCTCTCTCCAGTAAAGCATAAGCACCATACAAACTCTCTCTCCAGTAAAGCATAAGCACCATACACACACAAATAAAGGTAACCATACACTTACCTGAATATATCCAGCTAACGTACATCCTTCCTGCGCAATAGTCGGGACTACTGCGCATGTGCGAAATTTTAAAAAATAATTTTTTTTTTCCTTTCTATTTTTTATGTTGAGGGGGCTCGTACATCCTTCCTGCGCAATAGTCGGGACTACTGCGCATGTGCGAAATTTTAAAAAATATTTTTTTTTTTTCCTTTCTATTTTTTATGTTGAGGGGGCTGCAGTCCGGCAGCCCGATGCCACGAGCCGCCCCTGTTTGGCCTTATTCAAAAGCTTGAGTGCTTCCACCGGCACATGCTATACCCTATCCCATGATGCTCAGGAAAGATTACCCAGATCTTGTTTGCAGAAAAAACATAAATATTATCTCTAAACATGCCACCATATCCAAAAGAGACTAGGAAGAGATTCAGAGACATAATGACCAATTTGCAAGAAAAAAAAAACACTCGATCCTCCAGGAACGAAGATGAAGGAAGGAGGGTGGGACGCAAGAATGAAGGCAAGATGGACAACAAACATGGAACGTTATGATGAGTCCATAACTTCTTAATGTTATGTTGTCCTATCTCGCCTTCATTCATTGCTGGTTGGGACAGTGTCCCTAGCACCTTCTTTCTTGGGTGGCTCAAGGGAAAATACTCTCCAGAACAGTGGACCCAAAAGATGCCCTCTTCCTGGAGGCCAAATCGACTTTGTAATGAGTGATAAAGGTATGAGGCTTTACCTATGTTGCTGCTGCACAAATGGAATTCATAGGTAGCCTCGCCTGGAAGGCAGATGAGGATGATATAGCTCTTGTGGAATGGCCTTTCACTTTCCCTGGAAGTTCTCTGTTCTGAGATTTGTATGTATAACTGATACAGTCGGTAAGCCATTTAGAAAGTGTGACCTTTGATATTGGGGTCCCTTTCTTTTTGTCTGAAAAAGATACAAATAGCTGATCCAATTTTCCAAAATCTTTTGTTCTGTGTAGGCAGAAACATAATTGTCTATGTACGTCTAACTGGTGTAGTTTGTATTCTGCCTTGTTGCCATAGTTTGGGAAAATAACAGGTAAGTCAGTGGAATGATTTAAATTGGCCTCTGAACACACATTTGGTAGGAATGAGGGGTCGGTTCGTAAAGAAACTCTTTGTGTATATACAAAGCTTGAAGTTCAGACACTTGTCTAGCAGACCTAATGGCAACCAATAGTGCTGCCTTCCATGACAAAAACTTTATGTCACATGATGATGCACATTCAAATGGAGGAAGAATTGACAGAGATAAAACAAAATTTCGGCCCCATGGTGCTGGATGATCTTTCACTGGAGGCCTTAGTAAGAATGTACCCTTTATGAATGCTTTACAAAGTCTGTGGGACATGATTTTCAGTCCTGGTTCCCTGATATGATAGCTTGATATAGCAGCTAACTTAACTCAGTTGTAGCCGCCACTGCACCTTCATTAAAAAGCTTGGCCAGAAAGTCTAACACTGCTGTTATGGGGGCAGTAAAAGGATCGATATTGTTGTTGAAAGCCCAACAGGAAAATCTTTCCCATTTGTTAGAATATACTTTCCTGGTTGATGCCTTATGAGACTAAATCAATATATGTTTCACCGCAGGTGAAATATCAGGGAGCCTGGCTATTTGTGGAACTGGAACGGCCAAGCTGTCAATTTGAGGGTTTGTATAGATGGATGGAGCATCCCTGAAGGATGAGTTAGAAGGTCTGGAACTGGGTCCAGAATCCACAGCTCCTCCTGAAGATGGGGCCACAGAAAGCGGAAGCAAATTTGACAAGGCCAGTATGGTCCAATGAGTATTACACTGCTTCTCAACATGCTGCCTTTCTGAAGGACCTTCAGTATCAAGGGAAAGAGGGGAAAAGCAAAGAGAAGACCCGGGGGCCAATTGTGTACAAGTGCAATCCCTTGGTGACTCCCCGGAGGGTGGATCAGGGCAAAGTAGCTGCTGCATTTGGCATTCATGGACATGGTAAAGAGGTCACAGCAAGGCTGGCCCCACTGGTGGAAAATCTCTTCTACAACTTCCTGTTTTAGGGACTACTCATGGGGCATCAGAATGGCTCTGCTGTGTTTGTCCGCTATCACGTTGGACTTCCCCGGGATGTGCGTTGCTGTCAGAAAATGTTGTGAAGAGACTTCCCATTGCCATATTCTCTGTGCCTCTCAACATAGGGACTAGGATTTGGTTCCTCCTTGTTTGTTTATGTACCACACTACTGACATGTTGTCTGTCTGAATTGCAATTATTCCTAGGGGACGGGAGTCCTGGAATGCCTGCAACAACAAAAGCACCACTCTCATCTCTAGGATATTAATATGCAACTGATTTTCGTGTTCCTCCCAAATGCCTTGGACAGTTTTTTCCAGATAATGCCCCCCCCTCCCCCAATCTGGGAAGCATCCATGGTCACCGTGGCTACTGGTTGCGGGAAGACAAATGGTTGGTCTAAATTCAAATGAGTTCAGTGAAGCCAGCAGCTCACAACTCAGGGTTCAGTCCTGGGACTGCTCTTGTTTGGCATCTACTTCTCTGAAGTACAGGCCAACACTAAGGGACTCTGGATAACAAAGTTTGTGGATGACTGCAAACTGGTAGCCATTACTGAATACCCAAATGATGTGGATATTCTACAAAAGGGCTTTACAGAAACAGATGCTTGGTGCCAGAGGCATGGGCTCAAGCTTAATGCTAAGAAATGTATAGTTATCCCCTTTGGGAAAAAACATGTACCCATGAATTATTACATAGGTAGCAGTATACTAAACACCAAAAGTGTGATGACAGACTTAGGGACACAGGTGGACAGTGGTCTTACCTTCGATAACTACATCGCCACAACAGTCAGGAAATCCTTCTATGTGGCACACCTCATCACTAAGGGCTTTTCATCCAGAGAAAAGGAGGTCATTGTCCCACTATGCTCATCCCTCATTAGACCCATTATAGAGTACAATGCTCTAATTGGTATGTACCTCACAAGACATCTGCAACAGCTGGAAAAGACACAGAAATACTTCACTAAAAGAATCACAGGTCTAAAGTAGAAGCCCTATGCTGACCGTCTAAAAAACTCCAGTTATACTTTGTCACATATCGTCTACTCAGAGGCGATCTCTGCTTAACATACAAGGCCATGTCAAACCCTGAGCTGTTGGACATGCTCCACTTGAAAAAATCCCAATCCCTCAGAGCCACATGCTCCAGGGATCTAAACCTTGTCATCACAATGAACAAAACATGCTGGAGGGATAGGTTCCTGACCCAGAGACTCCCCATACTCTGGAACAGACTGCCCATACATGTCAAGCAGAGCACCTCCTTGGCCCTCTTTAAAAGGAACCTTGACGATTGGATGGGAGATAGGAAATTCACCCCGGGGATCATGTCAGTCGCGCTGCTAGACAGGGGTCCAGGGAAGTAAATATTGTGGGAAGAAATATCCAGGGAATTGTTATCACTAGGCTTGTATAGGCTCTAGGGCCGATAGCCTAGTACCAACCTATGAACCTATAAACCTATAAGAGGTTCTTGATTTGATGATGCAAGGTTTGAATCCTCTTGGGGAGAAGTTTGACCAACATTTTTCTTGTGTTTAAGTCTGCCCCTATAAATACGATATGCTGTGATGGCAACAAGGCAGATTTTTTGAAGTTGATTGTGATGCCTAGCTGAGGGCACAGATGAATGGTTGTGTCCCTTGCTCTTGTTAGTAGATGCTTGGTGGTGGTGGTTAGGAGCCAGTCATCTAAGTATGGAAACATCCGGAATCCTAGACAGCTTAAGTGAGCCATAACTACTGCCATGCATTTGGTGAACACTCTGGTGGCTGTAGTGAGACCAAAGGGCAGAGCTCAAAACTGGTAGTGACTGGCTCCCAGCCAAAAGCACAAAGGCATCTGGAACGCCTGTCCATTTTTATGTGGTAGTACGCATCCTGGAGATCTATAGAGCACATCCAATTGTCTTTCCCCAGAAAGGGGAGTATCAACTGCAGTGTTACCATCCAGAACTTTGACTTCTTGATGGACTTGTTTAGCCTGCTGAGATCCAGAATGGGCCTCCAGTTCTCTGTCTTTTTTAGAACTAAAAAGAATCTTGAGTAAGTTCTGGATCCAATCTGGTCTGCAGGGACATTTTGGATGACTCTATTTTCTAGCAGCTTTTGTACCTCTAAAGTTGTGTAATCCCTTTGATTAGGTGGAATGTCTGGGACTTGCTGTTTTTCTAATGGGGAGAGGAAAAGGGTATGTAATAATGTCTGGATATGATAATTTGTATCCATTTGTCTTTTGTTATTCCTAGCCAGGCATTTGGGTACAATGGCAAGTGACCCCCAACTGCCTCCAGAGACGGACAGGTGGGTCTCCTCTCAGGAGCACTAAAACGGTTTTCCAAGGAAGGAATCCCTGTCACCCCAGTTCTGAGGACTCCCTCTACTGCATGGTTGGTGTCTTCCATTGTTACTTCCTCCTCTACCCCTGGGTGTAGAATCACCATGTGCATCCGGGAAAGCTCTTTGGGACTTACAAAATCACATTTTTCCCCCCTTCTGACCTTTGGGATAAGGTCTAGTAGGGAGGGAGAAATGGACACCAATGGCAAACAGATTCTTTCCCTCCAGCTCACACCTGGTTAAGGTCTCTTTAACTTTGGGCCCAAACAAGGATGAGCTATCAAAAGGAGCATTAATAAAGGGAAACTTGAAGTGTTCTGCAAAAATCGCATAAGTGCAGCCAGGAATGTCTCCTTAAGGAAATACCCGCTTCCCTACTCGCTCTATTGGCCGCATAGGAAATTAGTCGCATAGAGGAGTTTACCACAAAGTTTAAGGTGGAGAGCTGGGAGGAAACCTTATTTGAAACCCCTGCAGCTACAGTACCTTGAAGGGTATCTCCTAGCTCCTTCAGGAGATCCCTCTGGAGCCTAGTGAAATGGGTCAGGTAGTTCAGCGATCTAAGAGCAAATGCTGCTGAAGAGAACATACATTTTCCATATCTGTCTATCGTTCGAGACTCTTTGTTTGGTGGATGAACAGATGAGGAA
This sequence comes from Protopterus annectens, assembly GCF_019279795.1. Taxonomy (NCBI): domain Eukaryota; kingdom Metazoa; phylum Chordata; order Ceratodontiformes; family Protopteridae; genus Protopterus; species Protopterus annectens. The sequence continues at coordinate 1,716,937,059 of NC_056725.1, forward strand.
GTCTCTGACAATTCCTTCTTTGTGGCTGCAGCCACCACCATAGAATCTACCAGGACACCCTTTTCCGAAGGCACCATGATGAATTTATTTGGCCTCCTAGAAACAAGTTCCATTGATCCTGGAGAGCCCCACACCTTTTGACTAATCACATTCATTAACTGGTCAAAAGGTGGAGACACCCAAGAGGTGGAAGGGCGAGACTCGAAAGCCTCCAGGTACACCGACTCATCCTCAGAAGGATTGGTGGCCTTCCAGCCACCTCTCTTTTTAAGGATCTCTAGGATGTCCACAAAGGAGACTTCTGCAGAGGGTGATTGTGGAGACCCTTCTGACTCATCGAGGTCCATGTCTGAGGTGATAGACTCTCTGGGGAGACTAGGCACTTTCTCTTGCACAACCTCTTTTGAGGGATCTCCTTGGAGGGGTACCCTGGAGAGGTTTCAGAAGTGATAGTTTCTCCCAATGGGGCATCATGGGGCTTTGGGTCTCTGCACTTGGGAAGGAGCGATGGAGCTGAGAGTGACACTGGTGCTTTTGGGGGAAGAGTACTTGGACCAGAGAGCGGAGCAGTCTGAGTTGATAGCACTCTTTCCATCAGCTCAAAAGCCTCCCAACTCTGCTACGAGGAAATCCCCAGATATGAGGAACCAGAAGACTCACCCCAAAGCAAAGTGATTGGCTCCAAAGCCGATGTAGGAGCCGAGCTCACAAGCGTCGAAGCCACAAGAGGTAGAATCGGGTCGGACACCTATCTGATTAGACTCCTCTCACCGAACCCGATGGGAGAACGTCGGCTCCTAGACTCCTCAAATTCGAATGGAACCAAGGAAGTTGGAGCAGTAGTCGGTCCCAACAATCCTGGAACAGGTCTCGGCACTGCCAGTTCTGCTGTGATCAGGTCCAAACACTATGGCTCCAAAACCCCAAATTGGCTCAGAGGAGGAACTGAAGAAGGACAAGTGGTCTTTGTCAGCTCCGGTTCTCTCTGGGTCAGAGTCGACAGAATTTTGGCCAGCGCCAGCATCTGTAAGAGTCTCATCACCACCCGCTCCACATCATCGTCCGATAATCTGGGGGATTGGGATGACAGGGTTGGAGACCTCACTATCTGTAGTATTGGAGATCTCAAATTCTGAGATACTGGTTCCAATACAGGGGACTGGCTCCAAAACTGGAACTCTGTCACCTCCGAAATCACAACTGGAGTCGAAGAGGGAGATTTTTTAGAACTGAGAGCCCTTGGTTCCAAAGAAGATTTTTTTATCCATTTTTCTCACTGGCTCTGAGGATGGAGCAGAAGACGAAGTCCTTTTTCTCAACTTCTCAGATCTTGAAGGGGATTTGCCACTAGATTTGGAATGCTCAGAGTCCCTTCTAAAGCCTCTACAAAGGGTGTTTTTAACGGGCCTCTAACAATCAACATATTTTTTGTTCCATCAAAACCCTGGAACTAAAGGTGTGACAGAAAGAACAAGACTCTTGTAAGTGAACAGCACCCAAACAGTACACACAACTGGTACGCCCATCCATCAGTGACATTTTCTGACTGCACTTGTCACATTTCTTGAAACCCGAAGGTTTCAACTCTTTAGGGTCCTTTGACATTTTTTTAAACACAATAACTAAACTAGACAACCAGAAACAAACTCAATAACTCTTGTTTCTTTTTAAAGGTAAATTTTCACAGCAAAGATACTAAATAAGAAAGATGGAGTAGTTCTCTAAAGTAAAACAAACTACTTCTACTAAAATGAAGAAGGTTTAAGAAAAAAGGGAACGTCTCTCTAAGTTAAACAGGCCACAGGGAGCCCCCTAACTTAAACGAGCTACCCTGTAAAAGGGGATTAACCAACTTCTCTAACTTTAATGAGCCTGGAAGCTGGGACAGGGAAGGTTCAACAACATGCCTAGAGAAATAATGACTGCCAACACAAGAAACCAGCAACAGTAGCGAACTAGTCAATCACAGCTAAATTCTATTCCTAAAGGTGAAAGGAGTTAAACAACACAAAACAGTAAGAAAACTATTAAATTTTTAGCAATATAGAACAATATGTAGAAAAAAATTGTTTCCACTTAGCCAGAGCCTGCATGGAAGTCACCCAGTCTTGTTTAGCGGCAAATGAGATCTGGGTAATCTTCCCTGAGCATCATGGGATAGGGTATAGCCACAAGCTGGTAGAAGCTCTCTAGCTTTTGAATAAGGGCGAGTCGGAACTGATTCTTGGTTATTATATATTTTGTTTGTGCGTGTGTGTGTGTGTGTGTGTGTGTGTGTGTGTGAGTGTGTGTGTGTGTGTGTGTATGTTGCACACACACACACACACACACACACACACACACACACAACATCAGACAGAGTGGTTGCTGCTCACAATGTTTGACACTCAGAAGGACACTATCAGAATGTCGACAGTTCAGAATACAGGCAAAGGGAAGTATGCTGGTATCAGTGCTGAAAATGTGTTTGTGAGTGCTGGCAGGTTAAGGTTTGATTTAGGTTAAGCAACATGACAGCTTTAGTGTTATGCACGTTTGTTTGGATATGTTTCTGCATCTAAACCTGTCTTTTGTAGTGGTAGTGTTATTGAAAGGGTTCTTCTAAATTAAGGTGCAGGGTTAGGATTGGGGTTAGGGATAGCATGCATTAGTAAGGTGATGCAGGTAAGTTTTTTATAGTATAATGAGAAATGAAATTACCACCTGACAATATGCAATCCTGTTTAATACTTTGTTATAGAATAAAAACACAAGACTAGTGTTCAGGTGCAATTTGTTGTAAACTCTGTTACTTATAGCATTCTGTAATATGCATATTATATTTGCACACCTATATAATACAAGTTATACAACCTAATGAATTTCTAGTCTATGTCTAGTACTCCCAGCAGCTTCTTTTCTGAGGCACTTACCATCTTGCTGATATACACAGCTAGCTAAATAAGGTTTAGTGTCAGTGGCTCAATAGATAGTACACTCATCTTTGGTTCTGAATATAAGAAGACTGTAAGTTCTATTTCCACACCAGGTAACTGGATTCATTTTCCTACACTGATATTGTAGTATAATATGGGGGGAGGGGTGCTGCCACTAGCACAGTGGCACAACAGGTAGTGCTGTCACTGCAAAGCAAGAAGTTTCCTGGTCTGATTCTCACCTGGGGTGCCTTCTGTGCAGAGACTACATTTTTGTTGGCATGAATGACTTGAGACGTATCTCCCTGGACTATATGAAGAGAGGCATGATTGAGCTCTCAGAGTATGTGTGCCAGGCAGGTAAAACCCTAGCCCTAAGCAGCAGCCTACCTTCACCAAGAATGATACCACAATACCAACAAAAAATAATTGACTTTAAAAATTGGGCTTAGTTTCTGGTGTCATTCCAAGGGGATCCAGTATCTGTCTGTTTGGGATGACATGGTTGATTGGCCTCAAAGCTTTGCCAGAGATGTCCTCCACTTGTCACCTATCAGATTCAGGATTCTGGCCAAGGCTCTTTCCACCCCCATTGTGCCTTTTTTTAGGCAATATCCCAAAGACAAATCTTCCAACATAAAATATCTGTCAAAAAGCAAATTGAAGGTCATGCTGCTTAATGCTAGGAGCCTTAACCTGAAAATGCATCACTGGAGGCTCTCCTCAAGCTGGAAGATGCCGACATCTGTGCAGCCACAGAAACTTGGTTTAAGGCTGTGGAGAGCACCCTTGCCTTACCAGGCTATACCTTATTCCACACATTCCGACCACAAAATGATGTCAGGAAGGCTAAGGATGGCAGAGTCTCTATTTTCATTAAAGACAAGCACACCTCCAGACTGGTTTACCAGCATGACGCACTAGAACTAATCCAGGCGCAACTGACAATTCACAAGACACCCATCCAAGTTATAGCCAGCTATAACCCCTCCCATGACTCAGGACACCCACTTCTTCTCTCTGGACCTACTTGACTCCATCAAGGTACCCCCTAACATACTGATCATTGGTGACTTCAACTACCCCACCATAGACTATTTCTGCTCTAATGAACTCACCCAATGATTCCTTGACTTTATCAATTCTACTCAGTTCTAATGCACTAGACCAGCTTGTCTCATCACCCATAAGGGGAGATAACATTCTAGACCTGGTTCTCATCAACATGGGCAACCGCTGAACCATCCCCATAGTAAGTTCTTCCCTGGTGAGATCAGATCATCGGTCTGTCTCATTCGAAGTTTCTATCCCTCCAGCCCTTTCCCTGAGTCATAAAATTCTCAAAAGCTGACTACAACCTTCTAAGGGAGGATATCAGTAACCTCACACCACTGCCCCCCTCAGAGGAGGCAGACAACTATACTGAACAGTATGCCATTGCAGTATACAAGCACCTGTACAACAGCATGGACTCAGCCATACCCAACAGAAAAAAAAACCCTGCTCCTCAAGGAAATGCAAACCTATCTGGTGGACATCCTCTATCAACAGGCTTTACAACAAAAGAAATAAACTGCCATCCAAGTGTAAAAAGACACAAATTCTCAACTGAAAAACTAAAACTCCCTCCTTAGCCTCAACAAGCAAATTAGATTACTAGTGAAAACCTCCAAAGCCAATTATGAAATGAAACTAGCCTTCAAAATAAACTGTAACCACAGAGCCTTTTTCAGTTAGGTCAGGAACCTCCATGGCAATGCCCAGGTTTGTTCTGAATTAGTTTTTAACGGTACCACTTACACTTATCCTATTAACTTAGCCAACCTGCTAGCAGATACATTCAATGCAAACTTCACTCTCCTGCCCCCCAAAAGGCCCATTTGACATCCCTGATACTTGTCCTGCACCTCACATCTCCATAGATCAAGTGTTAAAGGCCCTATCCAAGGCAAAAAACACAGCTTCCATGGGACCTGATAGTATTCCAGGCTGTATTCTGCACCATATCAAGTGAATACTAGCCTCACCATTGAGCACTCTATTCAACCATAGCCTAAGTACAGGCGTCATTCCATCAGAGTAGAGAACTGCCATTGTCAACCCCTTGCACAAAGGTGGTGCCACTGCTGACCCTGGAAACTATCGCCCCATTAGCTTGACAAGTCTGATCTGTAAGGCCATGGACTGTATTATTATGGACCTCATAAACAAGGACATAGGCAATCTCCAAGCACTTGACCTCACCCAGTTTGGATTTGTCAAGGGCAGATCTTGCCTGTTGAACCTGACTGACTTTTCTGAGAAGTCACCAAGGCCCTGGACGAGGGAAAGTCAGTACATACAGCTTACCTTGACTTGGCCAAAGCCTTTGACATAATCTCCTACTCGGGCATCATCAAAAAGCTAACACAACTTGGCGTAAATCCCTATCTCATCAGGTGGGTGGCCAGCTGGCTCACCAATAGGACCTACATGCTCAAAATAGGTGCCTCTACCTCTGACAGCAGACCTGTCACTAGTGGCGTTCCCCAGGGATCTGTCCTAGAACCCCTACTGTTTGGCATCTACTTCTCAGAGGTCCAGGCAAAGACAAAAGGCCTGTGGCTGATCAAGTTTGCAGACAGCTGTAAGTTGGGTGCTATCATTGACTCCCCAAATGATGTTAACATACTACAACAGAGTCTCACAGCAACAAATGACTGGTGCCAAAGTCAAGGCCTTAAGCTAAATGCAAAAAATGTATTGTCATTCCATTTGGCAAAAGCACGGCCCCTGCTGTTTACCACATCAAAGGCAACCCCCTAAGCACACAACCTGTGGTGAGAGACCTGGGTACACAGGCTGACGACAATCTCACATTCAACCATCATGTAATGGCAGTGGTCATAAAAGCCTTTTACTTGGTTCATCTCATAAGTAAAGGGATTGCATCCAGAAAAAAAAGGAGGTTATTACTTCTCTGTACTCCTCCCTCATTAGGCCAATAACTGAGCACAATGTCCCATTTGGCATGCATCTCTCCAAATACCTGCACCAACTGGAAAGGCCACAGAAATATCTCACAAAGAGAATCCATGGCCTCCAACACCTGTCCTATGTGGGCAGGCTCAAATCACTATCACTCTACCCGGTATCGTACAGATTGCTTACAGGTGATCTGTGTCTTGCCTACAAGGCAATCTCGGACCTTGCACTACTAGACATGCTCCATATTCGTAAGTCTAACTCCTCACCCATTACCTGATTGAAATGCCTAAATCTAATATGCGACATTAACAAAACCTGCTGGGCAGAAATGTTTGTCTCCCAGAGGCTGCCTCGTCTCTGAAATAGACTCCCCATACACGTCAAACAAAGTACCCTACTGACCCTCTTCAAGCGCAACCTTGATGAGTGGATGGGAAACCACAAATTTGTCCCAGGGGTTCCACCTGTGTCCCTCACTGACAGGGTGACAGGTGCTGATTGAGGTTTCTTTTTTGGGGATAAACTCTTGGCTAGACTTGTAAGGGCCCCAGGGCCATTAGACCTCCTATGATCCTATAATGCTAAGACCTGATTATGCAGACATTTCGATGAGACACTAAACCAAAGCACCATCTGCCTATGCTGGTTCTATCTCAGGTGATGTAAGAAAATCCTGTAGCACTAGTCTGTGTCCAGCATCCCCCCAACCCTAAGTGCCATTAAGATACGATGTTTCACATTATCCCTATTGTCTAATTGTGGTGCAGAGGACTAATATCCTTTGTAGAGGTAGAGTGGGTGTAAGGTTTACATTTCTTTTAATGCCTTCATGGAATGTTATTTATCATAACCCAGATGTCTAGTGCCCCCCCCCCCCCCCCACACACACACACACACAACCCAAATAGTCTTTTTTTCTTTCTTTTTTTTTTTTTTTTTGATTTAGAAGTGTCTTTCAGGCACACCATGAAGTGTATCCCTGATGTCTAGTTTTCCTCTGACCCTAAGTGACTTAAGGCATGATGTTTCATGTTATCCATTGTGGCTAGTGGTGCCCTCCAACACTGAACCCATTTTTTTTTAAGTTCCACTAAACTGTGATAGTGATAAGTTATCCCTGGTGACTAGTATTTCCCTTACACAATGTTGCAAGATTTGCTTCTTAATGTAGGGTTTGTGCGGAAGTATGCTAGCCTCTCTAACCCACAAACACACACACACACACACTCACACACACACACACACACACACACACACACACACACACACACACACACACACACACACACACACACCCACACACACACACACACACACACACACACACACACACACACACACACACACACACACACACACACACACACACACACACACACACACACACACACACACACACATACACACACACCTCGTACAGACTGCACTCATAGGTTCATAGGTTCATAGGTGTATACGAGGCTAATGGCCCTGGAGCCTTTACAAGCCTAGCCCATAGAAGTGCCCTGGCATCGTGATGCCCGACGTTAGTTCCCAGTGCCTCTATCAAGTAGAGCCACTGCAGTGATCCCCGGGGTGAACTTTCTATTTCTCATCCACTCATCAAGATTTCTCTTGAAGAGGGCCAGTGAGGTGCTCTGATTGACATGTATGGGAAGTCTATTCCAGAGCATGGGGAACCCCTGGGTTATGAACCTGTCTCTCCAGCATGTTCTGTTGATTGTGGTAATGATGTTGAGGTCTCTGGCATGTGTGGTGCAGAGGGATATGGATTTCTTTAGATGTAGCATTTCTAACAGAGCTGGGTCAGACATGGCTTTGTAAGTCAAGCAGAGATCACCTCTTAGTAGACGATATGAGACAGAGAATAGCTGTAGTTTTTTGAGTCTGTCCATGTAGGACATGTGTTTAAGTCCTATGATCCTCTTCATGAGGTACTTTTGTGGCCTTTAAAGCTGTTGCATGTGTCTAGTGAGTTACATGCCAAATGGGGCATTATGCTCAATGATCGGCCTAATGAGGGAAGAGTAGAGTAGAAAGAAATGATGACCTCTTTCTTCCTGGATGCAAAAGCCTTGGTAATGAGATGTGCCACATAGAAGCACTTTCTGAAAATAGTGGCAATGTGGTAGTCGAAGGAGAGGTTGCTGTCAACCTGTGTCCCCAGATCTCTTATAATGCCTTCAGTATTCAGTAGGCTCCCATCAATGTGGTAATTAGTGGGAACTGAGTTTTTCCCAAAGGGTATGATGACACATTTTTTGGCATTAAACTTAAGGCCATGGTTTTGACACCAGTCATTTGTAGGATGTCTGTTTCACCTGGGGAGTTAATAATGGCTCCCAGCTTGCAATTATCTATGAAGTTGGTCAGCCAGTGTCCCTCTGTGTTGGCCTGGACTTCTGAGAAATATCCCAAATAGGAGAGGACCCAGGACTGATCCCTGTGGGACTCCACTCGTGACTGGTCAGCAGTCTGACTTGGAGTCCGCTACTTTCACCCTGTGAGTTCTATCTGTGAGCCAATTTGGAACCCACCTTGTGATATAGGGGTTGATGCCTAGTTTGATGAGTTTATCAATAACTCCTGAGTGGGGAATGGTATCAAAGACCTTGGCCAGATGGAGGTAGGCTGTATGAACTGCCTTGCCCTCATCCACAGCTCTGGTGACTGACTCAAAGAAGTCAACCAGGTTGAGAAGGCATGATCTACCTTTCACAAAGCCAAATCGCATAGAATCTAGAGTTTAGAGATTCCCTATATCCTTGTTAATTAGGTCCATGATGATACACTCCATAGCCTTACATATCAGAATCATATGGGGCGATAATTCCCAGGGTCGCTCCCCCTTTATGGAGAGGGATGACTATAGCAGTGCACCATTCGGTAGGGACAAAGCTTGAGGTGAGGCTGTGATTGAACAGGGCACACAGATGTGGTGCCAGTTCACTTTGTAGTTCATGTAAAACACATCCAGGGATATTGTCAGGTCCCATGGAAGCTGTATTCTTGGCCTTGGTCAATGCAGTTTTAACCTGTGCTGCAGTAATGTTGGGTGCCTGGCATTCCTCTGGTATTGTGATTGGTCTTTTGGGGGGGGTAAAGTTGGCACTGAATCTGTCGGCCAGTATGCTGGCAATATCTGTTGGCTCAGTATAGGAGGTATCATTGTGCAGTAACTCAGAGCAAACCTGGGTATTGCGAGATTCTTGATATAACTATAGAAGGCGTTGTGGTTGTTTTTGGTGTCTGCTGCAATTTTGCCTTCATAGCTGGCTTTAGAGGTTTGGATGAGGGATCTCAACTTTTTGTTGAGGCTAAAAAGGGAGTTTTTCCAGTCTTGGGACTTCATATTTTTCTGCAACAGTTTCTTCCTTCCATTGTAGAGTTTATTAATGGCAGGGGACCACCACATTGGCTTCCTTTTTTTGAAGGAGAGCATCTTGGTTCTGTTGGGTATGGCTAGTTCCATGCATTTATGTACGTGTCCGCACAGTGCATATGGTGTATGATTCAGCAGTCATGCATCTATTTTCCATTGACATAGGTGCTGTGAAGTTAGTCACCTCTGTTTTTAGGAGTCCAAAGTCAGCTTTGGAGAAGTTTTTCATTGTAGTTACCTTTGCAGGAGTTGTGGGTGAGATGTAAATTTCCATGGTGATTAGTTTGTGGTTGGAGCTAACCAGGGAGGAATTGACTACTGGTGTACAGCAATGGTTGCCCATGGTAGTAATAACCAGGTCAAGGATGTTGCTTCCTCTAGTGGGGGTAAGAATGAGCTGGTCCAGGGCATTGGAACTGATGAATTCCAGGAAGCTCTGGGCCAGTGTATTGGTGCATGAGTAGTTTTGCCAGTTGATTGGGGGGGGGGGGGTAGTTGAAGTCACCTAGTATGAGAGTGTTGGGTGGACCCTAATAGTTTCCAGGGTGCTTAGGAACATGGAGTGAGAGTCTTGGGACATGGTTGGGGACATACAGCAGGCTACCACCTGAATTGCCATCTTACCCAATGTTAGTTGTACCTGAAGTATCTTATATGTGTTATGCTGGGATACTAATAGACAGAATCACCCATTCACACACAAGCACACACCCACACCCACACACACCTATCCTGTCTCCTAACTAATCCCCTACTGAGACTCCCAAGAAGATACATACTCACACATGCAGCCAGACATATACTGTACAAGCACAAATGCACTACTTGTCTGATTAAATCCCCCAGCACTTACCTCTAAAGCAATGGGTAAAGACATACTTTTCAGAGGAAGAGCACATGGCTAATTAGCAAATGCCACTTTTCTGGATTGCATTATTAGCATTTAGACCAGCCACTGAGACAGCCCACTGAGGTGTTGCATGTCTTCATGCTAAAGCACTGTGGCATGGTTGCCCCTAAAAACAGAAATGTTACTGAAAGGTGTACACCTACTGGTAATTTTTCTGAATTCCATCAAATTTTATAAGTCTTAAAATTTTCATATTTTGGATATATGTATGAAGTTCATGATGAGTACTTCATGCAATTGCATGATGAATGATGCTGGAAATGAATGAACATAATTGGTAGTTCCATTAAATGTGCATTATCTGCACACCTTAAGCAAAAACTATTCATGTATAACACATTTTTCTATGTTTTAAATGATTTTATTAAACTATCACTTAAGACATACACATGCATATGCATTAGTCACAGCCCTTAAGGTTAAACAACACACCTGATACACTTGTAATAGGTGACTCTATCATCAGGCACACTGACGTCCCGCTCACCAGGCTGAACAAGGAGAAGGTCACGGTGAGCTGCCTATCGGGCGCTAGGATCCGCCACATAAAACAAGCACTCAGGTCACTCCAAGGCAAGTACAAATATGACTCAGTCATTGTCCATGCTGGTGTGAATGATCTGAGACGTACCTCCCTGGACTACATGAAAAGAGACATAGAGGAGCTCTCTGAGCATGTAGCCCAGGCCGGTATGACCCTGACCTTGAGTAGCATCTTACCCTCACCAAGAATGATGCCACAGTATGAAGACAAGATTATCAATTTCAACAATTGGCTTAAGTATTGGTGTCATTCAAAGGGGATCCAATGCCTGTCAGCCTGGGATGACATGCTCGACAAGCCACGATGCTTCACTAGGGACGGCTTGCACCTGACACCCCTGGGCTTTCGGATATTGGCAAAGGCTCTTGCTACCCCCATAGTGCCTTTTTTAGGCAAGGCTCAAAAGACAAACCCACCTCCATAGGTATCACAAGGGATAAGAAACTAAAAGTAATGCTACTCAACGCCAGAAGTCTAAACCTCAAGATGCACACACTCGAAACTCTCCTTAGCATGGAGAACATCGATATCTGTGCAGTAACAGAAACCTGGTTCAAGGCTCTCGAGAGCACCCCAGCACTACCAGGTTATACCTCATACCATGCTTTTCGGCCCCAAAACTTGGACCGAACCACAAAAGGAGGGGGAGTATCAATATTCGTCAAAGATACCCACACCTCCAGGTTGGTGGCACAGCACGAAGCATCAGAGACTATCCATGTGCAACTAACAGTGAGTAAAACTGCCTTCCAGTTTATAGCCTGCTACAGACCACCCTCCCAAACCCAGGAACCCCACTCAGCCTTCCTGAGAACACTGGAAAATATGACGGTCTCTCCAAACACCATTATATTGGGTGACTTCAACTACCCAACCATAGACTGGGAGCATTACTCTAGCTCCAACACCCTAGCCCAAAGGTTCCTAGAATTTATAAACTCAAATGCTATGGAACAACTTGTTACCACTCCCACAAGAGGGGAAAACATACTGGACCTGATCATCACCAACATGGGGACTCTATGCTCCAGACCAGAAGTGTATCCCTCACTGGTAAGATCAGACCATAAACTAATCTCACTGGATATTCACATCCTGACCCCACCCCATGCCCAGAAAACCACAGTGAAAAACTTCTCTAAAGCAAATTTCACACTCCTCAAAACTGAGGTGGAATCCTTCAAAGCCCGGGCCTGTGGATATCGCCCACACCACAAAATCCTTTATAAACGCATTCTATGAACACCTTCAGGAATGCATGGATCATCACAATCCCAAATAAAACCAAGACACAATCCTCCAAAGGCAGATGTCCTGTCTGGTGGACCCCAGCCATAAACAAACTATACAATAGAAGGAGGAAGCTACTACATGACAGAGCAAAATCCCAAAAGGGAAGGCATCTCTGATCAGTAATAGCAAAAAACTATGGGCACTCATAAAATTGTCTAAGGCCAGCTTCGAGAGAAAAATTGCACAGGACACTAAGGATAATCACAAGGCTTTCTTTAGTTATGTTAGGAACCTGGGTGGGAATTCCCAGATATGCTCAGAATTAGTCCATAATGACAAAAAATACACCGAACCCACAGACATTGCCAACATCCTAGCTGACAGGTTCAGTGCAAACTTCTCCCCCCCCCCACCAAAAGGGCTAATATCTATCCCAGCAGAGTGCTCCCCCCCGACATCTCAGATGCTCAGGTAAGAGCTGCCCTCTCCAAAGCAAGAAACACAGCATCAGTGGGACCAGACGGTGTCCCAGGCTGCGTCCTACATGAACTCCAAGAAGAGCTAAACCCAAACCTAAAACTACTGTTCAATCTCAGCCTTACTACAGGATATGTACCCAAAGAGTGGCGTACAGCAACAGTGGTCCCTCTCCACAAAGGTGGTGCCTCAACGGATCCTGGAAACTATCGCCCCATAAGTCTCACTAGCTTGGTCTGCAAAGCTATGGAAAGGATCATCATGGACCTTATAAATAAAGATATTGGGGACCTACAGACACTGGATCCTACCCAGTTCGGCTTTGTTAAGGGCAGATCCTGCCTCTTAAACCTGGTCGATTTCTTTGAAACAGTCACCAAGGCCATTGACAAGGGGAAGGTGGTCCACACAGCCTACCTGGACCTCGCAAGGGCCTTCGATACAATATCCACTCGGGCATTATAGATATGCTCACCAGCTTAAATATAAACCCCTATGTCACTAGATGAGTTGCAAACTGGCTCAAGGACAGAACCCACATGGTTAGAATAGCTGGAGCCATGTCAGACTCCAAACCAGTTACAAGTGGCGTCCCACAAGGCTCAGTCTTGGGACCTCCCTTGTTCGGTATATATTTCTCGAAGGTACAGGCCAACATGGAAGGACTGTGGCTGACCAAGTTTGCAGGTGACTGCAAACTGGGCGCCGTAATAGACTCTCCAGCTGACACAAGCATCCTCCAAAAGGGCCTCATAGAAACAGACAACTGGTGCCAGAGCCATGGCCTCAAGTTAAACGCCAAAATGTGTATAGTCATCCCCTTTGGCAAAAACAAAGTGCCCACAAATTACCACATAGGTGGTAATCCATTAAGTACAGAAGAAGTAATTAGGGACCTGGAGACCCAAATTGATAGCGATCTCTCATTTGACAACCACGTGGCCAAAGTGGTTAGAAAAACATTTTATATAGCCCACCTAATCATGAAGGGATTCACATCTAGATCAGGGGAGGTCATCGTGCCTCTTTACTCATCCCTCATCAGGCCCATAATTGAGTACAATGCCCCTTTTGGGATGTACCTTACCAGACACCTGCAGCAACTGGAAAGACCCCAAAAGTACCTCGCCAAGAGGATCAAGGGGCTCAAACAGATGCCGTATGCTGCCTGGTTAAAGAAACTCCAGCTCTACTCAGTGGCATACCGCCTGCTCAGAGGCGATCTGTGCCTGGCGTATAAAGCCATGTCCAACCCGGAATTAATGGACATGCTGCACCTCAGAAAATCCAAATCCCATCGAGATACGCGCTCGAGGGACTTAAACCTCAGCACTGAAATAAATAGGACATGCTGGAGGGACAGATTCATAACCCAGAGGCTCCCTTCACTCTGGAATAAAATCCCAGTCCAGGTTAGGCAGAGTCCCTCATTGACTCTCTTCAAGAGGAATCTTGATGAGTGGATGGGAGATCGTAGGTTTACCCCGGGTATCACTTCTGTGTCACTGTTAGACAGAGGCACAGTATACTAACCTCGAAAAAGGGCATAGCAAAATTAATTTAAAATGGGTGGCGAAAGCCATACACACTCTGGCTAGGCTTATAAATGCCCTAGGGCAGATAGCCTGGTATGAACCTATGAACCTATGAACCTATAAGAAAACAAATTATATTAACATTTATCATTTTCATGCACTATACAGTTCATATGTCTTTTTCTTATTTTTAGCAATTAGAATTTACCCAAGCATCACATTATTCGCACAATTCCTGTCTTTCCTTAAACCTCACTCCTTCTCCTGGAACATTATTCTGCATGCATTGTTTACACAAATCTGAAATTTTTTCTATGTAATTGATTCCTCCCCTTTTCTAAAAATCCCACCTCCAGTTCTTTTATCACCTTTACAATATTCAGTACTTCAGTTACAGATGATTTAGATATTCATTTCTATTTTCTAAGTAATTAATGCCCTTCCTTATCATTGTTGCAGTACTCTACAAATGGGATATCCTGCCATGGATAGATGGATGTCCAGACAGCGTACCAAAACCTTTACTCCTTCCAGGTGACCTACATCAGATGCATGTCCTATGTCCAAGGTGTAAGGTACATAAGTGATGTATGAGTACCTAATCCTCAGAACTTCTTTGCTGCCAGTCCAAACCTTACCTTTGAATCAAGTCTGCAAGATGATTGCCACGTTGGTTCAGCTACAAGCCTTCTACAGAATAAGTACCCCATTAGGATCTCTTCTTTCCTATATGTTCTTTTTAGATTACCTTTTTACATGTCATCCAGGAAGGGAAAATGAGTGTGGGAGGCAGATTCCCTATAAGGTTAGAAACGAGAAGCGCCTTTATTGTTTGGCTGCTACACACCATCACACTCCGTGTGAGATTTGTAATAAAATTGTACCAAAGATTCCATAGCAGTCTGTCATTCCTTTCTATTTATTTAGAAAACCAGCATTTAAAACTTTTAACTTTTAACTCAGAATACCATGGTCTCTGTATCCACCTGCCCTGACATTCAGATGCCACTTGAGAAAAAAAACAAAAAAGGCATACACTGAATCTGTTGCTGACCAGCCTCTTCCAGAAGTCTATGTAGGGTTGGATGAGGAACCCGTTGACTGTCCAGTGCTGGTGTCATCTCCCTCTGTCATGATTCAGTTGGAGGATGAAATGAGGCTGTCTACCCACATGTTTGTCAAGGCTGTGCCTACCTACATCTGCTCCAAAAGAAGAGGGGGAACCACGGCTGCTTTTATCAAAGAAGTCTGGGGGGAGTCTCCAAATTCTTGTTAGGAAGGAGGTTCCTAGTATTCTCATTAAATCTAGGCAGAGGTCTGCACCCCCTAAGTTTGTTAAGGCTTATGTTTCCTTAAAAAGAAGCAGAAAACCAGACATGTGGCCCCATTAAAGATCTACACAAAGAATGGCAGGATTTTACTCAGAGTTTCTTTAATGCCCTTATGGCTTTAAAGCCCGCTTGAATATTATCTGTTCCTGCCTCTGTTTTCTGGTCATCTTCTCCTTTTAAATGGCATAGATAATCTGTTTCCCCTGAGGAAGAGTTGTATGTGGACTTTGGTGAGAAGTCATTGGCTTACTCTTCTTAAATTCATTCCCCTTTTGCCCTGTGGTCTGAGGAAGATGAATTCCTTTCTCCTGATTTTCCCATAAAGGAATTATTCTTTGGAGATACTGTGGTATATATGATGGTACATTTTAAACAATTTGTTCCCAAGTTTCTGACATTAAGAGGATGTCTCTTACAAATTAATTCACCCAGGCCTTCTGAGGTCCTTCCAGTGCTGGATGCTCTTTTGGACACTTTTTCTATGGCTTATCAAACCCCTGATTCCCAGCCCCCTGCCCCTAAGAAGCTTGACAGGGTCTTTAAAGTCCCTGAGGTTCAAATGTTACTGCATTAAAGTCCTTTCTCTGACACAGCTGTGATTTCTCTGGCCACTAATAAACCTTCAAAATTGATGCCCTTTTCTAAGCTTTTACCCTGTAATAAGGACAGTAATGTCATGGACAGGTATGGGAAAAAGTGCATACTTCTGCAACCATAGCTTTCAGGGTCATTAACTACCAGACCCGTATGAGTAGGTATGCCCTGGGCCTACTTTCTAAGCTTTGGGGCAGTCTCACTGACATGTCTGATTCTGAGGCAAAGTCTTCTGCCATTTCCATTTTAAAATACTGCTTCTCAGGTGGCCAATCATTCTATTAAGTTCAGTTATGATGCTACAGATGCATCAGGGTCTGTAGTATGGAGGTACACTTGGTTACGCTTACAGGCTCTCCATTAAGACATTAAGGCTAAATTACTAGTTGCTCCTCACATTATCAGCTCTCTGCTTTGCCTTTTGATCTTTCGACAGCTCCAAGATTCTTTATCAAATGTCTGGCCCCTGTGATAGCCTTCTGCAGACTTTAGGGAATTCAAATATTCTCTTATTTGGATAACATCTTGATTCAAGCACTCTCTCAGCAATTCCTGATACAAGATTTTTCACTTCACTATGCTTCTTCTCCAAAATGTGGGGTTCACCCTAAATCTCTAAAACTCTATGTTGACCCCTTCTCAGAACCAGGCTTTTCTGGGATACAGGATTCAGGACATACCAAGGTTGACCCTGCTCCCTCTTACTCCCAAGGTCCTCTCTCTGACTGCCTACTTTCAGTCTCTTCTTCCTGATCCAGTCCTCCTGCCAAAGGAATTTCTTTGATCTGTAGGGTTCATAGAATCCACCATTCCTATGATTCCTTTTGACAGACTCTATATGAGACAATTTCAGTGGTACCTTAAAACTGTTTGGCTTCAGCATTGCCATCCTCTGGAATTTTCTCTCTCTCTCTTGCCATGTCTCAAGTTACAGCTCCACTGGTGGGATTCATGAGATATCCTTATTCCAAGGCCTGCCTTTCAAGGTTTCTCTTCCCACTTAGGAGCTATATATGCTTCTGATCATGGTTGGTGAGGCTCTTCTAACAACCCTAGGGTCCAGGGACTTTGGCCCCCTCAAAAATTGGCAGATCATATCAACATCAAGGAAATGAGTGCTTTGATTCTGGCTCTGCATGCTTTCTTCTCCTTTTGCGGCTCTAGTCCTCTAAGAGTTTTCGTAGACAATATCATAGTCATGTGGTTCATCAACAAGCAAGGAGGCATAAAGTCTTATTTTCTTTGCAGGCTGGCTTGTCAGACTTGGGATTTTGTGATTTACCATAAATTGCTTCTTCAAGCAGTTTACATTTCCGCAGAGCGAAATCTCATGGCAGACAATTTGAGAAGGTCAAGGGCAGATCCTTACAAATGAATGCTTCACAGGAAGGTGTCCCTAGACATTGTACATCAGTAGGGTACTTCTCAAGCTGATCTTTTTGCCTCCCCGTCTGAACAGGCAACTTCCCAAGTTTTGTTCCAGAGTGCCATGCCCTCTGGTTTGGACAGTGGATGCCACATCTTTTTTTTCTGGGAACAGATTTTCTGTATGTCTATCCCCCTCTTCCTCTGTTACCAAAAGTCCTGTGCAACATTATGTGGGATAGGCCCAAAATCTTGCTGGTGACTCCTTTTCACCGAGACAGCAGTTCTTCCCCCTTCTATTCCATCTGGCCAGGGAAAATCATCACAAGTTATGTCACAAGACGGATCTTCTCATACAGGACAAGGGATCTCTTATTTACCCTCACTTACCCACCCTTCAATTAACTCTTTGGGTGATAGGGTTTTGATTCCTTTTAGACACCAGTTTTCTGAGGAAGTGTTTTGAACTTTGCACGAGCCAGAAAACCCACCACTAGAAAATCCTATGTGACTAAATGGAAGATATTTTCTATTCAGATGCCTCAAGCATGATCTGGACACTTTTTCCTGTGGGTATTCCTATGGTCCTTTCTTATTTGTGTAAGTTGCTGACTTTTGGTCTGGCATATTCATCTGTTAAAGCTCATTTGTCAGTCATTTCTGCTTGTCTGCCTTTATATCCACACCTTGCTTCTAGTTTTGAAGTCAAACCATTTCTGAAAGGCATCCTTCACATTAGGCCTCCCAAGAAATCCTATCCCCTCCTTTTGGGATCTTAATTTTGTTCTTGAGAAACTAACTCAGTTTCCATTTGAGCCTGCAGTTTCCTCTTGTTTGTAGCACTGTACTTGGAGGACTGTACTACTGGTTGCTGTTACTTCTGCCAACAGGGTCTCTGAACTTCAAGCACTCATGGCAGTTTATATTTTTTTTATTTTTCATAGGGATAGGGTCTCTCTTCATACAAATCCTTCCTTTATGGCCAAGGCTGCTAATAACTTGTCTTTGAATCACACAGTTCCTCTTCTTTCTTTTTCTTCTCTCCACAGAATGCAACTGAGAGGGTTCTTCACACCTTGGATTTGCACAGACAGCTCAAGTCTTACCTAAACAAGACAAGGATACCAGGAAATGAAGCAACTTTTGTTTCTGTATCTGGCTGTTTCTAAGCAAACCAACTCTTAGATATCTAAGGCCATTTCTTTTTGCTATTCCTTTCATGCCAAGCAAATTTCTTCTCCATTTGTGCTCACTCTACCAGGGTGTTTGCCTCTTCTGATGCTTTTTTGAGGGACTGGATACTAGATTTATTTTGGAAACAGACACTTAATCTTCTGTACATACCTTTACTAAACATTACTAGCTGGATATGATTTCTAGTACCACAGCAGGTTTTGCCAGGGCTATCCTTCATGTACGTCAACACTTTAGTCATAGGTGACTCTATAGTCAGGCACACTGATGTCCCACTCATCAGCCTGAACAAGGAGAAAATTACAGTCAGTTGCCTGTCAGGTGCCAGTATCTGCCAAATAACGCATGCACTCAAATCACTCCACAACAAGTACAAATATGACTCTGTCATTGTCCATGCTGGAGTGAATGACTTGAGACGTACGTCCTTGGACTACATGAAAAGAGACATGGAAGAGCTCTCGGATCATGTGGCCCAGGCAGGTATGACCCTAGCCCTGAGTAGCATCCTGCCTTCACCCAGAATAATACCACAGTATAAGGGCAAAATGGTTGACTTTAACAATTAGTTAAGCTTCTGGTGTCATTCAAAGGGGATCCAGTATCTGTCTGCCTGGGACGACGTGATTGAAAGACCACGATGCTTTGCCAGAGATGGTCTGCACCTGTTGCCCCTGGGATTCAGGTTACTGACTAAGGTTCTTCCCACCCCTATAGTGCCTTTTTTAGGCAAAGTTCAAAGGACAAACCAACACCAGAACAGGTACAAGCATGCAAAATCTGAAGGTAATGTTACTCAATGCTAAAAGTCTAAACCTCAAAATGCACTCTCTCAAGGCACTCCTAAAAATGGAGAACATCGATATCTGTGCAGTAACTGAGACCTGGTTCAAAGCTCTAGACAGCACCACTGCAATACCAGGCTACAACTCTTACCACACTTTCCGGCCACCAAACCAGGGCTAAAACACTAAAGGTGGAGGAGTGTCCATATTCAACAAGGATATTCACAGCACCGTTGCCCAACACAATGCATCTGAAATTCTCCAGGTGCAACTAACACTAGGTTCATAGGTTCAAACTAGGCTATCTGCCCTAGGGCATTTATAAGCCTAGCCAGAGTGTGTTTGGCTTTCGCCACCCATTTTAAATTAATTTTGCTATGCCCTTTTTCGAGGTTAGTATACTGTGCCTCTGTCTAACAGTGACACAGAAGTGATACCGGGGGTAAACCTACAATCCCACATCCACTCATCAAGATTCCTCTTGAAGAGAGTCAATGAGGGACTCTGCCTAATCTGGACTGGAATTTTATTCCAGAGTGAAGGGAGCCTCTGGGTTATGAATCTGTCCCTCCAGCATGTCCTATTTATTTCAGTGCTGAGGTTCAAGTCTCTCAAGCGCATAGCTCGATGGGATTTGGATTTTCTGAGGTGCAGCATGTCCATTAATTCCGGGTTGGACATGTCTTTATACGTCAGGCACAGATCGCCTCTGAGCAGGCGGTATGCCACTGAGTACAGCTGGAGTTTCTTTAACCAGGCAGCATATGGCATCTATTTGAGCCCTTTGATCCTCTTGGTGAGGTACTTTTGGGGTCTTTCCAGTTGCTGCAGGTGTCTGGTAAGGTACATCCCAAAAGGGGCATTGTACTCAATTATGGGCCTGATGAGGGATGAGTAAAGAGGCACGATGACCTCCCCTGATCTAGATGTGAATCCCTTCATGATAAGGTGGGCTATATAAAATGTTTTTCTAACCACTTTGGCCACGTGGTTGTCAAATGAGAGATTGCTATCAACTTGGGTCCCCAGGTCCCTAATTACTTCTTCCGTACTTAATGGATTACTACCTATGTGGTAATTTGTGGGCACTTTGTTTTTGCCAAAGGGGATGACTATACACTTTTTGGCGTTTAGCTTGAGGCCATGGCTCTGGCACCAGTTGTCTGTTTCTATGAGGCCCTTTTGGAGGATGCTTGTGTCGGCTGGAGAGTCGATTATAGTGCCCAGTTTGCAGTCATCTGAGAACTTAGTCAGCCGTAGTCCTTCTGTGTTGGTCTGTTCCTCCAAGAAATATATACCGAACAGGAGAGGTCCCAGGACTGAGCCTTGTGGGATGCCACTTGTAACTGGTTTGGAGTCTGACATGGCTTCAGCAATTCTAACCATGTGGGGTCTGTCCTTGAGCCAGTTTGCAACCCATCTAGTGACATAGGGGTTTATATTTAAGCTGGTGAGCTTATCTATAATGCTCGAGTGAGGTATTGTATCGAAGACTTTTACGAGGTCCAGGTAGGCTGTGTGGACCACCTTCCCCTCGTCAATGGCCTTGGTGACTATTTCAAAGAAATCTAGCAGGTTTAAGAGGCAGGATCTGCCCTTAACAAAGCCGAACTGGGTAGGATCCAGTGTCTGTAGGTCCCCGATATCTTTTTTTATGAGGTCCATGATGATCCTTCCATAGCTTTGCAGACCAAGCTAGTCAGGCTTATGGGGCTATAGTTTCCAGGATCCATTGAGGCACCACCTTTGTGGAGAGGGACCACTGTTGCTGTACGCCACTCTTTGGGTACATATTCTGTGGTAAGGCTGAGATTGAACAGTAGTTTTGTGTTTGGGTTTAGCTCTTCTTGGAGTTCATGTAGGACACAGCCCGGGACACCGTCTGGTCCCATTGATGCTGTGTTTTTTGCTTTGGAGAGAGCGGCTCTTACCTAAGCATCTGAGATGTCAGGGGGGCAGCACTCTGCTGGGATAGATATTTGCCCTTTTGGTGGGGAGGGGGGGAGAAGTTTGAGCTGAACCTGTCAGCTAGGATGTTGGCAATGTCTGTGGGTTCAGTGTATTTTTTGTCATTTTGGACTAATTCTGAGCATATCTGGGAATTCCCACCCAGGTTCCTAACATAACTAAAGAAAGCCTTGTGATTATCCTTAGTGTCCTGTGCAATTCTTCTCTTGAAGCTGGCCTTAGACGATTTTATGAGTGCCCATAGTTTTTTGCTAACACTGATCAGAGATGCCTTCCCTTTTTGGGATTTTGCTCTATCGTGTAGTAGCTTCCTCCTAATATTGTATATTTTGTTTATGGCTGGGATCCACTAGACAGGACGTCTGCCTTTGGAGGATTGGGTCTTGGTTTTATTTGGGATTGCATGATCCATGCATTCCTGAAGGTGTTCATAGAATGCATTTATAAAGGATTCTGCGGTCTGGGCCGTATTTTCCACAGGCCCGGGGGCTTTGAAGGATTCCACCTCGGTTTTGAGGAGTGTCAAATTTGCTTTAGAGATGTTTTTCACTGTGATTTTCTGGGCAGGGGGTGGGGTCGGGATGTGAATATCCAGTGAGATTAGTTTATGGTCTGATCTTACCAGTGAGGGATACACTTCTGGTCTGGAGCATAGAGTCCCCATGTTGGTGATGATCAGGTCCAGTATGTTTTCCCCTCTTGTGGGAGTGGTAACAAGTTGTTCCATAGCATTTGAGTTTATAAATTCTAGGAACCTTTGAGCTAGGGTGTTGGAGTTAGAGTAATGCTCCCAGTCTATGCTTGGGTAGTTGAAGTCGCCCAATATAATGGTGTTTGGAGAGACCTTCATATTTTCCAGTGTTCTCAGGAAGGCCGAGTGTGGTTCCTGGGTTTGGGAGGGTGGTCTGTAGCAGGCTATAAACTGGAAGGCAGTTTTACCCACTGTTAGTTGCACATGGATAGTCTCTGATGCTTCGTGCTGTGCCACCAACCTGGAGGTGTGGGTATCTTTGACGAATATTGATACTCCCCCTCCTTTTCTGGTTTGGTCCAAGTTTTGGGGTCAAAAAGCATGGTATGAGGTATAACCTGGTAGTGCTGGGGTGCTCTCGGGAGCCTTGAACCAGGTTTCTGTTACTGCACAGATATCAATGTTCTCCATGCTAAGGAGAGTTTCGAGTGCATGCATCTTGAGGTTTAGACTTCTGGCGTTGAGTAGCATTACTCTTAGTTTCTTATCCCTTGTGATACCTATGGAGGTGGGTTTGTCTTTTGAGCCTTGCCTAAAAAAGGCACTATGGGGGTAGCAAGAGCCTTTGCCAATATCCGAAAGCCCAGGGGTGACAGGTGCAAGCCGTCCCTAGCGAAGCATCGTGGCCTGTTGAGCATGTCATCCCAGGCTGACAGACATTGGATCCCCTTTGAATGACACCAATACTTAAGCCAATTGTTGAAATTAATCATCTTGTCTTCATATTGTGACATCATTCTTGGTGAGGGTAAGATGCTACTCAAGGTCAGGGTCATACCGGCCTGGGCCACATGCTCAGAGAGCTCCTCTATGTCTCTTTTCATGTAGTCCAGGGAGGTACATCTCAGGTCATTCACACCAGCATGGACAATGACTGAGTCATATTTGTACTTGCCTTGGA
Organism: Protopterus annectens; assembly: GCF_019279795.1. NCBI lineage: Eukaryota > Metazoa > Chordata > Ceratodontiformes > Protopteridae > Protopterus > Protopterus annectens. The sequence goes on from NC_056725.1 coordinate 1,716,959,911, forward strand.
GTGACCTGAGTGCTTGTGTTATGTGGCGGATCCTAGCACCCGACAGGCAGCTCACCGTGACCTTCTCCTTGTTCAGCCTGGTGAGCGGGACGTCAGTGTGCCTCACGATAGAGTCACCTATTAGAAGTGTATCAGGTGTGTTGTTTAGCCTTAAGGGCTGTGACTGTTCGGCACACTGGCTTTGTGAGCTATGTGTTGCACGTATTTTGTTTTGGGGTAGCAGTTGCTTGGGTGTCTGCTTTGGAGGTCTCTGCTGCTTAGGCAGATTTTTATTTAGAGCCTCCGAGTATGTTTTTGTGTGTTTATGTCTTTGGTTTGCTGTCGTGGTAGGTCTATGTGAGACTGGAATTGTAGTGAGTGTGGTTTCCTTCTCCTCTTGACAGATTTTGCCAGTACTGAGTTGGGAGAGCTTAGCCTCCAGTTTGGCTATATGGTTGCATCTCTCACATATGTTGGAATTTGTTGGGAGGAGGAGAGGGTTGTCTGTGTACATGAGGCAGTTGTAACATTGCCTCAAGATTCCCAGATTCACCAGCTGGACCAGAGAGGAGATTGACAACTGACCTTCGGACATGCTAGAATAGTATTGGGAATTCCTTTATAATTGAAAAAAAAAGTGCCAATGGGGAACAAGGTACTCAAGGGGAGTTTGTGAGGGTGTAGTGCTTTTAATTTTTTAATGCTGACTTATATAATTGCTTTAGTGAGCAAGTGCCAGGTAACTTAAATGCAATGTGTTACAAATAACTTAAATGCAAAAATGGCAAACAGTAACTTTCTTTCAAGTGAAACAAGGAAATAAGTAGAGTAAGCAATGCAGATGTCACTAGGGAATCTACAGAAGCGCTGAAAAGCCACGTTTTAGGTGGAATTAGCGTTTCAGGGAAATAACAAGCAAACAAGCATACAAACAAAGCTAGATTCAGCAGGCCTGGATCTAGTCTATACTACAGCAAACAAGGTGTACCAATTCCAGTAAGAAACAGTTCAAATATGCAGGCACTATAAGCCTTTAACCAGAAAGACTGCAATCCAAATTGTAGCTTGCTACAGATCCCCCACCATGCCCCAAGATTCTCACTACACCTTTCTAAACATACTGAAAAATATTGATACAACCAAACACGCTAATACTGGGTGATTTCAACTACCCTGCCATTAACTGGGAAAACTACTCGTGTACCAACACCTTTGCTCAACAGTTCTTGGAATTCATAAATTCCAACGCTCTGGATCAACTAATCCTTAGACTCACCAGGGGCTCCAATATCCTAGACCTGGTCATTGCCAACATGGGAAATCTATGCTCCACACCTATGGTCACCCCCTCGTTGGTCAGGTCTGACCATAAACTAATCACCCTTGACATCCACATCCCACCCCCACCACCCAGTAAAGAAACCTCCGTAAAAATATCTCCAAAGCCAGCTTCATGCTACTCAAGTCAGAAGTAAAAAACTTCATGACATCAATGCAGACAGCAACTGAAAGTTCGACCGCTGAATCCTACACTAAGGCACTTTATGAGCACATCCACTCATGCATAAATCGTGCCATCCCCAATAGAACCAAGATGCTCTCCTCCAAAAAAAGGAAGCCAATCTGGTGGTCCCTTGCCATAAACAAACTTTACAACAAATGTTGCAGAAAAGAGGAAAATCCCAGGATGCAAAAAACTCCCTTACCAACCTCAGTAAGAAGCTGAGATCCCTCATAAAATCCTCCAAAGCTAGTTACAAAAATAAAATTGCCAAAGATTCCAAAGACAACCACAAGGCATTCTATAGCTATGTCAAGAATCTAAATAGCAATGCTCAGATCTGCTATGAGCTACAACAGAATAGCAGTAAATATACTGACCCCAAGGAAATTGCCAATATCCTGGCAGATCGATTCAGTGCAAACTTCACCCCGCTCTTACCCCCTAAAGGGTCCATCTCAATACCGAAAGATTTCCAAATTCCAGTAATAATGACCACACAGGTAAAAAAACGCACTCTCCAAAGCTAAGAATACAGCATCCATGGGACCAGATGATATCCCAGGCTGTGTACTACATTCCTTAATCTACAAAATGAACTGGCACTTCACCTAAGTGTCATCTTTAATCATAGCCTCATCTCAGGCTTCATGTCCATTGAGTGGCACAGTGCTACAGTAATCCCACTCCACAAGAACCACCCCACCAGTCTGATGAGCCTGATAAACCTGATCTGCAAGGCCATGGAATGTATTATCATGGAACTTATAAACAAAGACATTGGCAACCTTCAAACACTGGACGCCATGCAGTTTGGGTTTGTGAAGGGCTGATCTTGTCTCCTGAACCCGACTGACTTCTTTGAATCACTCTCCAGAGCCGTGGACAAGGGTAAGGTGGTCCACTCAGTCTATCTGGACCTCGCCATGGCCTTCGACACCATCCCCCACTCTGGAATCATAGATAAACTTACTAAGCTGGGCATTAATCCCCACGTCACTCGATGGCTTGCTAATTGGCTTACTGACAGAACCCACAATGTAAAGGTAGCTGACTCCAAATCCAGCTCCAGACAAGTGACAAGTGGAGTACTTCAGGGTTCAGTCCTGGGACGGCTCTTGTTTGCAATCTACTTCTCTGAAGTATAGACCAACACTAAAGGACTCTGGCTAGCAAAGTTCGCAGATGACTGTAAACTGGGAGCCATTATTGAATCCCAAAATGATGTGGATATTCTACAAAAGGGCTTTACAGAAACAGATACTTGGTGCCAGAGCCATGGGCTTAAGCTCAATGCCAAGAAATGTATAGTTATCCTCCTTGGGAAAAAACATGTACCCATGAATTACCACACAGGTGGCAGTACACTAAACACCGAAAGTGTGATAACAGACTTAGGGACATAGGTGGACAGTGGTCTCACCTTTGATAACCACATCGTCACAACAGTCAGGAAATCCTTCTATGTGGCACACCTCATCACTAAGGGCTTTTCATCCAGAAAAAAGGAGGTCATTGTCCCACTGTACTCATCATTCAATTGACCCATTATAGAATACAACGCCACGTTTGGTATGTACCTCTCAAGACATCTGCAACAACTGAAAAGGCCGCAGAAATACCTCACTAAAAGAATCACAGGCCTAAAGCAGATGCCCTATGCTGACCATCTAAAAAGACTCCATCTATACTCTGTCATATATTGTCTACTCAGAGGCAATCTCTGCTTAACATACAAGGCCATGTCAAACCCAGAGCTGTTGGACATGCTACACTTAAAGAAATCTTAATCGTTCAGAGACACATGCTCCAGGGATCTAAACCTTGTCATCACAATGAACAAAACATGTTGGAGGGAGAGGTTCCTGACCCAGAGACTCCCCAGACTCTGGAATAGACTGCCCATACATGTCAAGTAGAGCGCCTCTTTGGCCCTCTTCAAAAGGAACCGTTATGACTGGATGGGAGATAGGAAATTCACCTCGGAGATCACGTCAGTCGCCCTGCTAGACAGGGGTCCAGGGAAGTAAATACTGTGGGAAGAAATAGCCAGGGAATTGTAATGGCTAGGCTTGTATAGGCCCTAGGGCCAATAGCCTAGTACCAACCCAGGGGTGGCCAGTGCTATTGGACTGCAGCCCCCCCCAGCTGTAAAAGAAAGAAAAAAGAAAAAAAGAAAGACAGAAGAAAGAAAATAAAAAAATAAAAATCGTGGACCTTCGCGCATGCACACTCGAGGCATTTGCGATATCCAGACTGCTGCTGAACCAGTCCAGAGCATGCGCAGAGCTCTGGACTGATTCAGCAACAGTCCGGATTAGAAATCCAGCAGTCAGGAACATCCCAGAATTCTATGCAGTTAGGTACAACTGCATAGACTTGGAAAGGAATTGGACCGCAACGCTGGCAGGCTGGCCTGCTCTCGCGGGACAGAAGGACTTCACCACGGCCTTTCCATTACTAGTGAATTAACTACTGTTTCACCCATAACAGACTACTTCACTGCTGTTTTCAGTTGCATAAACAGAACTTGTCTTACCATTTAAGTTGTTCTTGATTTAGTTGCTGCTGTGGTCTGTTAGTGGCTTCTTCTGCAGGGTTATTTTACATGCTTGTTGCACGTTATTTGGTTTCCTTGCATCGTACTACTACTGCTACCTTTTGTGGTTCATAAAGCCATTGAATCATTTGAAGTCTTTCAGCTCAGAGGAGTTGTATCTGAGAAATCGCTTGTAATGAAAAACATTCCACATAGTGAATTAGCTTCGGTGGACAATATATCATTTGTTTCTGGGTTAGTCTTTTCACTAGCCAATGGTTTTATATCCGTGGTGTCTTTTGCAGTTTGCATACTTAATGTAACAATATGGGGCTCAAAGTTGTTTTCTACATGGTTGCTATTAGTAGTTAACAGCTGTACTGTAAAACCTTGCAGTTCCAGAAACTGTCGAAAATTAAGAGCTCATCCAGTGTTTAGCCATCATAACAATCTATATGCAATATGATGAAGTATTTATAAATATAAAGCCTCACCTTTAACAGGAAACAGGGTAGAGGGTGACAGCACACTGCAGTTAAGAAGCAGACTGCTTAAATAAAATGGCTGATGAATTAGCAAGGCTGATGAATTAGCAAAACTTAGTTGTCGAGGGAGTAATTGTAAATAAATTCATGCGGCTGACAGGATCTGCTGCTGTGATGGGAAATTAATAATTTTTAACGTGTTAAATAGTTGTTTTACATTTTATTGTTTTAGCTTGAAGACTGCTGAGCAGTCTTCGTGCATTTATCTAGAACAGATAAGAAGCATTGCTTCCTCATCTAGAGCCCTGTGTAGACTCCAAACTGACAGTTGCTCAAGGCAAAGTTGAGGAACAATTAAAAAAAAAGATCTTTTAAAAGTTTAAGACTTAAAAAAAAAAAAACCTTCTGTAGCAAGCTGGGGGTCTACGGCAGTGACCTTAACCACTGAGCAACTATGTTGCTCTTGGCGAGTTATCAGTCTGTACATACAGTTACTATACATTCTTCTGTTAGATTAAAACACATTTTTAAAGCCAAGAGTATATGTTCATAGGTAAGTGCTAAGCTAGCTTCCCTTGTGGACCATTTTAAGCCTAACCAGTTTCCCTTTTTATACTCAAAATAACCTATCCCATTTGATTAGAGACAGGCCCAACCCAAACCATGGTCATTAATTATATATTATCCATAATAAGAATAACTGGGACCATACTATAGATAATAGGAGGGGACCCATGTATGGGATAAAGGATTTAGGATGTACTTCTGTCCATTAGTAATACAGAGAGCAGTCCTAGGGTAAATTTTCTGTTTCCCATCCATATATCTAAGCTGTTGTTGAAAATGGACAGGGATGAACTTTGTTTTATGTGGATGGGGATTCTGTTCCACAGCAGTGGTATCCTCAGCAAAATATACCCATCCTTCCAAATGATTCTACCAATGTAGCAGAATAGGTTTAGATCCCTAGCCCGGGTATTTCTGATGTCATCTGACTTGCTGATGTGCAGTAAAATCATTAGTAATGGCTAAGAGGATGCTTTGCATGCCAGTCACAGGTCTGAAGGATGTACAGTGAAAGGTCTTTGAGTTGGTCCATGTAGGATATGTTGATTAGGTCTTGCATCCTTTTAAGTAGGTATCTTTGTGGGTGTTCCAGTTGGTGTATGTGTCTGGACAAATACTTGCCAAAGGGGGCATTATATTCAATGACTAGCCTAATGACGGCTAAGTAAAGGGGGACAATGACATCCCTAGATCTGGACACAATCCCTTTGTTTACAAGCTGTGTAATATAAAAGGACTTTTTACAACAATAGACACATGTAAGTCAAAAATTAGGTCACTGTCCATATAATATAAATTCCCAAATCCCAAACAACTAGGTTAACTCTTAGGGGCTTATTGTCAATGTGGTAGTTCCCAGGGATAGATGACTTGCCAAAGGATACAGTAATGCATTTTTTGGCAGTTAGTTTTAGACCATGATTTTGACATCAATTATTTATTTGAGACAAACCTTCCTGCAGGATGGCCAAGTAATTTTAGGATTCAATGACTGCTCCTAGCTTACAGTCATATGCAAACCTAGTCAGCCAGAGCCCTGTAGTATTTATTGTCTTGTACTTCAGAAAAGTATATGCCAAGCAGTAGACACCCCAATACAGAGTCTTGGGGGAGTCTACTGGTGACTGGTATCTTTGTGAATATAACTGCCCCTATTTTGATAGTATCAGAGCCATATCTGTGAGCCAGTTGATGAAATTGGGGTTTATTCAGTTTATTTAACTTTTCTGCTATGCCAGAGTGGGAAATTGTGGTGGGTACAGAATACCTCAGGCTTGAACCATGTACCTTGGGTGCATGTGGCAAGGGCCTGAATTCCCTACCCACCACCATTTGTAAAACATATGCAGATTTTTGCCTCATAATTATTCTGTTCTGTTCCTCATAAAATCTGTGGTTTCTGTATTTTTGTTTCCTTACACAGTCAATACTGCAGTGGTGCACTGGCAGCATTGTTGCCTGACATTCTTGGCTGGGGTGCCTTCTGTCTGGAGTCTGCATGTTGGTTAATAAATGTTAAAGAAAAAAAATAACAGGCATTTGAATTTCAGACTTCATATTCTTCAGAAAGTACATGGTAACACAAAACCTTTTATTCTAGCAATTTTCTAAGTTTATAACATGGATATTTGAAATTTGTCCCTATTTTTGGGACTATATGCCCCCATTATTGGCTTCATCCAGGTTTTTTGTGCTAAGGTTGAGAGCTATGGTGAGAACTGAATTCACTTAATATGTTTGGGGGCTGTATTCCTCTATTACTAGCTTTGTTCACGTGTTTTTTGCTAAGAGATTGAGAGCTATGGTGAGAACTGAATTCACTGAATATGTTTGAGGACTGTATTCCCACATTACTGGTTTTGTTCAGGTGTTTTGTGCTAAGAGGTTGACAGCTGTGGTGAGAACTGAATTCACTAAATAGTAGCCATTTAAGTTTCAGACTTCCTCTCTTTTACAAAACAGATGATTTGGCATAGTGGTATGTTGCTCTGACTGTTTTGCACAGGGTCCTGGGTTCAATACTTGGCAGTGAAATGTATGGTGGTAATACAGCATTTTATTCTAGCAACTTTCCAACATTATACAAGCAATGCTTAAAATGTGTCCCTGGTTTTTGGGCTTTTGTCCCCCCCCCCCAAAAAATGTTGGCTTTTTCCAGATTTCTTGTGCTGCAAAGTTCAGAGATACAGCTAATGGTCGAGTAGATTTTACAAGGAGCTGAGAGCTGCAGGGGAACAATAGCACAACAAGTAGTATACTTGTTTTTGATGCAGAAGGCTGTGGGTTCTACTCACACAGTAAGTAGATGCATTGCTGATACTGTACTATGTTGTAAAGGGGGTGGATGCTGCAATCCTTTTTGGCAAAGATGCCTAGTAACTATGAACCTGCTATCAGTTTTGCCATCCATTCCCTATTGCAATATTACTAGATTATCATTTTTTAATGCAACATAGGCAATTTATTCCTCAAGGGCAACATGCACTTTATTTGTAGAGGAAACAATGACATATAAAGTTGTTTGCTAGCAGCACCCTCTTCATTAGTTACAGATTTCTTTAATGTGGAATTATTTAGATGACTTTTACTTCTTCAGAGATTGTGCATATTTACTGATACTGGTGGACTGTAGAAGTTTGAGTAGACTTTCATGATGGAAATGGTCTGAACTGGACAGTTTTGTCATTATTGGTGCACACATTTTGTTTAATTGTTTACAGGAAAAATGTTCAAAACAATAAATTTAAAATGCCCTCTAACAACTGCACTGTATTGTACAAGGAATATAATTTAATACAATCAGGAAGGTGTATCAAGGAGCATGTGTATGTTTTGTGATCAAGGGGACTATGATTTGAAAACAACTCAAAGTTAATCTTTATCTGCCACTGGCAAAATGTATTTTCTTTGATTGTGGGTTTCAATGCTGTTTCAATGAATGTGAGTTTCAAGGGCAGAGAAGTATTAATGCTGAGTCTATTTTCATTGTGAGACTGCATTGCTTTATTTAGCAGATATCTATTAGGGTTTGTGCTGTAAAATGCAAAATAAAGCTTTCAAATGAAATCCAAATCATCGTAGAAGTAATGCAGTATGCACATTACAGTGTTTATGGTAAATGGGGTGAAATAACCAAGGAATGGGACACTGGAATGGCTGCAGGGGGAGGCTCCATTCGACCATGAGTTTGTGAGAGGGACGGGCAGCAAAGAGACAGCCCCGGCTGAACTATACCTCTCAACTGTCCAGATTTTTGCAGAATGAATAGATTTTTGCTTCTTATTTTTGGTTTGTTCCTCATAAAATTTATGGTTTTCCGGCGAATCATTTAGGAATGAAGTCACTAAATAATGACAGAGATTTTCAGATGACATAACCTTCAGAAAAATGCATGCTAAAGCAAAACCTGTTCTATCAACTGTCTTAAGTTTATACAAGAGCAATTTTTAGTACTGTTTGTATGTTCCCCCAATATATTTGGCCTTGTCCAGATTTCCTGCATTAAGAGGTTGAGAGGTAGGTGCAAATAAATCGCTTTATAGAATTAGGAATATCCAAACCTCTCAACTGTCCCCAATTTTGGCTCAAAATGTTGCTCTCCCCCTAATAATCCCTCTGCCAAATGGCAATTTTGGAAGAAAACTTGGAGGGTTTACAATTATAAATAACTGTAATGATCAGAGTTATAGATTACTTTTATTTCAGAAATGCATGTAGATGCTCTTATTTTATCAGCTGCTCAAGTTAACAGTACTAATATTAAAAAGATGTCCCTTCTTTGAGGTTCCCAGCTGTATTGTATGGCAATTTTATATTTTTGCATCACATTTTTGGTCTGTTTTTCATAAAATTGTGTTTTTCTGGCAAATTAGTGGCAAATCATTAAAGACTGAAGTTAGAAAATAATGGCAGACATTTGAGTTTCAGATTTCATACCCTTCAGAAAATTCATAATAATGCAAGACCTACTACTATTATCTTTCTAATTTTATAAGAGCAATATTTAAAAATTGTCCTTATTTTTGTGCCTGTGTCCCACTTCTATGTATGGCTTTGTCCAGATTTCTTGCTCTGAGGTTGAGAGGTATGAGTGTCAGAGCCATCATCGTTAGCCAGAGACATTTCAAATTGTGACATACTTGTTGCACCCCACTCCCCACTTTAGTGGCTCTAGATGTGTCCAAGCAAGGCAAGGAGCAGTTATGCAGTGTAAGTATGCAGATTATTCCCCCATCCAAGGTAGACGACAAGTACGACCGTGGCTTTTCATCTGTCCTTGATTTTGCAGAATGTTCTGGTTTTCTCTCATATTTTTATACTGTTGATTTATGCTTCTTATTATTCAGAAAATGCATGCTGTCGCAGTGCCCTGTTGCTCTGTGTTTAAGTAGCAATGCTTTAATGACCATCAGGTAAGCTTGTCGGAGATTGTAAGATGCAAGTAAGCTTTAATAAGCATACTGTTAAATAATTACCAACATTGAAAACCTTTTTGCTGTTGCCATGCAGAGAATATCTACATAACTAGATAATGTATAAGCCTTAGATATTGAAATGCATATGATAGTATTTATAATAAAGGACAGGATTACAGTATTTTCAGAAGCTCATTACATTTGTTGGAGACTTGCAGTCATCTTTGCAGGCTTTACCCGTAAACTAAACAGAATGGCAATCTATCATGTGTGGTCCATAACTTGTGCAGTAATACTTTAAGCAATTTATCCTGAGCCTGTTTCTTCTTTGCTGTTCATTTTTTACTTTGACCATGTCTTCCCCATGAAACAAGCAGATAGTTATTGTCAGGCAGCAGGTCTTTTTTGGATAAGAAACATTTTACAAATGGGGGTATCACAGAGATTGCTACTTTTAGCATGTTACTTGGTAATTTTATAAAGCTGAATATAAATTATAATTAGAACTGTAGTACAAGGAGAAGTGGTTTGAGTTGAGTGCTGCTTGTTTTTTTTTATACTTGATTTTGACTGGCATTCCAGTAATGTATTTAAAAAGTAATTTATTTTTCATGCCTCACAACCTTTGTGTTTCCATCTAGATATTAAGTAAGTTGTCATGTAGCCAATGCATTGAAATATTTTTTTCTTCTACACTTCATTTTGTCTTGACTGGACTCTTGTAATGAAGGTTTGGCATCCAGGGCAGCGTATTTAATAAAAGTTCCAGTTGTTGTGGTTTTGAGCATAGTCCCACCCCCTTTTAGTTGACCATACCCCTTCCCATTGGCCCCACCCATTCAGCTGTCTCCTGCAGCCCCCCTTTAATTTGAAGTTACCAGCCGCCACTGGACCAACCTATGAACAGATGAACCTATGAGAGCTCCGCCTCCGATCCTCTCCAGTAGCCTTTCTCTGCATTTTGTAAAGAATATTGTAACACTGATAAGGAAGGACACAGTACAACTGTGAAAGACCTTACCATAACAGTAGATGACCTACTTCTCACTGCTGGAGTATTCTGTACCTCTCTTCTTCCATGCATTATTATCTGTTACTCTCCTAGCCGAGGATCCTTTCTTTCTTTCTTTCTTTCTTTCTTTCTTTCTTTCTTTCTTTCTTTCTTTCTTTCTTTCTTTTTCCTACCTGGATGTACATGGCTTTGCTTTTCCTCTTGGGTTGCTCGAGTTCTTCTGGGGCAATTTAGTTCTGAGGATTGGGTGCACTTATGTACATTATGGCTTGGAGTTATGACATAAATCTTGATGTACAGCAACTGGAAGGAGTAAAGGCTTTGGTATGCTGGCCAGATTTTCAGCTGTACATGGCAGGATTCTCATTTCTAAAGGATACTGTAACAGTGAGAAGTAGGACATCTACTGTTATGATAAGATCTTACACAACTGTACTTTTTTTGGCAGCCAATGACATTAAACTTAGTAAAGGTCTTACTAAGTCTTGGCAATTCTAGTCCTGTGTCCCAGCTCAAAAAAATTATTTCTTTAGATAATTTCCTTAGTTACAGCTATTTGCTCCGCCAACAATTCTGACAGACCATTCTGAAATCTGTAAATTAGTTAACCCCCCAAAAAATGTTCCCCAGTTACCTCTCACTTTTGCATTACACCTACAACATTTGCCATATGCCATATAAAAAATTATCTTAAGTCTGCTTGAGGTATAAAATACCTATGCAAACATTTCAAGCAAAAATCCTAAACCTGGACTTTGTTGCATACATGGAAACCATAGCGGTGTCTTCCCATTGTTCCTTTATAAACTGCCTTTCCAGTTTCTCTTTCCAATCTTTTCTAACCTTATATGTCCATTTATTATGGTTATCATGCAATATTTTATGTATGCCCTACTATTATTCTTTTTAACCATTCTGGACTCGACTAAAAACTCTACCAGAGATGTGTTTTTCTCTTAGCACTCCCCTATTTCTTTCTCTTTGCCTACACCCTGATATCAATCCATGGTAGGTAAGGCAGTATCTCATCTGTAGTTCAAACTTTTGATTTGCCTTATCCCACTTTATTACCTTTTCTTCCCTAGTTATTTTCTCCCAGTTCTTTGGTTCCTTTGCCAGCTTTCTCCTGTAAATTACAGGCCCCCTCTTGCCTATTTTCTCTAGCCCAACTTGTAATCAACTCTACTGGCAAAATCTCATTCCCCAATTCTGTGTTGGCTTAATTCTTACAATACTTTCTGTCACCTCATGAATATACAATTCAGTATGGTTGTTATTATTCTCCTTAAGGGTCTACATCCAAAATCCTACTGTCTCATTTTTTGAACTTTCTCCCGTGTTGCATCATCATTTTTTTCTACGCTGATATATAACCTTCTGCTTGTCTTATGTACATGAGCCTTAACTACATAGCTCTAAATTATTTATTCAAACCAAGTGATCTTAAACCACCTTGTTGTATAGGAAGGGTCATCTTATCCCATTTGATATTTTTCTTCAACAGAAACAGCTTTAAAGAGAAAACACTGAATTTTCAGTCCACACAGCAAAACAACATAATACCAAAAACTTTAAAGGGTTATTTATAATGCCTACTTGAATAGGTTTCCAGCTCTACAACATGGCATCAGCCCTACCCAGTAAAATAAAACATCATGCATTTTTCATTTTTGGCACATAACAAAAAATGCCATAAGACTGACTGGTTATTTATAACTATAAAGGTACTTGTGTTAACACCTGCCTTGCAGAAATTATAATATGAACATTGTCAATCAATTAACAAAAGCAGATAATTAATGCTTTTAGATAATGTTTATGAGTGGCCTAGAAAAAATCTTACCATATTCCACCAAACTGCTAAACTATATACTTACTACCTAAACAGAAGTGTAAGGATTCACCTTATCTTTGGTGTAGGTGTATGGTACTACTTTACTAAATACTCTCGGTATCTCCTCCAATGTGTCATTTTTCACAACATGGAGAACAGAAGAAGGAATTGTTGTATAAATCTTTGGCACTCCCATCATGTCTTTTGCAAAATGAAACACTTCCCTATATCAAGAAAAGGAAACAAAAATTGCACATTTTAATTACTCAGTTTAAATTGAGGTGCACTAGTGTGAAAATGTTAATACAATTTCCAAATAAAAATACAGCCACTTTCTATCTCCCAATGGCGAAACAATGCTTTAGCCACATCTTGCAGTACACCCAAGTAAGCCAAAAATGTCACGTCCTACTACACATGACACAGTCTGGTATCTGCAGATGTAATACATTTTTACATGATAAGAAAGGCAGGCATTTCTTCATATAAATAACTAAGAACTGTAACCAGCAAATCCATTAACTCCATAATTCAAACAAACTTGAAAAAGTCATTTATACAGCCTGCTTCATTAAGTAAATAAACCTTATGTACTTACCATAACGCTAGAACCTTGTTTCCCTCTTTCTCCATCTGGACACTTGGGTTTTCTGCCTCAAGGTAGAGCCTAGCCAGCAAAAACTTTTTTGTTGTTGTTTTTAAACAAGAAGCATCTTTATCAAGTTATCACGTATGACAAGAGGCAATCATACATTTATATAAATGAAAACAAACCATATGGACATATTTTCAGTTGCATATACAGTCATTGCCAATCAAACATTTCATAGCTCATTCAATTCCTGTCTTCCCTTAAACCTCATTCCTTCTCCAACACATTATTCTGCATGTATTTTTCCCAACAACTCCATTTTTTCTATGCAGTTTGCTCCTACTCTTTTAAAAAGGTCTAATTTCCAGTTCTTTTATGTCTGTTACTATATTCACTACTTCAAGTACAGTTGGTTTAGACTTTGATGTCCATTTTCTAGTAACTGCTTTTTTGGTAGCTACCAGAAGTAAACTCAGTAAAGGCTTTATTATGTCTAGACAATTCCAATTCAGTATCACAGCTCAGAAAAACAGCTCCTTATTTAAATAAATTTGTTCACCCAGTATTTCTGACAGAGTATTCTGCAGTGAATTTTTAAAGTCTGTCAACTCGATATACTTCCAAAACATATGCTCCCAATTTCTTCCTTTTTCCCATCACATCTCCAGCATTTGCAATCTACCGAAGGAAAAATTCGTAGGAGTCTGCTTGAGGTATAAAAATACCTACGCAAACATTTCCAAGCAAAAATTCGAAGTCTTCTAGACTTTGTTCCACATTTGGTAGCCATACATACATATATCCTCCCATTGTTTGTGAATTGCTTATCCAGTCTCTCTTCCCAATACTCTCTAACCTCCTCTGAATGATTCCTGTAGTTATCGTGCACTATTTTATATGCCCCACTAATTATCCTTTTTTTGAACAGCAGCTTCTGTTCTAGATGCTATTAAAAACTCTACACAGGATCTCCCTATATATTTCTTTTGGCCTGTACTCTGATATCAATCCTTGCTAGGAAGGCAATCTCTAGTCTTCAGTCCTGATGTATTCTTGGCCTCTTCCCATTCACTTACCCTTTCCTCTCTAATTATTTACTGCCAACACCTTGGTTCCTTTGTCAGTTTTCTCCAGTAAATTCCAGCCTCCTCTTGCATATTCTGTGTACCCCAATTACAGTTATTCCTATTGGCAGAATCTCCTTTCTCTATTCCCAAGCTAGCATGGTTCTTAGAATACTTTCTGCTACTTTACGAATATAATATTCTGCATGGTTATTGTTACTGTTATTATCCTTAAGGATCAGCATTCAAAATCCCAGTCTCTCCTTATTTCTTTAAGCTTCTCCCCTGTTTTATCATTATCCCCTTCTACTTTGAGTTATAGCTTTCTGCTTGTGGTATGTATAGGATCCTTAAATGTGTAGCTCTGAAATACCCCTTCAAATTAGGTAATCCCAAACTATCGTGTTTTTTAGCAAGGATCAAATTATCCCACTTGACTCTTGCCCCATCCCCTCCCAGATAAAACCAAGCCAGCAAAAAATTTCATAGCTTGTCCAGTGCTCAAGATATCCCATATTGCAATGTGCCAATAGTATTTCTCATATCACGGTTGCCCCTTAAAGTAGATAAGAAGAACTCTGGAAGGGAACAACAAGACAAGGAACAATAGGAGGACAATAGAGAAGTAACAGAAAGGCTTCAGGTAGGGTCCATCATGTTCTCCCAGAAAAGCAAAAGGAATTGTGACAACTTGGATGGGAAAAAAGGAGGATGGGATGTAGAGACAAAAGGAGAAGGACCTCAAGGATATATCATTATGGTAAGTTTATAATTATGTATCCAATGTTGTACCCTCCATCTCTCTCAACAGCTGAGACAGAGACCCTAGCTACCGTGATTCACATGTGGTATCATGGCAGAATATCTTTGAGTATGGCGGAACAAAGGCTGCTATGGATCTAGACATGAGATTCATTTTTTGTAATGCTTGACAAAAGTATGCACTGAAGACCAAGTTGTTGCACATAAATCATCCAAAGATGAATTTTTGGAAAATGCTGTACAAGTTGAAATAGCTCAAGCAGAGTGAGCTCTAGGCTTGGTTGAAAGGGAGATACCTTTGAACTGTAAACAAAGGTAATCTGAAACCCTTCTAGACAACATGACTTTAGATACGTTAGACTCCAATGTTGTTCTAGAAAAAGATATAAATAGCTAGTCATCATTACTTAATTAGGTTGTGTGATGCAAGTAAAATCTCCTGTGACAATGTAAATATAGAGTATGCAAAGTGTATTCACTTCATTAGAAAGATTAGGGAGAAAAGACGGGCAAATGTATAGCTTGATTCAAGTTTGATTCTGCAACTACTTTAGGCACAAAGGTAGAATTAGGTCTCAGTGTCTCTGTTTTTTGAAATAACAAATAAGGAAGCTTACAAGATAAGGCCCATAATTTAAAAGATCATCCAACAGATGTTAACAGCTACCAAAAACAAAGTTTCCAAGGTAATTTCAATTTAGCAGTGGGGTTAGGCTTAAAAAGAGGCTGTGTAAGAGCTTGTAACATCAATGTAATGTCCCAAGGACAAGCTGGATCTCTGGTAAGTGGCCTCAACCAAAAGTGTTCCTAAAGAAGGCTTTAAGGATGCTTTGGGTGAAGCATTTACTCCCAGGTGAAAGTTAGACATAGCTATTAATTGAATCTTAATGCAGAATAACATGCTCAAAAAATGGAAAAGACCAGTGAAAAAATCCAGTACAGATGGCAGAAGGGGTAGAAGAAGGATCACATCCCTTATCCAGTGCCTATAAAGAGAACTCTTCATTTACTCGCTTAGGTTTTTTGAGTGGAAGGTTTCTGTGAAGCTATTTAAATATGAAACAGTCCAGATGATAGTGAAGCATCATTGTCTATCATTGGAATTGGAGAAAACATGCAGTAGTTTTAGGGATTTGATGTTTGGATGACACTTACAGATGAATGACAGAGGAGATCCAAACTGAAATCCAGGACTCATGGTGGTCTCATAAGATGAGGCCGCAGTTTAGAGAACCAAACCTGTTTTGGCCAGAGAGGAGCAATGAGAAGGTACAGTTGTATAAGTAGACTTACCTTAGCAGTAGATGTTTGAATACTTCACTGCTGCAGTAGCCTTAATGGTATAGGTTATATCCTGCTTAGGATATAACAGCTGGTCAGGTTCCAAAGTGTAAGGGCACCTTCCACACAACCAGACCATTGAAAGTTACAGCCAGCTTGGAGAAGCTCAGCTGTCTAGGTGCCAAACCTTTCAGAGCTTTCATGTCAACTGAAAGAGGGAGGCTAGAACCCTAAGAAAGGTCAATGATAAGTAAATAAAAATCAATAGCCTCACCCTAGCAGCAAAGCTCATACAAAATTAAGGGAGATGGAGAGAGGGAGCAGCTACTGCAGGAGTGATCTATTTCAACTTCTACTGTTACAGTAAGTTTACTTACCCAGCTGTACTATATTCATTGTTAAATAACTGCTGCAGTAGCCATAGCTAATAAAGTTTGGAAGGAGGAAGGATGAGGGTCCAGGAATCCTTGGAAAATGATTCTAATAAAATCTGCTCTAGATGTGGAAAAGGAGCCTAGTTTGTAGTATTTTGTAACTGTATGTACAGAGGACCAAGTTGCTACTTATACAATACTTTTAGAGTATACTTCTTTCCAAAAAGCCACAGAAGAAACCAAGGCCCTAGTCGAATGTGCCTTGACCCTGCCTGGAATTGATCTGTTATGGTTGGAGTAACAAAAAAAAATAGCTTGGGGCAACCATTTGGAAATTGCCTGCTTTGACACAAGTTGTCTTTTTTTCTTAGCTTCATTTGAAATAAGTAACTGATCAGAATTTCTGAAGGTTTTAGTTTGGCAAGATAGTATTTGAGTTGTCTGTGGGCATCCAGAGAATGAAGAATCATTTCTCCCTCATTTTTAGGTTCTAGAAAGAAGACAGTGAGATGGGCAGCTTGGCTCAGAACATACTCAGATACCACTTTAGGCAAAAAATAAAGGATTAATTCTCAAAAAAATCATATGCTCATGGAAAATGAGATAAGGTTGACCCACCATAAAAGCTTGCAACTCAGTCACTCTTCTAGCAGAAGTCAGAGCAATCAGCAAACTTGTTTCCTTGTTAAGAATCTCAAATAATCCTGCGGAGCTGGTTCAAATGGAGCAACAGGTAATTTTTTCAAAACCAAATAACTTCCAATGGAGAACCTACCTGCTTTCTATATAGACAAGTAAGTAGAAATTATTTTACAAATAGCTTGAGGTGTGAGTGCATTCAAAGAAGGGGATCAATGGACAGACATGCTGAAATGGCCAACAAATGACCCTTGATAGAGGAACACAAAATGCCAGATAATAACTAATACACATATTGTATAACCAGAGAACTGCTAGCATTGAAAGTGCCTTGGTTCCTAATGTGACACAAACCTAAAAAAAAATGTCCATTTGCTAATATATGATTTCCTAGTAGCAGGTTCCTTTGCCTCTTTTAATACTTGCTACACGTCTTCAGCCAATGCCTAAAATGTATTAAAATGTTATCATTCAGGCCATTAGTGAGGTTTTTTTGTGTTGGGGTGTATCAAACATTCTCTGCCTTGTGTCAGTAGATTCAGTCTGTGAGAGAGTTTGTGCTAATTGCTCTTGGCCATTTCTGAAAGGAGGGGGGACCACAGTTGTCTTGGCCAGGAGGGTGTAACCACAATGATCTCTAGAGAGTTCTTCTGAATCCCCAAAATGAACCCAGATATTACTAGAAAGGGTTTAAGGGCCTACAGGAACATTCTCATACAAGGAAATGAGAATGTATTTGTTTTCCAGGCCTGCTTGCAAGAAGTCCTAGAGCAGAGGTTTGTCAGTTTGTTGTGAACAGAGGTGAACAGATCTGTCTGAGGTGTTCCCCACAGCTGGTTGAAATCCTGGAAGAACACCTGATTCAATTTCCATTTGAGAAGGTATGTCCTAGTCCTGCTCAGCTTGTCAGCAGCGGTGTTTTGCTCTGACAGAATGTAAGACACCTGTAGGGTGAGATTGTACTGAATTGCTATATCCCATAGGATCATAGGAGGTTACTAGGCTAATGACCCCAAGGCCTTTATGAGCCTAGCCAAGTTTTTCCCTCTTTTAATGGTGTTATTAGTAGACCTAACTCAACACCTGCTGCCCATGTCCAGAAGGGATGCAGGTAAAATCCCAGAGGTGAATTTACAATTCCCCTTCCAATTATCCAGATTACGCTTGAAGAGGGTCAGTGAAGGGCTCTGTTTTACTAAAATTAGAAGCTTATTCCAGAGTAGGGGGAGCCTTTATGAGATGAACCTGTCTCTCCATCAGGTTCTGTTAATGTTGCTTCTCATGTTGAGGTTGCTAGAGCAAGTGCAGTGAGTACCATTTGTCTTGCTAATGTGTAGCATTTCCACCACGGCAGGGTCCATGGTTGCATTACAGGCTAGGCAGAGGACATCCATGAGTAGTCTGTAGGACACAGAATATAGCAACAGGAATTTTAGTCTATCGGCATAGAACAGGTGTTGGACACCTTGAATTTTGTTTGTAAGGTACCTCTGAGGTTTCTCCAATTGTTGGAGGTACCTGGTGATGTACATACCAAAGGGCATATTGTATTCTATAATTGGGCTAATAAGGGAGGCGTACAGGGGAGTTATAATCTTTTTTTCTGGAGGCAATGCCCCTATTGATGAGATGGGCAATGTAAAAGGCTTTTCTTACCACTGTGGAAACATAATGGTCGAAGGACAGGTTACTATCAACCGGTGTGCCCAGGTCTCTACCATGGATTGGGCATTTATTTATTTTATTATTTATTTAACATTTGTTTACCAGGATAGCGGAGTCCTGGGGAGAAAAGCTCCATACATTAAGAAACTAGACTAGTTATACATAGTGTTAATAGTAGGTTATAGAGTTACATAGAAGAGACAATTGAGTAACATGCTATAGGATGGGTAATAATTATAAAGGATACAAAGTTGGAGCACAGTATATTAGTGTAAAAGTTTCATGGAAAAGCATAGGTACAATATATGTGCAAGGAATTATCATAGTAGAACATATTTACACTATATACAATTTATACACAAGGCAGCTGTAGGGCAATATATAAGTGCACTACAGAGGCTTAGGGAGGTAGGCTGCTGTGTTGGGTTTGCATTCTGGAGGGTATATTGCAGTTGCATAGAGGCTTGGAAAAGAGGTATGATTTAAGGAGATTTTTGAAAGTAGTGGAACAGGTCTGTAGTCTGAGGTCAGGAGGTAGGATATTTCATGACTTTGCAACTTCATTGGGGAAGAGGAATTACCCATGGCTCTTTTTACATGGGATATTTGCGATCAGAGTTTTGTTACTGGATCGCAATTGCCTATTTGAGTTGTAGAAAGTTAGTAGGCTAGACAAGCAGGGGTTTTCTCAGGATAGTATAGAATCTGGTGAGCTAGGTTACGTTGGTGGTATTGTAATAAATTGGGGAACTCAGGTCAGTGTAAAGTATGTAGGGACAGGCAATGGTGAGACCGGGATTTTGCATTGGTTGCAAATCTGGTGATTTTGTTGTAGCAGGTGGACAGTTGGGGATGCATAGAGTAAAGCAGATAGGAGATGGGTTCTGGCTATGGCAATCCTAGAGTAACCTGTTAGGTACCTTTGGTTGCGATAGACAGCCCCTAGTTTTTTATGCAATTTAGAGATAGTCAGATATATATGTTTGTTAAATTTTAATTGCTGGTAGATAGTAAGGCCTAGTAATTTGGCCTTTGGAACTGGGGAGATGAGGGGGGGGGAGTAGTTTGGTCTGGTGGATGAAGATAAATCCCCTGAAAAGGAAGTAGGGGCTTCCATTGATGTCTGCAACCTGGTGGATCACACTCAGAATATACATGTATCACATTATTTGATGCCAAACAGAAAATGGAGAGCCAGATTTGGGGGAAGATGTAAAGGACGGTCAGGGTGGGAAGGGAAGTTACATTTTGAAGATAGTTATTCAGACTTACAGGATTATCCTTATTTATGGGTGCCCCTCCCCTTCTTTTTGCAGCTGCCCTGCCACTGTTTTTTTAATACCTGCTTCCAGAAGTTTTCTGAGTCTGTTTATTTGGCATTTTATAAAATGATTCTGAGTTAAGAATGAAACCTTTAAAAGGTTGGAGAAGGAAGGCTGAAAAATCTGAGTCACCCATTAAATCAGTTTGCTTCTTTCATTACATTTTTAGGACCTCAGCAGCAGATGACCCAAATGCAACCTCCTTATCTACCAAGAGGAGAATTCAAAATTTCAGCCTTTACATCTTCAGGCAAATTTTGAAAATGCAACCATGCAATCCTTCTTATCACAGACCTAGTAGCAGCTGCTCTGGAAGAGGCAACAGCTGAATCACGAGAACACTTCAAAGAATATGTGATTATTTGAGAAATAGAAGCAGTAAGAGCATTTAGAGATTTGCCCTCATAAGAAAGAAAGTGGCAGCAATGTTCTGTGTATTTTCAAAAGAAACAAGCAAAAAGGTTTATGTAAGCTTGACAATTAAGAATCTTAAAAGTAAGACTGGCTGAGGAATAAACTCTTTTTAGAAATCTATCAAAAGTTTTTCCCTCCTTGGCAGACAGGAATGGATTAGTATTTACCAAAACTTTAGCTGCAGAAGGATACGACAAGGAAATCATTGCAAGGTCAGATCTGGGATTAGAAAATAACTATTTGTAAGACTGAAAAAGCCTATACAATTTATCTGCCTTTTTAGGGACTGCAGGCTGTAATAAAAACATCCTCCAAGTATGGAAGAACAAGAAAAACATCAGTAGGTGGAGGAAATTCCAATGTTAATAAATCATATTTTTTCAAAGAAAAGTACTGTGGTGTAAATAAATGTAACATAACAGTAGATGTTCAAATGATCATTGTTGCAATAGCCTTAGCTATATGGGTTATATCCTTCTACGGATATAACATGTACCTGAACACTGGCGTACAGCAACAGTGGTCCCACTGCACAAGGGAGGCTCCACTACAGACCCTGGGAACTACCGCCCCATAAGCTTGACCAGCCTGGTTTGCAAAGCTATGGAAAGAATTATTATGGAACTCATAAACAATGACATTGGGGACCTACAGACACTTGATCCCACCCAGTTCGGCTTTGTAAAGGGCAGATCCTGCCTTTTGAACCTGGTTGACTTTTTCGAAACAGTCACTAGAGCCATTGATGAGGGCAAGGCAGTCCATACAGCCTACCTGGACTTGGCTAAAGCCTTCGACACAATACCCCACTCGGGGATCATAGATAAGCTAAACAGCTTAAATGTAAATCCATATGTTACAAGATGGGTTGCTAACTGGCTAAAGAACAGAACCCATAAAGTCAAGATTGCGGGAGCCATGTCAGACTCAAAGCCAGTCACAAGTGGTGTCCCACAGGGCTCTGTCCTGGGACCCCTCTTGTTCGGCATTTACTTCTCAGATGTGAAAGCAAACATGGGAGGGTTATGGCTGACAAAGTTCGCAGATGACTGCAAACTAGGCACCATAGTCGATACACCAGCTGACACATACATCCTACAGAAAGGCCTCACCGAAATGGACAACTGGTGCCAGAATCATGGCCTTAAACTGAATGCCAAGAAATGTATAGTCATCCCCTTTGGGAAAAACAAAGTACCCACAAATTATCACATAGACAGTAACCCACTGAGTACCGAAAAAATAATCAGAGACCTGGGGACCCAAGTTGATAGTGACCTCTCATTTGACACCCACATTGCCAAAGTGGTTAGAAAGACTTTCTACCTTGCCCACCTTATCATGAAGGGGTTCACATCCAGATCAAAGGAGGTCATCGTGCCCCTGTACTCCTCCCTTATCAGGCCCATGATTGAGTACAATGCCCCATTTGGTATGTACCTCACCCGGCACTTACAACAGCTGGAGAGACCCCAGAAGTACCTCACCAAGAGGATCAAGGGTCTCCAACATATGTCATATGCTACCAGGCTAAAGAAACTCCAGCTCTATTCAGTAGCATACCGCCTGCTCAGAGGTGATCTGTGCCTGACATACAAGGCCATGTCCAACCAGGAATTGATGGACATGCTCCACCTCAAAAATCCAAATCCATAAGAACCACGAGAGCCAAAGATTTAAACCTCAGTACAAACATGAATAGAACATGCTGGAGGGACAGATTCATAACTCAGAGGCTTCCCATACTCTGGAACAAAATCCCAGTTCATGTTAGGCAGAGCCCCTCACTGACTCTCTTCAAGAGAAATCTTGACGAGTGGATGGGAGATCGTAGGTTTACCCCGGGGGTCACCCCTGTGTCGCTACTTGACAGAGGCACAGTAAACTAATTTTAATAAGTAAGGGAGTCTTCAATGTGTCACTACTAGACAAAGGCACAGTATTCTAAATTTATTATATACACCTTAGTACCACTACATGGGGTGGCGAAAGCCACATCTCTAGGGCTAGGCTTGCAAATGCCCCAGGGCAGATAGCCTAGTACTAAACTATGAAACTATGAAACTATCAATCTTCCAAAACTTCAAGGGAACTTGTTAAGTTTCTATCATCTAGGCAGGTAGTTGCAGTTTTTTGGGGTCAAGATGTATCAAACAGCCCTTGTCCTGTATGAGTAGGTCCAGTCTGTGAGGATGCTTGTGGTAGCTGCCCTTAGATATTTCCAGTGGAAGAAAAGAGAACCACTGTTGCCTGGGCCTGAAGGGAGTCACAATAATGATCTTCGGAGGGTCCTTCCAAATGACCCTGGATATTATTGGAAAGGATAGAAAAGCATACAGTGACATTCATATCTAAGGAATAGAAAAGGCATCTGTTATTCAGGCCTTCTTGAACGGAGTCTTGGAACAAAATTTTGTCAACTGTTTGTTGTGGTTCCAGGCAGAAAGATCTATTTGGAGGTGTTCCCCACAGCTGGATCAATTCCTGGAAGACTCCTCCCTGATTCAATTTCCATTTATGATGGTCTTTTTTGGTTCTGCTCAGCTTGTTTGTTAATATGTAAGATGTCTGTAGAGTGAGATTGTGCTGAAAAGTTATAGTGTAGCGTACCATGGCTAGACTGAGCAGACAGTAGGATATCTTTCTCTTCAGTTTATGTACCACATCACTGTAAAGTCCTCTGTAAACACTTGTAAAGGTCCTGGGGACATAGCATTCATAAATACTCTCAATCATCTAATATCTTATTTATGTTTATGAGTTTTGGTCTCTTTTTTGTTCCAAAGACCTGGCACTTTTACCCTCATAGACACTGCTCCCCAAGCAAATTCAGTTGTGCTGGAGCTGGAAGGGAAAATAGGAGACCTGGAATATGATAAAACTGGTCTCTGCAGCAAAGAATATCTCTTTGTTCCACAAAACTGGGATTTGAAATGTCAGGAGATGCTGATGTTCAGACTAAACAGATTTTTAGGTAACACTGAATTCCTCTCATGTGGAGTCTTACCATGAAACCCAGAATCCTAAGAAATGCCAGGCTGAGACTGAAGTGTGAGAGAAAAAAAAAAACTCAGGAATAGATCTAGATACAGATATACTTTTTCCTGTGGAAGAAAATCTCTTTGAACTGAGGTATCTAGGAGACACCAGAGGAAACCAATACCATGAGAAGAAGTTAAGCAAGACTTTTTCTTGGTCTCCTGGAACCCCAATCTTTGTAGGAGATCTCTCATCCAAGTGACACAGTTGTGACACTTTGAAAAAGACTCTGCAAAGATAAATAAGTCATCGAAATAAAAAAAAAACTAAATACCTTGCGTCTGCAGTAGGCTATCACTGGTGCTTGCCACTTCTCAAATACCCTTGTAGCAGCAGATAGACCAAAGGGTAATGCAGAGAACTGATAGTGTGATCCAGACACAGAAAATATTAAGAAACATCTGATGTGTATCTATATGAATATGATGATAAGCATCTTTTAAATCTAAAGTCACCAAAAAACTCAACTGGGGAATGAGAGGTTAACATGTTGTGAAGGGATAACATTTTGAACAGGGGCATTATCACAAACTGGTTTAGGAAGGAAAGATCTGTATTGGTCTCCATGAATCTTCTACCTTTGACACCAGAGACATTCCTGAATATAACTCTTGTCCTGGCTGAGGCAGAATGATTGCTTCTGTCACCCCTGAGTTAGCTGGTGCTGAATGACAGGAGGGAAAAGAGGAATTTAGTCTTATGGATGAAAGATAATCCATTGAAAAGGAGGGATAGATTCCCACTGCCATCTGTAATCTTGATAAATTACTTTCAGAACCCATGTGTCTTAACCACTCTTGTGGCCACAGAGAAAAATGGAGGTTCAGACTTTCTGGAAGGATTACAGATATGCTAGGGTGGGAAGGGGTGGGGAGTCCTGTACATAGTCATTCAGACTTATTAGACAGTACTTTGTCCTCCAAGGTTATTCCTTTCTTTTTAGAACCTCCCTGCCATTGATTTTTGTATGCTGGTATATCAACACTTCTTCTGATTGCTTATTTTCCTTTATGAAAAAAGAATGTACAGATAGCATCCTTGATAACCACTGAGAAGGAAGGCAGAAAAATCTGAGAATTTCCATTAATCAGCTTTACTCTCTCATCACACTTTTAAGGATCACTGTAGCAGATGATCCAAAAATTAACTTCCTTTCTAAAGGAGAATTCAAAATTTCAGTTTTAACATCTTCAAGTAGGTTTTGAGAACACAACCAAGCAAACCCCCTCATAACGGTTGCAGTGGCAGCAGCTCTGGAAATGGCATCAACAGAACCATAAGCACTTTTCAAACAGTGGGCAGCCACTTGAAAAACAGAAGCAATCAGGTTAAACAAAGATGTTTTATCGTAAGAAGATGAAACAGATGCTATAATATTCCTCATGTTCTAAAAAGAGGCTAGCATAAACTTTAAGATAATGTGCTTGACAGTTAAGAACTCTAAAAATAAGTGTTGCAGAAGAATACACTCCCTCCCCAATCTATCAAAAGCTTTCTCCTCCTTGTTAGAAGAATCGGGATAGATATTTACCAGATGCTTGTTAAAAAGTGGGTTTACCAGAGGAATAACTGTTGGGATTAGTATATAAAAGCTTACAAGACTGAGGAACTTTGTAAAATCTATCTGCTTTCTTGGGGACAACAGACTGGCTGACAGGCAGGTTACAGGCTGTAACAAATGCATCCTCCAATACTGAAAAAAAAAAAAACAGAAGGAAATGGTGTAGGTTCAGGAAAATCCACTTGCAATAAATCATAATACTTCTCCATAGACAATGGGCTGTTTTTGTTCCTACTGAAGCAACTGATTCATTCTGGAAACAGTTTTAGAAAATGAGAATCACTTGAAGGTATAGGCAGAAGCCACACTTTCCTCAAAATCTAAATTAGAATCCCAAGGAGAAAAAACAATTTGCCCTTCAGAATTATTCTGTGGTTTAAAATCCTGAACTTCCTCAGAAAACTAAGAATCCTTTTTTCTCTCTCTTGCTAGAAACAGCGCAACAGTAAGGGTCAAGAGTCTGATCTAAACTCTGAGCCAAGCACTAAAAATCACTCCTGCCCAAACTAAGAGAAAGAAGAAAAGACACATCTACCTTTTTGCTGTTTTTAACAGAAATTTCAAAGAAGGCTCACTTTGCCAGGCAAAACTTCCCTAGGGATGGGCAATCCCATCTGGCTTAACAGAATTAAATTCCCTGCTCTTGCCAGGACCAACAACAGTGGTTTCTCTCTTGCCTAGAAAGGGCAGTCCAACAGTTGCAGAGATGTGTGTAATCCCTTGTCCATGGTGAATGTAGGGATTATACCAGAGGTACCCAAGGAAAAAGATCCGTGGTCTGAGGAACCTGAAATGGCCACTGCAGGGTCACTCGTCTGTGCTTAGACAAAGTAGCAACCAGCAGAAGACGCAAGGGTTGTCTGGACATTTTCTTTTTTTTGAGACTGAAAGAAGAAATAACTGAGGAACCAGTACGCTGTTCCATGATAAAGCTGAGAAAGAAACCTGAAATCTGAGCAGCGATGACAGCAGCAGTCATTAAATGGTAAGTATTTAAAAAGTAGTGTTTTCTCCAGAAATGCACTGCGACAACCACAACACACACTTGTCGCAGCTCCTGAAAATAATTTATAGAATTATCGTCAATAAAATGTAGAGTAAATTTAATGAAAACAAAAGTTTTCACTAAAAATAATAACCACACTTCTTCAACTGAGTCACATGATGGTTGAAAAACTGATTAAATCCTAGCAAAAAAAAAAAAAGAAGTTATGTACTCACCATAATGCTCCATGTTTGTTGTCCATCTTGCCTTCATTCTTACTGGTTGGGGTTCAGAACTGATCCTCGGTTCCGACGCGGCTGTATACTAAAGCTCAAAGACTTCCACTTGACTCATGGCTGAATTCCTATCCCATCATGAACTGGTGTACTTCCCCAGATCTTATTTGCTGATAACCATAGTAATGAATTTACATATATGATACTCTATAGAGTATACTGACAACAAAGAAAGTCAGAGAACTTCCTTGCCACAAGGAAAAACCTCTAAGCCCTCCAGAAGCCCTGGGCTGGGGGAAGGTGGGAGGGACCTAAGTATGAAGGTGAGATGGACAAAAAACATGGAACATTATGGTGAGTACATAACTTCTTTATGTTATGTTGTCCTATCTCACCTTCATTCTTACTAGTTGGGACAGCATCCCTATCACCATAATTCCTGGGTGGCTCACAGGAGTACATTTTTTAGGACAGTGGAACCAAAGAAGGCCCTGTCCCTGGAGGCCGTGCCCACATAGCAGCAACACAAATGCTGTCTAGTGGCAGTCTAGCTTGATAAGCAGATGATGTTGCTATAGCCCTTGTGGAGTGGCCTTTGATTCTAAAGGGCAGATCTCTCTTATTATCAGTGTAAATAAAGGTGATACAATTTGAAAGACAGTTTGAAAGTGTGACCTTAGAAACAGGAATACCTTTCTTAGACTCTGAGCTCTGAAAAGGAGATAAACAACTGATCAGATTTCCTGAAGTCTTTAGTTTTGTGTAAATAGAAGTGTAGTTGTCTATGCACATCCAATTGATGGAGCTTATATTCTGCCTTGTTGCCATGATTAAGGAAAAAAAAAAACGGCAGCTCAATAGATTGGTTTAAAATAGTCTCTGAGCATACTTTTGGTAAAAAAGATGAGTTAGTTCTAAGAGACACCCTGCCTTATGGAAGCTCATATAGGGAGGTTTGATTGATAAAGCTTCTGAGACTCTTCTGGCAGAAGTGATAGCAATGAGCATAATAGTTTTCCATGATAAAAAATTGAGATCACATGTTGATGCTGGCTCAAAAGGAGGAAGGGTTAGGTGAGATAGGACAAAATTTAAATCCCAAGGTGGAAGAGGTTCTTTAATAGAAGGTCTTAGCAAGGAGGTGTCCTTTAGGAAGGCTTTGCACAACTTGTGTGACATCAAATTTGGGGTCAAATCACTTATATGAAAACTGGAAATCGCAGTTAATTGAACTTTAAGAGTAGCTGTGGCAGAGCCTTGTTGAAATAGTTCTGCTAGGAATTCAAGAATAGAGCTGATAGGGACAAAAAAGGGATCAATGTTCTTTGTCAAAGCCCAGTACAAAAACCTCCTCCATTTACTGAGATATAACTTTCTGGTTGAGGCCTTATCTGAAGAGATTAGTGTATGTTTCACTGTTGGCATGAGATTATGAAGTCTGACTAGATTGGTTCCCCTTCCCCACCTCATATTCAGGAGGAACCGTGGGTTCTGGACCCAGTTCCAGACCTTCTGACTCATACGTCCGGAAAACCCCATCCTTCTCTCTAAACCTTCAAATTGACAGCATGGCTGCTGCAGCTCCAAATATAGTCAGACTTCATAATCTCATACCCAAAGTCATTCAGAAAGCCAAATTACTGGGAAGCAAACTCATTCTCATTGCCCCATACTGGCCTCATCAATGTCTTTGGGTATCAGAGGAAAAGGGGGAAATGCATAAAGTAGTCCCGAGGACCAATTGTGTAGAAGTGCATTCTTTGATGACTCCCTCGGATGGGGGGATCAGGACAAAGTAGTTGCTGCATTTGGAATTTATGGGGGTGGCAAAAAGGTCCCAGCAAAGCTGGCCCCATTTTCGGAATATCCTTTCCACTATCTCTTGTTTTAGGGACCACTCATGAGGCATTAATATCGCCCTGCTGAATCTGTCCGCTATCACGTTGGATTTCCTCGGAATATGCATTGCTACCAGAAAGCATTGGGAAGATGTGGCCATTGCCATACTCTAAGCATCTCTTGAAAAAGGTTCCTCCTTGCTTGTTTATGTACCAGACTGCTTACATGTTGTCTGTCTGAATTGCAATTGTTCCTAGCAGAAGAGAGTCCTGAAGTGCCTGCAAAGCCAACAGCACTGCTCTCATCTCTAGGACATTTATGTGCAAATGGGCCTCGTGTTTCTGCCAGGTGCCTTGGACCATCCTCCCCGGATAATGCCCCTCCCCATCTGGGAGGCGTCCGTGGTCACTGTTGCCACAGGTTGTTGTGGTTGCAAGGGTCGACCTGCAATCACATGACTGAAAAGAGGCCACCACCATAGGTCTCTCTTGCAAGATTCCATAATCGATTTGGCTGGACATGGGAAGTTGTTGTAATGACCATTGAGAGAACAGGAGCCAATGAAGAACCCTCATGTGCATGCAAGCTAAGGGAACCAGGGTTATCGCTGCTGTCATGGTTCCTAGGACTTTTAGAACTGTTCTTGCCTTCATTCAGGTCTTTGACAAAAGATTGGAAGTTTGTTGTTTGAGTAGAAAAACTCTTTCTGCAGGTAGTTTTGCCATCATGTGACTGTGTCTAGATCTGTTCCTATAAAGATAATATGTTGAGATGGCAACAAGGCAGATTTTTCTGAGTTTATCATTATTCCCAGGTGGGAGCAAAGATGTAAGGTAGTATCTCTTGCTTGCTTTAGTAGATGCTTGGTGGTGGCAGTTAGGAGCCAGTCGTCTAGATACGGAAACACTCGGAATTCTAGCCACCTCAGGTGAGCCGTGACTACTGCCATGCATTTGGTGAACACTCTGGGGGCTGTAGTAAGACCAAATCAAAACTGGTAATGACTGGCTCCCAGCCAGAAGCACAAATGGCTCCTTGATGGCCTGTCCATTTTTATGTGGTAGTACACATCCTGGAGGTCTATAGAGCATATCCAATTGTGTTTCCCTAGAAAGGGAAGAATCGACTGCAGTGTCACCATCTAGAACTTGGTCTTTGTCAAAGATTTGTTTAATTTGCTGAGATCCAAGATGGGTCTCCAGTCCCCTGTTCTTTTTGGCACTAAAAAGAATCTTGAGTAAGTTCCGGATCCTATCTGGTCTGCAGGGACAATTTGGATGACTCTTTTGTCTAGCAACTTTTGGACTTCTATAGTTGCTTGTTCTCTTTGACTGGGTGAAACATCCAGGATGTTTCTTATGTATGGGATGGGAAGAGAAAATGGTATGGCATAACCTCTGGATATTATGCTCTGTACCCATCTGCCTCTTTTTATTTCTAGCCAAGCTTCTGTTTACAAAGATAATCGACCCACGACTACCTCCAGAGGTGGACAGGCGGGCCTCCCTTCAGGAGCACTGGAAGGATCTACCACGAAAGGAATCACGGTCACCCTGGTTTTGTGGACCCCCTCTGCTGGGTGGACGCCATCTACCAAGAGTCTACCTTTGGGATAAGGTCTCGAAGGTATGGAAAAATGTACTCCAACGGCAGACAGAGTTTTTCCTTCCTGCTCACATTTAGTGAGTGCGTCTTTAACTTTTGGTCCAAAGAGTGAGAAACCATTGAAAGGGCATTGACAAAGGTAGACTTAAAGGGTTCGGCAAAATTACACAAGCGCATCCAGAAGCGTCTCCTTAGGGAAACTCCTGAACCCGCTGCCCTACTTGCTCCATCTACTCCATATGCGATGATTCTCATGGAGGAGTTCACTACTGAGTTTAAGGTAGATAGCTGAGATGCTACCTTATCAGAGGCCTCTGCAGCTAGTGAACCTTGGAGAGTATCTCCTAGCTCCTTTAGGAGATCTCTCTGAAGCCTTGTAAAATGTGTCAAGTAATTCAGCGATCTGAGGGTAAAAGCAGCCAAAGAAAAAATGCACTTCCCATATCTGTCCATCGTACGAGAGTCCTTGTTTTGTGGATGAACAGATGAGGATGTCTTGGAAAGTTCCTTCTTGGTGGCTGCTGCCACAACCATAGCATCTACAGGAATGCCCTTAGAAAGAAAAAGTTTGTCATCTGGGGCTGTAATACATTTGTTAGGCCTCCACGGGACTGGTTCAATTGCATCTGGAGACTCCCACGTCTTTCGACTAACTAGTTTCATGAGTTCATTGAAAGGCAGAGACACCCAGGTAGCTGTAGGGTGAGATCCAAAGGCCTTCAGGTACACTGACTCCTCCTGAGAAGGGTTGATGGACTTCCAGTCACCTCTCTGCTTAAGGATTTCTAGCATATCTAAAAAAGAAGATATCCTCAGAGGGTGACCATGGGGACCCTTCTGATTCCTCGAGGTCAGTGTCAGATTTAAGAGACTTGGGGGAGTCTATATGCTTCTTCTTGTAAAGTCTCTTCTGGGGGCCCTCTTCAGAAGGGTATACTGGAGAGGTTTCAGAAGAATGTTGTTCACCCAATGGGGTACCCTGAGGCCTAGAATCTCCACTGTCCTGTGGTTGAGGGGGTGCATAGACAGAAGTCAGTGCTTTAGGGGGAAGAATATCAGAACCCTTGTGCACAGCTGTATGAGAAGACAGCACACTCCTCATCAGCTTGAAAGCCTCTCTCCCCTGATCTAAGGACTCCTTTGGTTCCAAGGAAGCAGAGAAACCCCCCGGAGCCAAGGGAGCCAGCTCCAAAGCTGATGTAGGAGCCGACCTCACCTGCACCGAGGCCCCAAGAGTTAAGCTCAGAACCGACAAATCTTGGGTCCAAGCCTCCCCTCTGGACCCAACCGAAGAGCTTCAGCTCCTAGACATCTTGGACGGCACTCAGGATGTTGGAGTAGACAATGGGTCTGAAAGCCCCACAGTGGGTCTTGGAACCAAATCTTCTATCACCATCGATTCCCGGCACTCCAGCTCCAATGTTCCAGATTGGCTCACAGGAGGAATCAAAGAGGATGAAAAGGTCTTTGCTGACTCCAAAACCAGCACTGTGCTGGAGCTGATAGGAGTTTAGTGAGCGCTGGCATCTTCAACGGTCTACGCACAACCCTATCCACATCGTCATCTGAAAGGCTTCTGGAGGACCTAGAAGAAAGGGTTGGTGAGCTAGATCTTTGTAATATAGGCACTCTCAATGTAGGGGAGATGGGTAACAGTTCAGGTGACCGGCTCTGACTTTGTATTTTTCTCAGTTCCGAGTTCTTTGGCACCGAGGAAGGAAACTTTTCGGACCCAGATCTCTTCGGATCTGAAGAAGTTATTTTTGATATCTTCTCTGGCAGCTCTAACAGCCTGTAGAAGATGAGGAAGGTCTTTTTCCAGGTCTGTCAGATTTTGAAGAAGGTGACAAAGAAAGTGATTTGGACTTGCTGGAGGTGATCTGACCTTCTAAATCTCAGAGAAAGGGGTCTTTAGAAGTGCTTTCACTATTAATTTATTTTTTCCTGTCTTGTAAACCCTAGAGCTAAATGAGTGACAAAAGGTACATGTCTCTTGCAAATGACTAGCCCCAAGACAGTAAACACATACACTATGTCCGTCAGTTATGGACATTTTTGGGAGCATTTTTGGCATTTTCTGAAGCCAGATGGCTTCGTCTCTTTTTGTTCCTTAGACATTATGCTTAGAGAAAGACTAAGAGAAAAACACATAACTAGTTTGGTAACTGCTTAACTGTGTACAAGTATCAAAAAACGAATCAGACTAACATTATATATCTGAAATCACATCCACTAAGAGAATATATCTAAAACCACAGCACACACTAATAAACTATATATATATATATATATATATATATATATATATATTAAACAACACACACAGAGAAAATACAGAGGGGAAGGAAGTTAGCTCTGCCCTCTTAACTTAAATGGGTGCTTGGCCCTCTAACTTAAACAGGCACAAGCTCAGCTAACTATCGAGGTAAGTATAAAAAATACAACTAAACAAAGATTTGACACACTTCTAAATTAAACAGTGTGCAAAGGAAAGGCTTAAGTGAATCCTAAATGCGGGTTGAAAAATTAGTATGGGATAGGGAACAAAGCCTGATGAGAAACAATGGCCAAACTTCAAAACCAACAGCAGATAAATGTTATAAACTGTAATATCTTAAGAGAAACACTACTAGGTATATATCTAACTATACTATGCTACACTAATGAAAAAACTTAGAAGAAATCAGAAAAAATAGTAAAATATCCAAACTTAGCCACAGTCAATATGGAAAAACTTCCGTTCTGTTTAGCGCCAAACGAGATCTAGAGAAGTGCATCAGTGTATGATGGGATAGGGATTCAGCCACCAGTCGAGTGGAAGACTTCGAGCTTTAGTATACCATCGAGTTGGAACTGAGGATCAGTTCCAAACCCCAACCAGTAAGAATGAAGGTGAGATAGGACAACATAACATGCATACATTTCTTTGAATGAAGTACCTGTTCAGTCATAAAATTAAATGTGGAAAGTATTATCCCCAAAGGGAACTTATCTGCCAGCAATGGAAAAACATTAGCCAACAATCCAAAGCCTACAAGAGAAACACTCTTCAGTGGCAGGAAAGCTCTGAATTGTTTGGGATCCACACTTTTGATTACCTTTAGCCTAGTTTGAACAATCAATGTATCTGGATGCATGGAAGATACCGTTAAGTTCTAGAAGCTGACAGCCTGTTATATCCTGGGCAGTATATTACCCATATTGATAAGGCTACCACAGCAGTGATCTAATACGGAACATGCACAGTTGTCTTGCACATGAAATCTTTCGTTGGAAGCTTTATTACCAGACGAGCAGTCAGAAAGTTATGCAGGAGATCAGGTAGCCAAGTATGGACCAGAGTGTCCCATGCTGACTGCCCCTGCTGAGGGATAAGGGCAAAGTAGTGGTTGCACTTATAATTGGTGGAAGATTCAAAGAGGATGCAGCAAGGTTGGCTCCAGTGGCTAAAAGTCTCTGTCACCACTCTGTTGTTGAGGGGCCATTCATGAGGCACAAAAACACAGGGACTCTCAGAGACTTCCAAGATGTCTGCAAACCAATCCCTAGCTTAATTTCAGCTCTCCTATTGTGGAAACAGAAACTGAGGATAAAGGAGTGCCACTGAAAAAATAAGTTATGTCTTACCATAATATTCCATCTGTATTGTCAATCTTCACTAATCATTGACTTCAGCTTCAGCTGTTGTTTCAGCTCGCGCCTTCCAAATCTCTCAAGCTAAGCTCTACCCACAATGCTCCTCACCAAATCACCTCAGATTGAGTCTGCAAAGAATAGTGACAGACCAGAAAAACAAGTAATATGAGGCTATATCTGAGTCACTATTACACAGGCCAGTTTTTGAGAAAATATGATCTACCAAGAGTTCTAAAGGCAGGGGGAAATAGGGGGATGTCAAGGATTAATGAAGATCGACAACACAGATGGAAAGTTATGGTAAGACATAACTTCTTTATCTGATGTTGCTAATCTTCACGTAATCCTTGACTGTGGGAGTCCATAGCTACCTGAATCTTGGGAGGTCTCATAGAAAAATATTCCTGAGCACCATCGAGTCAAAAGATGTGTGACACCTAGAGACCAGGTCCAACTTGTAACGAGTAGTAAAGGTGTGAGGAGATGCCCAAGTTGCTGCTGCACAAATATCATCTAAAGAAGCTTTGGCTTGAAATACTGTAGATGCTGCTATAGCTCTTGCTGAATGAGCTTTAACAGATCCTGGTGAATGGATGCCTTTTTTGTTGTAAACAAAGGTATTACAGTCTTTAAGCCATTTAGCCAGAGTGACTTTAGATGCTGGTCTTCCTAATGAAGAAAAGGAAACAAATAGCTGGTCAGATTTTCTTATAGCTTTAGTTCTGTGAAGGGAGAAATATAACTGTCTGTGAACATTAAGTAAATGTAGACAGTACTCTCCTTTGTTAGAAAAACTGGGAAAAAAGATTGGGAGATGTAAAACCTGATTGATGTTTGACTTGGAAACAACCTTAGGAAGAAAGGAGGGATTCATCCAAAGGGAGATCCTATCTTTATGAAAGACTAAGTAGGGAGATTTGCATGACAAGGCTTGTATATCAGATATTCTCCTAGAAGAGGTAATGGCTATTAAAAATAGAGTTTTCCAGGACAAGAACTTTATGCAACAATTGGCTGATGACTCTACTGGGGGAGAAATGAGAGTTTGTAGAACCAAATTCAAGTCCCAAGGTGCAGAAGGTTCCTTGTATGGTGGTATAAGCATTAAAGTTCCCTTCAAAAAGCTTTGAGAAAGTTTATGAGACATAAGGGATAAATCATTGCACCCAATATGGAAGTTAGAAATAGCAGCCAGATGCACTCTAATGGTGGAAGCTGAAGCGCCCACCTCAAACAGTAAAGCCAAAAATTGTAAAACTGTATCAACTGGAGCTGAGTAAGGATCAAGATTACAGTCTAGTGACCATTTGGTAAATTTCTGCCACTTGCTGTGGTACAGTTTTCTAGCTGCAGGTTTGTGGTGGGCTAGAACAATGCATTGGACTGGGGAGGAGAGGGAGGGATGCCTGGCTTTCATGGGAACTGGAGAAGCCACACAGTGAGCTTGAGATGCTGTATGTTTGGATGATCCAGTCCTTCTGGGTGGGACAGTAGGTCTGGAGTTGGGTCCAGTATCCATTGTTTCTGAAGTAGATGAGACCACAGGAGGGGAAACCAGACCTGTTGAGGCCAGAACAGGGTGATGAGAATTATTCTGTTCTTCGACCTGTTGGCTTTCTTTACAAATTGAGATATCAGTGGAATTGGAGGAAAGGCGTACAATAGACTGGGTGGCCAATCGTAGAGAAGAAAGTCTCTGGGTGACTCCCCTGGTGGGGGATCAGGGCAAAGTAACTGCTGCACTTGTTGTTCAGAGGGGAGATGAAGAGGTTGCAGCAAGGTTGGCCCCAAAGGCGGAATACTTTGTCCACCAACATTGGATTGTGAGACCACTCGTGAGGCAGGAGAATGGTTCTGCTCAGCTTGTCTGCTATCTCGTTGCAGCTCCCCAGAATGTGCACTGTCATTAGAAAGCAGTAAGATGAAATTGCCCATTGCCATACTCTGAGTGCTTCTCAACAAAGACGGTATGATCTTGTTCCCCCTTGTTTGTTGATATACCACACTACTGACATGTTGTCTGAACTGCAATCGTTACTGAAGGGAGGGCATCCTGAAATGCCTGCAGTGCTAAGAGCACTTCTCTCATCTCTAGAACACTAATATGCAAATTGGCCTCTATCTGGGACTAAGTGCCTTGGACTGTATTTCCCAGATAATGCCCCCCCCCCCAATCTGTGATGCATCTGTGGTCACTATGGCTTGGGGTTGTGGAAGGGTAAATGGTTGGCCCAACAAAATTTCTTCCAATTGTAGCCACCAGTTCAGGTCTTCTTTGCATCGACTGGTGATCATAACAATATAGGACATTGTTGATTCAATGGGAACCATTGGGAAGCTAAAAGCCATTCATTGAAGGATTTGCATGTGATATCTGGCCAGAGGAACTAGAGTGATGGAGGCTGCCATTGACCTTAGAGCCTGTATAATTAGCCTTGCTGATACTTTTCTTTTCTGATTGATCTTGCTGACTTATGATCTGATCCCTTGGAGCCTTTCTAGAGTAAAGGACACAATGCCGGTGAGTGTGTTTAGAGTAGTTCTGATGAATTATAGCTGTTGGGATGGTTCTAAATGGGACTTTTCATAATTTACTGATATTCCTAATGTGGAACACAGATGTAGAGTATAATATCTTGCCTTTAGAAGTTGATGCCTGGTGGGAGTAGTAAAGGGACAGTCATTTAAATATGGAAAAACTTGGAATACAAGCAGTCTGAGGTGGGCTGCTACCACTGCCATGCATTTGGTGAACACCCTGGGGGCTGTGGTGTGACCAAAGGGCAGGGTTCTGAAAAGGCAATGACTGGCCCCCAGCCAGAAATGCAAGAATCTCCTGGAATGTTTGTCAATTTTTTATATGGTAATATGCATCCTGGAGATCTATGGAGCACATCCAATTAACTTTTTCCAAGATTGGAAGTATAGACTGAACTGTGACTATCTGGAATTTGGTTTGTTGAACCAATTTGTTTAACTGGCTGACATCCAAAATTTGTCTCCAGTCCCCTTTTTTTTTGGCACTAAAAAGAATCTTGAGTAAATTCCTGATCATATCTTGTCTGGTAGGACTGTTTAGATGACTCTTTGTTGAGCAGTTTTTGGATCTCTAAAACTACCACCTCCCTGTGACTGGGTGGAACATCTGGGATTTTCCTTGGACTTTTTGGATTTTCTAAAAAGGGGATTTTGTAGCCTCTGGTAACAATCCTCTCCACCATTTGTCCAATGTTATTGTCAGCCAGGCAGATTGGTTCAGCGATAATCGACCCCAGACTGCCTCCAAAGGAAGGCAATTGGGCCTCCTTTCAGGAGTACTGATAGGAGTTTCCAGGAAAGGAATCCCTGGAACCCCAGTTCTGCAGGCCATTTTTGATTATGGCATGGCGTCTTCCATTATTACTTCCCCCTTTGTCCTTGGGGAAGTCATTGCCGTGTGAGACCTGGAACGATCCTTGGGTCTTTGTGAATTATAGCCTCCCACTTCTTCGATTCCTGGAATAGGGCCAGTGAGGAGTGGAGAAGCATATACCCATGGCAGAAAGAGTCTTTCCATTTTTCTCACATCAGGTTAATGTCTGTTTAACCTTGGGACCAAACAGGGAAGTTCTGTCAAATGGAGCGTTAATGAAAGAAGACTTAAATGGCTGCACAAAATCGCACAGATGCATCCAGGCATGTCTCCTGATCGCTATGCCTGAACCTGCTGCTCTTGTCATCCCTTCGGCAGCATGAGCAATTAGCGTCATGGACGAGTTAGAGATAGATTCCAGGGTGGCAAGCTAAGAAGCTACTTTGTCTCGACCTCCCTCTGCTACTGCTCCTGAAAGGGTATCTGATAGCTCTTTAATCAGATCTCTTTGAAGCCTGGTGAAATGTGCCATGTAGTTCAAAGACCAGAGGGTGAAGGTCAATGATGTGTAAACATGCATCCCAAATCTATCCATCAGCCTACACTCCTTGTTAGGAGGATGGATATCAACTTCCTTCTTGGTGGTTGCCGCTGCCACCATGGCATCTACTGGGATACCCCTGGCCAATGTTGCTGATCTTTAGGAGCAGAAAGAATATAGTCAGGTCTCTTTGGGATTGGCTTGATGGAGTCAGGTAACTTCCAAGCCCGCTGAGTGATCAACTTAATAAGACTGTCAGTGGGCGGAGAGAACCAAGAAGTAGAAGGTTGGGCACAAAAAGCCTCTAGGTATAGCAATTCCTCTGAGGAAGGTTGGATGGAAGCTCAGACACCCCCTGTTTAAGGATTTCTAGTATGTTTCTGAAGGAAACATTTTCAGAGGGTGCCTTAGGGGAACCTTCCCTCTCATCGAAATTGGTATCTTCTGTGAAGGACTCTTCATGGGAGTCCAAGTGCTTCCTCTTGCACTTTTTCTTTGAAGGTACCTCTTTGGTGGGGTGCTCTGGAGAGGTATCTGAAGATGCCAGAACCACAGTGGTCAGGTTCTGAGACTTTTGTGCCCTCTGTCTCAGGGAAGAGACTGAAGGAAGCTCTGGTTGAGGGGATGGGCACGAGGATTGGTGTGACAGGGAAGGCATAGACTGATTGTCCACCATGAACAAGGCCCTCTCCATGGCCTGGAAGACAGGCCACCCACAGAGGGATGGAAGCCCAGATCTGAACTACAGTCTTTTGAAACTGTGGTCCCACCCTGCACTGAGGAGGCCACTTCCGAAGCCAAAGCCAGGGTTGAACTTACATATGCAGAAGCATCGAGGGGCATGGAAAGCTCTGAAAGTATAAAAGTCAAACCCTGCCCCTTCAAACCAGCAACAAAGCCTCGAATCCCAAAACTTCTCTGGATTCGGCAGACCAGAGGAACTCAGGGTAACTATCGCTGTCTGAGAAGGAGCTCTGACTGGCATCAAAACAGTCAAAGCCGGAAAGGTTGGCACCAGGGGCTCCAAAAGCTCAGCTGGAGTTGAAGGAGGAACTAACAACGGTGTGGAGGAAGGTAAGGTTCCAGAGCTAACTTGGCTAGGAACCACGGAAGGAGGAGGTCCCTTCAACATAAAGAGCTGATCCACCAGTGTCATAATATCGGATTTGGCCAGACTCTTCATGGATCAAATCGAAGATTGTGATGGAGATCTTGGTGGTCATCTCTCCAAAAAGAGGCTAGAAGGGTGGTCCACAAATGTATAAATAGTAGGTGAATATCTGGATTGTGGGACATAAATGACTGAAGTAGTCTTCGGTTCCATTGATTTAGTTGGTGCCGAAGATGAAGTGTCTAAGGTTGATGTTGGTACCGACGTAGTCAGATGGGATGATGAAGTGCTCAGCGTCGAAGAAGCCGGTGCAGTAGCAGGCACCACTGATGCTGAAGACTGGCCGGCGTGAAATACTGGTTCTGAAGTAGTTGTTGGAACCATAGGAATCTTTGTGATTTTAGTTGGTAGTTCTGATGATAATGCTGGCACCATTTGAGTCCATTTCTTGGTCTTATAAGAAGATGCCGAAGATGATGTACTTGAATCTGCTTTGGGGCTAGATATAGCCTCTTCAAAATCAGATTTTAGGAGACCCTTTAAGATGAACTTATTTTTACAATCTATCAACGTGCTGTGGGTGAAGCTATGACAGATTGCACAATCTTCATGAAGATGGACCACACCAAGACAATATACACACAATTTGTGTCCATCCGAATTTGCCATTTTTCTGTCACATTTCTGGCACCTCTTGAAGCCAGAGGTGCTTTTAGAGGGTTTTTGAGTTTTGTCAGCTATTGACAAAAAAAGACAATGGCTACAAATCACATGCACACTCACAGGCACACCAGAAAATTAGAGGACAGAACAAGGCTTTCCTTTTTTTTTTTTTTTTTTTTTTGAGAATAGAAAACGAAAAAAAAGAAGGGGATACTAGCAATGGTATGGAAGATTACCTGAAGGTAAAAGGGAAAAAGTACCAACAGTGGTACTCAAGAAACTACCAAATGGAGAGAAAAAAAAACGCTCTCAAATGATGTATAGAGTATTTAAAGAGGAGCAGGTAGGATATACAAGAACTTTAGAAGAATTTAGAAGAAAAAAGATATAAAAAAGACTTACAGTAAGCTATTGCTTGAGAGTTCAGATAGAATACATCTGGCACTATAAAGTGGCAAATGAGATATGAGGTGATTTGGTGAGGAGCATTGTGGGTAGAGCTTAGCTCAAGAGATTTGGAAGGCGTGAGCTGGAATGACGGCAGAGTCAGTTCTGAGGCTCAGAACCGAGCCTGCAGTCAAGGATTATGTGAAGATTGACAACATCAGATCTATTACTTGGGTAAAATTCAGTTGCTGGCTAGTAAGTACACTGCCTGGATGCCAACAAAGAAGAAATTTGGAAAACCTGAAAAAAAATCATCTGGAAAGGTGAAGAGAAAACACTGGCTGGGAAGAATCCTGCAGCTTCTCATCAAAAAGCAGTTTACGCTTTAATTTAGGTTCAACAGATGCCTTCCTGTAATTTAGAGGAAAAATACATCACATGTACTCAGAGGCGATTAAAATAAACAAAAAAAACTGAAGGAATATATCAACTCAAATAACAAAAGACTGAAAAAAATCAAAGAAACTTTAACCAGCTATTCAGATAAATTGATAAAACTGCAAAAATCAAAGGATGATATGAAGAAAAGCCTGGCTCATTATGAAGCTTCTAAAGAAAAGTGGTTCAAGAGTTAGAAGATAAAGTGAGCAGAGAAACCCTGACATTTTCTGCTGTACCAGAGAAACTGGAAAGAACCGACTATTTTAATTTTAAGAGATCACAAATAAGCAACTGGACTGGTGTTCCACAGCAGAATTTGTTAACTGAAAGGGCACATCGAGTATAGGCTGCAAAACTGGTCATGAGAAAGCAGTTATGACCTACATTAGTAAAGATATAATCATACCAGCAGAAAGAGTTGATAGTGACAAAACTGTGGCAGAAGTGTAAAGTATTAAAGACTGAAGACAGCAGAATGTTCTTGGGAAATGATCATTCACTATACACTAGGCAGAAGATAAAACTTCTACTCATTAGGGTCTGTCCAGGATCTGCTTAGTCTGCCTGCAGCTGTGTTTTGTTCTAATGGAATTTACAAGGCTTTAAGAGTCAGGAAATGCTGTACAGCCAGATCCCAAGCTATCATTGCCAGTCAGCAAATAGGGTATGACCTTGAGCCCCCTTACTTGTTCAGACACCACATCACAGTAGTGCTATCTGTGACCACTATATGAGGAAACGGAGTCCATAAGTGGTAAAGAACTTTTAAGGCATGAATCACTGCCAGCATCTCTTTAATGCTTATGTGCATTACAGAGTACCTGAGTACCCCACGAGCCTTGCACATAAACTCCCAAGGACACTGCTCCTCATATAAAATTTGAATAGTTTATCTAGACAGACAGAACTGGGATCTGAAGGGAGAATTGGAGTACTGGATTCAGAACAGTTGATCTCTCCATCACTGCAGTTCCTGATTCACAAAATCCCAGTACCGGTACTTGGAAGTCCAAGGGATGAAGGTCCTAGGTCCAATAATTCTTTAACTACCACTGAATTGTACCTATATGTAGTCTGACTAGGGGTATCATGGATCATTGATGTCATGAAGCCTAGAATTGTGAATAATTCTCTTGCTGTGGCAACATCTAGAAGAGATAAAGACAAGAAAGTGCAATAGTAAGTCAAAATTTTGTCTTCCAAAAGGAAGGCCATCCTTTTGAAGGTTCAATTTGAAGTCCAGGCGGGAAACAAGGAATGCAACTTTGACTAATGACTCCAAAGCACCTGGATACAAAATCTGCACAAATCAGTAAGTCATCTAAATAAGGAAAAATGTGGATGCCTAAGGTTCTGCAAAAGGCAAGCTCTAGGGTCAGACATTTGAGATGCAGCACAGAGCCCAAACAGTAATGCATAAAACTGATAGTGTAAGCCAGATACAGCAAATTCAAAAATGACCACCTCACTAACAACTGGCTCTAGCCCTGCACCAAGCCAAGCTAATATCACATAAACCCACATCAAATTTCATCCCCTAAATTTTATAGTCTCCACATAGGCCCCACTCACACTTGTTAACAACACCTATCAGCTACATACAATAAGAATATACTTTGATAATTCCTTTTTCTTATGTACACATATTAAAGTATACTCAAATGATCAACTAAAGATGGACCCCCTGCCCTACAAAAAAAAAAAAAAAATATATATATATATATATATATATATATATATATATATATATATATATGTATATATCAACAAACACGACTTTAATATATTGTAATAACTTTTTCCTTTTCAATAAAGTGCTTATTGTTTATTGTACTTTCTTTGCTGTTTCTAAATATTTCTGTTAAATTCGATGTAAAACTGACACTGTACCTGTCAATGTTCTTATTGTTTAACTGGAGCTTTTCTCCCCGGGTCTCCACTGAAAATGGACTCATACCCAGTTGGACTATCCCGGGCAACAAATGTAAAATAAATAAATAAAATAAAAATAAATAAATTGACAGAAAAAGGAATATGATTATGATAAGCTTCATTCAGATCACCATTAAACAGTGGTCTGGAAGCAACATTAGAACCAACTGTAAGGTGAGCATTTCGATACAAGGGTGTTTAGAAAGGACACATCTAGGAGGAGTCTACAGGAATGTTCTTTTTTTGGTTCCAAAAAGATTCTGGAGTAAAGTCCTTTGCTTTTGTGCATTGCAGGCACTGTTTCTATGACCTCTGCATCTACCATGTGATGGAGCACTAAAGGAAACAACATTGTCTGGCTTGGTGAGTATGGATAAATTCTCCTGAAAGGCAGGGGAGTTTATTTGTGGCCAGCCTGCAGGATTGAGAGTGTGCCGCAGGAAATCTGGAGAGAAGGAAGGGTGGAAGGGAGCTAGGGGTGTTCTGTGACTCGGCATAGTCATTCCTTTGCAGGGGGTTGGTCTTTCTTTGGAAAGGAGCCCCTCTTGTTACTTTTGAAGAATTATCCTTCTGCCATTTCATTTTGTATTCCTGTCTTTTGTTTGGCTGGGATTTTAGTTTGTTCTGCCTTTTGAAGCAAGATGCTTTGTTTGGGGAGAGCTTGGGTACATTAAACATCCTAGATACCCCATGCATTAATTTGCCTCAACTATATCACTGAGAATCTGTGAACAGAGGGTCCAAACACCAATTTAGAAATTAAAGCTGCATTCAAAAATTTCAGTTTTTAAATCAGGGAAGCTCTCATTATGTAACCAAGCAGATCACCTTAATACAACAGAAAAAGCAGCATTTCTCAAGACTGTATCTACACATTCAAGTATATCACTCATAATATGTTTTGAAACCTGAATCAGACTAGAACCAATTTCATTCATACAAGATTTTTTGCTCTGCAAGTAAGGATGGAGCAAAATCATCCAAACTGTATGCACACCATAAAATACATTTCTAAATACAGCCTTGATAATTTAACATTCTAAAGGATGTATTGCTAGAAAGAGACATCCTTTTGCCTTGAAGATCTAACCATTTCCCTATTTATCAGTGGGCATTGGATTAGAAGAAGTTGGAAGACCACAGCTTGTTCAGGAGTCAAATGAGAAATCAGGCCTTTCATATCTGAGGAGACCCAACATTTATTTTCTCTCAGCCTTTCATGGACTGTGGGAATAGATACTGATTGTCATGCAGGCACGTTTATAAACATTGTTCAAAGCTGGTAAGACAGGGCAGATAGCCACAAAATTGAGAACCTAGTCCTCTATAAGATCATATACCCTACTAGCTCTGAGGTAGTTCTTGACTGCTCCCAAGCAGAAACATCACTAAATCTAGCAATCATCTGAGAAAAATTGAACACTTATTTGGAGTTAAGTTCAGGTTCACATTCTGAAGAATTAGAGGGACTGAACTCAGTGTCAGCTATGAAATCACCATTGTCCTCATCAGAGTCATCAGATTCCTCATCATTGTTTGAAACAGAAAGGTTTATAACCAGACTAGCACTAGAGCCATGTATTGAAACACAACCACCAGACAGCCAAAGAAAACACATCCACCTTATAAATGGCTATAAACTAATTATCAGATATATGATGAAGATTTTGTTTCTTTTTTATGTGAACTTGAAAAAATATCCAGGGAGACAGTATTATGTCTGGCAAAGGGTCTCTTATCACCTAAAGGGTTTCATTCTTCTATACCTGCACCAGGTACTGCAACAGCCCCAGCATATATGTCTAACCTCTGTTCTATAGTGGATAGCAAAAGTACATTAGAGGGAGATGGTGCAAAAGTTAAGTGATCTTAGTGCCGATCAGTGGCCCTGAAAGAATTACTAACTGTGGGCTAAGGCATATTTTTAGTTTGTCTTTCTTTTCATCTTAGGTGCAACTGGATTTGATGGGGTTGCCAGAATTAGGATCCATAAAGTCAGAGGACAAACACCAGCCAGAATATTAAACTGTACGGGATAATGCACACTTGAATATCCCTAAATGCTGCTAAACTGTGCTGTTATCATACACACCACAAAAAAGTTTGAAATGTGTTTGGAACTCTTTTACAGCTGATAGAAGTTAAACAGTTTTCAGTACACAGCGTCCAAACACCAAAGAAACAAATGTGCCAAACCAGTGTTAAAAATTAGTTCCACATACTTTAACCAAGTTAAACTGCATTAAAATAACATTTAATAGTAATTTAAACTATATTTTCTTGTCAGAGAGAGAGTAAAATCCCAAAACTACAATAAAAAATGCAATTCACTGTAAAGCCATGATCCAATATTAAAAACACACAGAGCAGAGTAATGCATGCAGTAAATAATGTATACATACTGAAAATACCCAAGTTCTACAATATTTTCCAGTCAAATTATGAAATTAAATCTGACTAACAACAGTAAGGACTAGGTCCTGACTGTACCAGACAGCCTCTAGTGTCTAACAGCATACATACACACTGCACTTCTGAGAGAAATAATGAACGTTTCTACACAAACAGCAACAACAAGCATTTGTCAAAGACAGAAGCCAAATCAACACTGGTACAAGCAGAAATTCCCAAAGGAATTACTGTAAGCACTGACAGAAATAAAATATTATTGTTTTAAGTATACACAAAATTAGAAAGATAATAATTAATCTAATAATAAAATGGGAAGAATGGGTCCCCAAATTAGGCTTATCTGAGGAGTAAACCAGAAAAAATAGCACTGGATCCTGTGAAGTATCAAGAGGATGTTCTTCTTTGGATGGCAGAAATGACTGAACAGTCACTTCCTCTGACCGCTGAAGGTCTCTGAGGATATGTTCAGCCAATCATCTGTCACGTGAAGAGAAAGGGTTGGGTCAGTGTTGGGTTACCTCGAAAGATAACTAGAAAAATGCCACTGAGGCAATGGAAATGAT
The DNA here is from genome assembly GCF_019279795.1 of Protopterus annectens. Taxonomy (NCBI): domain Eukaryota; kingdom Metazoa; phylum Chordata; order Ceratodontiformes; family Protopteridae; genus Protopterus; species Protopterus annectens. The sequence goes on from NC_056725.1 coordinate 1,717,004,659, forward strand.
AAACAAAAGTGCAGAGAACATCAGCATAAAACCCAGAGTGATTAAGATTTTGGAGATACCAACTCCCCAGTGGTGAATGTTGATGCTATAAAAAGTGTTCCTTAGGTTTATTGTTAACTTATATACTTGACATTCCAATTATTCCTAATATTATACCTAACAACTAGCAAATTTTGTCCAGTGATGCTGTTCTGGAAAAAAAGTGTGTGAGGCATCTATTATAATAAATAAAACATGTTACAGTATAAAAAAGTATTCCTAAAAAGCAAAAGGAGGAAATAGAAGAAAATGCTTTGAGTAAAAGGTACTTATTCATGCAATCAGTGCAGATTTGTATCAGTCCTTTTTTATAGTAATATATAAATAAACTGTACAGAATAAAATAATGTAACCGTAGTAGTACCTTTAATTTGATTTATATGCTTGAGTATCTTACCTGCCAGGCATTTTATGTGGGCACAGCTGTAATGTAATCGAGTTCAAGAATATATGAACACTGTAATGCAATTAATACTAAGAATGGACAAAATGCTTTGTACAGACATATTTTAAAATCTACTAATTTTAAAAAGTTTATTGGTTATATATTGGATGCTACAGAGCCTGATACCTGTGGGAGAGATGATGCAAATAATATGTTAGACATCAAAGAATATGAATGACAGATTAGACTGAATGCCAGGAGCTCCACAGGTCTAAATGATCATATTAATTTTAAATGTGTTTTAAATAAACACAAGTTTAAAATAAAGTATAAGAATTGGTCTTAAACACTGTGATCTGACTGGATCATGATTCAATGATGTCACTGTGTCCTTACTATTTAATGAGTTGGTTTTAATTTTCATTTAGGGTCTGATGAAGTCTGTACCTGAATAGACAAAAACACTTACTCTGTAATAAAGTGTTGATTTGAAGGCAAGATGCAGATGAATTATGGCTTTTTTTATTTTATTTTACTCTTTAAGAGTCCTGTTAATCCATGTTTTTACATTCCTGCAGTAGTTATCCCCAACAACCCATGCATTACATTGGCACAGGCATGCCCCATTCACCTTCTCACACACACACACACACACACACACACACACACACACACACACACACACACACACACACACACACACACACACACACACCACATAACCCACACTTGTCTCTGAACTGTCAGAATGGCTTGATTTCTCCTATTTTCCTATCCTTGTAATTCAGGGATGAGTCGAGTCAGACATTTATGCAACACATTAGAATTTCAGACTTCAGATCTCTAAGCAAATGCACTGTAGTTACTTTCTAAGTTTATAAGAATTATAAAGGCAATCCATTTCTGATAGTGTCCTCATTCCCCATTATTTTATTTTGTCTTGATATATTGTACAAAGAGGTTGACAGGTATGTTATATGTGCTTTGTCCCTCTCCCTTGTAAGTCACAAACTGGTGCAGGCCTTGAATAATGCTCAGTATCCTCAATATATGATAAATAAAAAAAACATAGTGGGTTAATGCTATTGTTTCCTCTGCCCACAGTTCAAATCCTGTTCTCCCTCCTTTATACTTCACTTTTTCTTCCTGATTTAGGTATTAACCTTGTTTATCCCTGGTGTCTAGCAATGGCACAGAGGACTAAAATCATCTGTGGGAGGTAGGAGGGTGCATGATTTTATTCTTTAATGCCTTTAATATATGCAATTTATAGCATCCCTGGTGTGAAATGGCCCCTCAACCTACATTGTCTTTTTATAAGTGCCTTTATGAGACACTATATAGGGTATCCCTGGTGTCAAGAGTTCTCCCTCACTCACAATGCATTACAGAAGTATCCCTGGCATCTAGTGTCCCCTCAACCCACATCATATTAAAATGATAAATCTGGTGTCTAGTATTTTTCCCGACTCACATCATATTAAAGTGATATCCCTAGTGGCTAGTGTCCCTCCAGCAATGTTGCAGGAGTTGCTCATTAGTCTAAGTAAGTGTGGTGGTATGACAACCCCCAACACACATTCAAACATTTATTAGACACGCGCACAGAGACATGCACACACACGAATGCATGAGCACAGCTCCCACCCCACCCACTCACATGTATGGACACACACACCCATTCACCTAAATATACACAAATATATATATATATATATATATATATATATTAGATATAGATATAAATATATATATATATGTATGTATATATATATATATATATATATATATATATATATATATATATATATAGATCTATATATATAGATATCCCACTACAACCTCCCAGGTAGGCTCATATACACACACACACACACACACACACACACACACACACGCGCGCACACACACACACTCTCCCCAGCACTACCTGTCTACTAAACTTCCTGGCACTTACCTCTATCATGATGGATTAACATGAGCCACTTGGCTGTGTAAATGGCTTAAAACAGACAGTTCCAAGGGGCAGAACATGCCTTAACCCTTGATTGCCTCATTAGTATTTGGCACAGTCACAGGGACAGTCCACAGTGGTACTGCATGTCCTTGTGTTGCAGCATCATGGTAGAGCAGTTTCTGAGCATGGAAAGTTTACTGTCGTACACCATGTGGTAAATTTCCTGAATTCGACCCGTAGTGTTCTACATTTAAAGCTAGTACTTTACGAATATTTGGCAAATAAAAACAATTACTTTTCATTAACTGACAAAAAATTAAGATATAACTCAGACTGTTTTGCATTAAATAACTATGCTACCATCACATGCTAGTCACATATTTTTGTTTAATTTCAAAGTAAACATTTAAATTTGATTAGCACAGCAGCTAAAACTGAGCTAGGTAAATTAATTTTTAAAACTGTTACATAATCAAAATGTAAATACTTATTTCTGAAATGTTTAGGTCATGTCTATAATACTGTATCTGTATTGTACATCATGTGGATGGATACTGAAAAAATGAGGAAGAAGTGAAATACAATATAAACCCAAGGTGACATGTTTGCATTAAATGTTTTATTCTTGTGCAGGCAAACAAACTGCTATAAGAAGTGCTTTAGGCAAATTTCACAAAATGTGTGCAGCAGTTATATATTGTAATAAAATTAAAGGTCTAGAAAATATTTTACTTATAGTTAGTTTACAGCAGCTTTATATGAATATGCTAAAATATTCACCAAAAGACTAAGGTCAGTATTCAAAAACACTGTAAACAACTGCATAGGGCTGGTATATGGTAAAATCCACATAGTCCCTATACAAGTCATAAAAATACTATGAAATAAGAATGTATTCAACTGTGTACCCTGTGGTATGCAAGTGATATGCCTAACTCAAGTCATATTTCACAAATATGAATTACAGACTGGAATGTGTAGTTTAGGCAAAAAGATACAAGAATCCACCTGCAGACCACCACCATAAAAATGTTCAATCAATATTACCAGTAAAACCTGGACAGTGTTGCTGTGTGCATCTGATCACTGCTGTGCAACAACATTAGCCTATTATGCAGAAATGTTCTTACACCGAGTCACACTAATAAGTAAGTAAGCAGTCACTGCCTGTACTGTGCTGCTTTGAAGTCAAATCACACACAGCAGCGACAAATGCTACCTTTCCTACACTGGCGCTAAAATGCCTGTCCCACCAAGGGAAGCAACTGTATAAGAGGTTCACCTAATTTAAATTATGACTAGAGTGCAAGAAACTCTAAACTGTACCTGTCCATAACCACAAAACAGCATGTCTAATACTGCAACTAACAGTATAAGTCACTGACTGTAAAAAAAAGTATCTGACCCTTTGTTTTGTTGACAAGTTATTCTCATATGCTTGCATACTATTTTTTCCAATATCATTATTTAGAATTTTTATTTCACTGACTTAAACTCTTGTATGCTGCAACCCAGATGCCTTGAAGCTGTAGGAAACATCAGATAAGATATGTACAAGGCAACCTAGAATATCACCCTCTACTGATAACAATGCAATAAAGATGGGAAATGAATCACTTTATACAATGCTGTAGCTGTGTAAATGAATAGGTGTAAAGTATGTGATTATTCTTACTAAAATATTTTATGACATGTTTGTATCACTTTAATACATACACTTGGAGACTAATCAGATGCTGCACAGTGTTTGCAGGTAGTGTTCTTGTATTTGCTTTTGTTTTATCCTTTTTAATTTCTCCAAATGTTTATGCTTTTTAATACTATGACATGACTAGATCCCCACTCCAGTTGCAAGGTTCAGTTAAATTTCATGAAATCAGCACTGCTTCAGTCTTTGATATTTGTGAGGAGTTCTTATCTCAACACCCACAATCTACACAAAATTGCTTCCTTCTCTAGTTCATATGACATTAACTGTATTGGTAATATATTTAAGCAAGCTTGGAAATTCTTGTTTTGCTCCTGCTACTATTGTAATTATCTGACTGTCATTATTCTACATTGCTCTTTTCCCAGTTTACATATGTTGGTATTTTGCAGCTAAGTCACTCAATACATAGGGCATTGTATTTGCTAGGTATATAGCTATGTCAATAATAAATACTGCTTTTATCCATTTTTCTTTAACTACAGTATCTGTTTCTTGAATGTTGGTACTGTATGATCCCATCTGATCAGAACATCTTCATTTTCAGTAATTCTTTGTAGTTCATGTTTCCAACGCTTCTTAGTTACTTGTATATTCTAGAGATAGCATAACCCCAGTGTAACAAACTTGCCACTTTATTGTGCCTTTCAGTATATGCAGCATCAGCCATAAGAATATTACAACTTGCACCAAGTTCCATATGGCAGAAACTACACTAGTCTGTATGTCCCATTTTTTTACATTGATTTTGTAAACTACTAGGTACGCAGTCCACTAAACTGAGCCTCATTATTTGCCTTTTACCTTTTTTGTTTAAAACCGCCTTTTCTTAGCCATTCATGTGTCAGTTGTCAATGAACACCTGATTGTCCATGTAGTACTTCGTATTTGCCACTATAACTATGGGCTTTCCAGGTTTCTTTCTTTTTTCTTCTGGTCCCAGTCTTTGTATTCTTTATTTTATCCTTCAGCACTTTCAGTTGCTATCTCTGTTTCATCCACTTCTGGGTTGCTTTTCATATCCACTCCCTTCTGAAATGCTTCTGCTAGTCTGAGCAAGGATGTTATCTTAGACTTGTTTTCTTCATGCTTTAGGATTTTCACTATGCAGTCACACAGTGGCAACCTATACATATAGTCAATTTCAAGGAGGCCCATATCTCTTTCAGACTGTGTGATATGTTATTTTACCATACGGGTACACAAACACGCATTCTCTCTCTCTGTATAGATATATATACATACATATATTTATAAATATTTTATATATATATATATATATATATATATATATATATATAGAGAGAGAGAGAGAGAGAGACATGAGTATGAATATGTGTGTGTGTGTGTGTGTGTGTGTGTGTGTGTGTCTGTGTGTATGTAGATATATATATATATATATATATATATATATATATATATATAGAGAGAGAGAGAGAGATGTCTATGTGTGTTTTTATCTATCTATATAGATATATAGATACACACACACACACACACACACACACACACACACACACACACACACACACACACACACACACACACACACACACACACATACATATATATATACACATACACATTAACAAGAATGGAACAGTTTTCTTGCTTTCATTTACAACTGATACAATACTTTTGGGGCCAATCACGCTAAAGCTGGAAGTTAAAACACTAACACCTGATTTATAGCTTGAACCTTATTCATATATCATCATGGGAGTATTTTATTACTATTAGTCTTCTAAGTTATTGCTTACAATTTTTTTCTCAGTTGTTTATGCTGTATTGTTGACCCTTCATCTGTTCCCAAATATGCATACATTTCCTCTTTCACATCACACTGCCCTCAAAGGGTGATATTTCCATGATGCTTCAGTTCTCCCACTATAGATTTGCTTTCATGCATTTCTTAAGGCCAAATGTATTTTTAAGCATTGTTATTCGATTTTTCAGATAAGCTATACAATTTTAAACCATCCACAAAAAGGAGGTGAGATGTCATTTGGCAAGGTTGTTTTCCTGGAAGGCAGGCTGTTGCCATAACCTTGATGGTTAACTAAACAGCTTAATGGGGTAAATGTAAGGCAAAACAACTGGAGTGATAAAGAATCACCCTGGGATATCTTTTGTTGGATCTTTATACCTAGGATATTTTCATGGCTAAGTGTGGCTTCCCACTGTTTCATTCTGACTATCTATCAATGTATGGTATATTTCATTTATTGGCAAGCTTACTATAATTCACAGATAAGGAAAAATTAAAATGCCTTTTTGTAATGCATCAATGTATTACTTAATTTCCATTCCTTTACAGTTTTCTTTTATGACTTTAGTAATAGCGCTTCTTTGATTCCAATAAATGCTATTTTTGTTACAGTTCTGTTCTACCAATATGGCCAAGCTTTCATCAGAATGACTGTAAACTCTGTCACCAACAACTTCAGTATACAATTTATGCATTGTTGGAAGGCAAGCTTTTGGTAAATAGCTCCAGGAATGGCTTGCAAATTCACTTTTAAGAAGGAGAATAGCTTTTCCTGTTGTTAACCAGACTGATGTCATTTCAGGATGTGCATTTAAATATTTTTTTTACTCAAGGTTAAATCATTGTGCAAACCTGTGAATACCATTAGCCAGAACTGTACAGTATCTCAAACTAGGGTATTCTAATTTGGAGCCTTTCTTAACTGTGTCTCATTTTCAATGGGTGTTACTTCATTTCATGTCATATGCTCTATGTTAGCATTTCTTGGTGTCTTCTTTTCACCTGATCTATCCATTTAGTATCCTTGTCAAATTCAACTTTCATACACACCTCTCCTGAAACATATCAAATTATTCTGTTTTGATGATATTAGCACTGCTGTTGTTTTCTTTTTAGGCCCATAAAACTTTTTGGTTCATCAACAAATTGCTTGTTTTGCACTTCAAAAGACCATGCTGCTTTGCCAGGGATTGTCTGCACCTCTCCCCTCTAGGTTTTCGAATGTGTTAGCTAAAACATTGCCCCCTCCCCCATAGTGCCTTTTTTTAGGCAATGCCAAACTGAAAGTACTTTCGACATAGCAAATCAAAATCAAGAAAATCTAAAGGTGTTACTGCTTAATGCTAAGAGTCTAAACAAAAAAACTCTACTCCCTAGAAGCTGTCTTCACCCTAGAAAATGCAGATGTCAGTATGGCCACTGAGACTTGGTTTAAAGCCATGGACAGTGCAAAATTATAATGCCTTCCACACATTTAGACCAGCTACTTCACAGGCAGGGACTAAAGGTGGAGATGTCTCAATTTACATCAAAAATAAATATACCTCAAGGCTGGGCAAACAGGACAATTTACTTAAGCTTCTCCGCTGTCAAATCATCAAAGGCAAAACCCAGTACCACTTCCTTACAAGCTACAGCTCCCCCTCTATGACCCAGGAAACCCATACCATGTATTTAAACTTATTGGAAACACTTACCATCCAACCCAATACCATACTCATGGGAGACAGATTACCCCACTAGTAAATGGGAATCGTATACGACACCAAATGTACAGGAACAGAGATTCCCAGATTTTGTAAACATAAACTCCCTGGACCAGACTCTCAATACACCAACAAGGGGTGCAACCATACTGGATCTGGTCCACACTAATATTGGAGAGTGCTGCACACCACCCTAGCATAATAGTGTAATGTCTTCTCTGGTAAGGTCAGATCACAAAATGGTCTCCTTTGAAGTAAAATAAAACCTGGAAATACAGATAAACCTGGAATATTCAGGAACTACTCTAAGGTTAACTTCCTACTATTAAGTGATAACCTGGCAAAATTTCAAGCCCCCATAAACCCTGAGAACATTGCTGCCTATGCAGAACTGTTCACATAAACACTATATAAGCATGTTAATAGCTGCATAGAGGCAGCAGTACCCATATACATATCCTTAATGCTCTCTCTAAGACCAAGAACACTGCATGAATGGGCCCGGACAATATCCCAGGCTGCCTTCTAAATAGCATGAAACATTAACTATCATGCCCTCTGGAATTACTGTTTAACTATAGTCTCAAAATAGGCTTCATGCCTCATGAATGGAGAACAGCAACAGTCATCCCTCTGCACAAAGGTGGGCCATCTACAGACCCTGGAAAGTACAGACTCACAATTTTCACTAGTTTCATATGCAAAGCAATGGAAAGAATTATCATAGAAATAATCAATAATGTCATAAGAAGCCTCCAGACACTGAAATCAACCCAATTTGGTTTCATCAAGGGCAGGTCATGCCTACTCAACCCGGTCGACTTCTTTGACAAGGTCACCAAAAGCAATGAATGACTGCAAAATGATTCACACTGCCTACCTTGACATGGCCAAGGTATATGACACAATCCCGCACTCGAGCATTGTTGACAAACTTAAAAGGTTAGATACAATCCCTTATGTCACCTGGTGGATAGCCAGCTGACTCACAAACAGGACCCAGGAAGTTAGAATTGGGGAGTCCACCTCTACAAACAGGCCATTTACAAGCAGAGTCCCTCAGGTATCAGTCCTGGGACTCCTCCTTTTTGGCTTTTACTTCTCTGAAGTCAAAGACAATGTCAATGGCATCTGGATGACTAAATTTGCAGATAACTGCAAATCAGGAGCTGCCATTGAATCACCCACTGACACAAATGTTCTCCAGGAAGGGCTGACACAGACAAACAACTGGTGCCAGAGCCATGGACTAAAAATAAATACCAAGAAATGCATAATAGTATCCTTCACAAAGTAATCCACCTCTGGTAACTATCACACTGACAACACACGCCTAAGAGATGATGCAGAAGTCAGGGACTTAGGGACACACATAGACAGTAATCCAAAGAAAATATCATGTGTCCCTGCAGCCAAAATTCAAACCAAAGAAAAGTCAAAAGCTCACTTAATGCACCAACCTGAGGCATTACTTGTATACCACATGCTTCTTAGTATAATACCCAAAATTCAAAAAACAGTTGGTAAAAAAAACTGGAAAACAGTGAAACTTTAATATAACAAACAAACAACAGGCTAAGCGCTTTTGTTCTTTACACTTCATAGGACTTCATCAGAACCCAGAGTGATTTTCAGTTTGAGTTTAAATAAAAGTTAAATTAAATCATGTGCTCACAACCATCCAATACAAACAAAGCAACATTAACACTCTTCCTAAAAGTAAATTGAGTAATTAAATCTCTAACAATTAACATTTAGACAAATAAAAAATCAACCAGTGAAGTTGTAAAACATCACACAGACAGTAATCTAGCCTTTGACTATCACGTGTCTACAGTGGTGAGGAAATCATTCTATGTTGCACAACTTATAAACAAACATCTAGGTCCAAGGAAGTCATTGTTCCACTTTATTTGGCATTTATTAGACATATCATTGAGTACAATGCCCCCTTTGGTATATACCTAACCAGGCTTATCCAACAATTGGAACATCCACAGAGATTCCCCACTAAAACAATACAGGATGTAAGTAACATGTCCTCTGCAGACCACTTCAAGGCCCTATCCCTGTATTCTGTCTCCTACAAGCTGTTGAGGGGAGATCTATGCTTGGCATAAAAGGCATTGTCAGACTTCACTCTGATGGACCTCTTATATAACCACAAAACCAACAGCACCAGAATTACCATTCTAAAGACTTTAACCTTGCCTATCATATAAATAAGATTTGCTGGGGAGACAGGTATGTATCCTAGAGACTACCATTTCACTGGAACAGGCTCCCCATCCATGTGAAGCAGAATTCCTTCCTATCCCAATTCAAGTGTAACTTGGACAACTGGATGGGGAAGATGAAATTCATCTCTGATTTTGCACCTATGTCTCTAATGGACACAGGCCACCTGTAAATGTTTCATCTTCTAGTCCCCTTCTTGTAAATGTTTCACCTTCCAAGCCCCTGCTTACACTTATCCAGGGTGTCAGAACTTGTCAGAGATCTGGGATACATGGCTACGCTTAAAAAGGCCTTTGTGGTCATTAGCCTAGTGAACACCTATGAGCCTTTATTTTTCTGTATACCTTGAGGTTTTTTTTTTTGTTTTTTTTTTGCTTGTGATATTTATACTTTATTATTGGAGATGGTATAAAATAAATGCATTTTAATGTTGCATTGCTTTTATCATGCCAACCTTTTTAAAAGATTTTAATGATATCATCCTTTTTATATATTCTTCTAGTAATAATAATTCTTATTTTACAGTTTTCTCTCTCTATAAATTATTTCCATAGAGGGTGCGACACCCCTGCACTGGCCCAGTAATCAAGGAACCTCAATCCTCACCAGAATGGCAACAGCTAGGGGACGTACACAATGGGAGGATGACAAGTACAGACACAGTAAAGTACAATTTCCCTTAAGAGCACACAGAAACCACAGTCGGTCTGAGGCTGGTTTCTTGCTCTTTCTCCAGATCCCCAATAAGACTCCCCACTGGCACAGCTATAGGGTTGAGATCTCAGCTAAGTGGTCAAGCAAAAATCTTCATCACCCTCTCTGTCCAACCAGTGCTTCATATCCCTGCCCAAGTAAGTGACACACACACACACACTTTGAAATTTGATTTATATACAAACACACACACACACACACACACACACACACACACACACACACACACACACACACACACACACACACACCTCGGAAAGGCTGACACAGGTTTAAGAGCTATGCCCCCTTCTGCCCAGACTATAAGGTAGTTATCACTGCCACCAATCACTCTATATCAGCTACTATAAGGTCCTTAACAAAGAATGCCCTATCCCACTGTGTAATGTTACTATTAATCCAAATGGTAGTCTGACCAAGACTTGCAAAGCTATTTAGGAGTGGCCTGTACAGTGTCACCAAAATATGCAAGTACTCTTACAGCTTAAATATGTCTCACAAATATCAGCCACAAAGATAGGTTTAAATATATTTAATAATAAATAATAAAAGAACAAGACAATACTCAGAAAACAAACATAGTTTCTTCAGAGTTCAAAATCACAAGAAATATTTTAAAACAACATTGCAGGACAGTCTCATATAAATACCGAAAACATCTAAACTAATCTTTACTATATTCCTAACTATATTTAAAAGAAATGACTGTACTCTAGTTACTTACTATTAGCAAGGCAAGTGCAGATGGTGGTGATGAGTGGATGTTCTTGCTAGGTCCAAGACAAAATACAAAATGCCCAATCTCTCTCTGAGAGAGTTCTTAAATTAATAATAAACATTACTGCTGGGTTAGCTTGGATGACATCACTCTTTGTCACCTGACTTCAGTTCCCAGGCTAAACAGATACTAACAGAATATTAACAGCTCTGTGTGAGAAGTACATATCTTTCAGAAGTTTGCAGAACTTGGAAGTCGTAAAACAATAAAACGCTTTTACATTTGAAACCTAGTAATTATTTCTGTTTCAAGACAATACAAAAACTTCTAGCTGTAGACATTGTGTCTGCTGTTGAACTGAAATTGAAAGATAACACAATCGTAAAACACTTTAATTTCAACTTATTTTCTTGACGTTTTGCAAGTCAACTCTGTATGTTCCAGCTTCTACTATTAAAACATATATATTCACAGGTCTATAGTTTGGGTCTATATTATAGTATTGAAGTTTTTAAACTTTGAATGCTATAATATCAACCCGTTTTTGTCAAAAATTTAAAATAGCGAAGCCATTGAACTTCGAAATCTTACTTAGGGTAAGATTTCAGTTGTCCGTTCCATGGCTTCGCTATTTACTCTACTGTGGTGGGAAGGTTACGGACCAGGGTAAGGTAAGTATGCGAACGGAGGTTACGGACCGGGTTAAGGTAAGTGTGGGAACGGATCGGGGTAAGGTGAGTTTCCGATAGTTAGGGACATTAGGGTTAGGGAGCGGGTAAGGTGAGTGTGTGATAGGGGGGACTTTAGGGTTAGGGAGCAGGTAAGGTGAGTGTGCGGTAGTTAGGAGCTTTAGGATTAGGGAGCGGGTAAGGTGAGTGTGCGGTAGTTAGGGACTTTAGGGTTAGGGAGCGGGTAAGGTGAGTGTGCGATAGTTAGGGACTTTAGGATTAGGGTTGGGTTAAGCTGAGTGGATAGGTAGTAGTGTAGGGTTAGAATTATAGTTTTAAGTGTATGTGTGTGGTTTATTTATTTTGGTGTGCTTGTGTTGTGTGTTTGTGTTTCGAACAGCAAATGTTTTCCCTGGGAAAAAATTTGCTGTTCTGACTGTTCGATATTTTGATTTTAGGTACGATGAAATAGCGTTCGCTATTTAAATTGTACGATAAGGTAATATAAACGCATATAGTTTATATACATTTCTGTTCTTTTCCAGTTGGGTACACTGTGGACACATCCTTGAAGCTCAGTGCTGTACAAACCCTGTTCAACACAAACTTCTGCACTAGTAGTTTAATATACACATAACATATAGTTATCTTACATTTGTAAGACAAGCATATGAATCATGTTGATATTCACAAATGACATATGATTATTTACAAAATTCCAGATATTTGGGCTGGCAGTATTTCCTTCTGTTACATTTCTATAAAAATCATATTAATATTCACAAATGACATAGAATTATTTACAAAATTCTAGCTAGCTGGGCTGGCAGCATTTCAGTTTGTCACAGGGGGATTATATCTATTCCCTTCTTTCCTTTATTTTCCTGCTTTTTCATTAGTTAACTGCACATCAGCGCATTCTATTTATTTCTGAAACATCATATGGATCTCTCATAATGGTTTCAATTACATTGTTTACCTGTTTAACTCATTAACACCTATGTGGTGTGGAAAGTCACACCTCTAGCAACCTATACACATCTTGCATTCCAGAGCATTTTTATGAAAAATAAAATTAAAAAAAGCATAAGATAAACAAATGTAAACATATTGTGAATGATAAAATCTATTAAAACTGCACAAATAGGAACATTATCAGTAAGAAGTATTCTTTACAGTGATAATAGTGCATTCATAGTCTTTTCCATGCATACTGTAATATATTATAATGCACACAAACCCAAAATTATACTTTTTCTAAACGTTCACAAATACATGTTTTATATCTTGAAAACTATGCAACCTACATATATATTATTAGAAATTTTTGGTTAACTAAACATAAGCTTTCATATGACAACAAGAAATTCATCTGTAAATGCACATTTATTGAGATATTTACATAAGTATGAAGAAAATAAGTTATGCACTCACCATAACATTCCATCTGTATTGCCGATTATCATTTTATCCTCAACTGTTGGGTTTGGATCTGATCCTCAGCCATTACTAAAGCTCATGTTAACCAAAAAGCTCTCAAGCTTCTCCCTTAACCATAATGCACCAACCCCAACATACCTCAGATCTTGTTTGCTGATTTTTCCAGAAATGGTATCTATTAACATGCATATATAAAAAGATACTTAAAAATGTATGTGTTCTATAGAGAAAACCATTGTCAGGAGCTCAATCAGAAGGACAGTGGTGTCCTTATAAAGTCTCATTCACCCAGAAGTTTGTAGAAACAAAGGTGGGGGATGGTGGGTGGGAAGTTGAGGAAGAAGGAAAATAGACAACACAGGTAGAACATTATGATGAGTACATAACTTCTTTATTTGATGCTGACAATTTTCATTCTATCCTCAGCTGTTGGGGCTGAGTTCCCAGCTACCTAAAACCCCGGGTAAACTCTAAGGAAAGATATTCCTGAGCACAATTGAACCAAAACATGCTATACCCCTCGAGTCCAGATCTAATTTCTAATGAGTGATAAAAGTATGAGGACCAAGCTGCTGCTGCACAAATGTCATCCTTGGAAAACCTGGATAGAAATACTGAAATAATTGCCATGGCCCTAGCTGAATGGGCTCTTACAGGTTTACTTAAGTTAAGACCAAATTTGTTATAGATAAAAGACATATAATCAGTCAGCCATCTGGCTAAAGTTACTTTTGCAACTGGTTTATCCAATTTCAAATGTGCAAAGGAAACAAATAATTGGTCTGTCTTTCTGATTTCTTTTGTCCTATGCAGATAAAAACATAATTGCCTGTGAACATCCAATAAATGCAACATATATTCACCTTTGTTTGCAAATTTAGGAAATAATAAATTAATGGACTGATTAATACTGGATTGTGACACCACCTTTGGAAGGAAATATGCACTGGTTCGTAATGTAACTCTATCCTTATGAAAAATTAAGTAGGGAGGTGTTGGAGACAAGGCTTGAATTTCTGAAATTCTTCTAGCTGAGGTAATGGCTACTAAAAAGACAGTTTTCCAAGTAAGAAACTTAAGGTCACATTTAGCTGCTGGTTCAAAGGGGAAATGTATTAATGCTTGCAGTACCAAGTTCAGACCCCAAGGTGTAGTAGGGTCTTTAAACGGTGGTCTCAAAAGAAGAGTGTCTCTCAAGAATACTTTGCTTAGTTTAGCAAAGGCTACTGAAGAACCTTCAAATCCAATATGAAAATTAGATATTGTTGCTAATTGAACCTTATGAGAGAGGAGTTTGTCCCTTCTTTAAATAGTAAATCTAAAAATTTAAGTATGTTATGTATCGGAGCTGAGAAAGGATCAATATGATTTTGTTGTGCCAGTAAACAAATCTTTTCCATTTACTTGAATAGAATTTTCATGTTAAGGGTTTATGGGAAGATAAAAGGATATTGCAGACAGTGGAAGAGAGCATAGGTTGTCCGGCTATTAGTGGAATTGGAGAAACCAGGCTGCAAGCTTGTATTCATAGGATCATGGGATTAAATGATCATAGGAGATTACTAGGATAATGGCCCTGGGGCCCTTACAAGCATAGCCAAGAGTTTACCCACCCAAAAAAACCTCAATCAGCACCTGTCACCCTTGTTAATGAGGGACACAGGTGGAACCCCTGGGACAAATTTGTGGTTGCCAATCCACTCATCAGGGTTGTGCTTGAAGAGGGTCAGCAAAGTACTTTGTTTGATGCCTATGGGGAGTCTATTCCAGAGATGGGGCAGCCTCTGGGAGACAAACCTGTCATTCCAGCAGGTTTTGTTAATGTCACATATTAAATTTAAGCCTTTCAATCAGGTACTACACTAGAAGTTAGATTTACTGATATGGAGCATCTTTAGTACAGCAGAGTCTGAGAATGCCTTGCAGGTGAGACACAGATCACCTCTGAGCAATCTGTATGATACAGAGTAGAGTGATAGTGATTTCAGTCTGTCCACATAGGGCAGGTGTTGGAGGCCATGGATTCTCTTTGTGAGGTATTTCTATGGCCTTTCCAGTTGGTGCAGGTGTTTGAAGAGGTACATACCAAATGGGGCATTGTACTTAATTACTGGCCTAATGCGGGAGGAGTTCAGGGAGGTTATAACCTCCTTTGTCTGGATGCAATCCCTTTACTTATGAGATGAACCAAGTAAAAGGCTTTTCTGACCACTGCCGCTACATGATGGTCAAATGTGAGATTGTTGTCAACTTGTGTACCCTAGTCTCTCACCACAGGTTGTGTGCTCAGGGGGTTGCCGCTAATGTGGTAATCAGCAGGGACCGTTATTTTGCTGAATGGTATGATAATACAATTTTTTTGCATTTAACTTACAGCCATGACTTTGGCACCAGTCATTTGTTGCTATGAGACCCTCTTGAAGTATGTTAACATCATTTGGAAAGTCAATGACAGCACCCAACGCACAGTCATCCACAGAGTTGGTCAACCACAGGCCTTTTGTCTTTGCCTGAATCTCTGAGAAGTATATGCCAAAAAAATAGGGGTCCCAGGACAGATCCCTGGGGGACACCACTAGTGACAGGTCTGCTATAGGAGGTAGTCGCACCTATTTTGACTTTCTGGGTCCTGTCAGTGAGCCAGTTGACCATGCACCTGATGACATAGGGATTTACATCAAGTTCTGTTCGCTCTTCGATGATGCCTGAGTGGGGAATTGTGTCAAAGGCTTTGGCTAAGTCAAGGTAAGCTGTGTGTACTGACTTTCCCTCATCCAGTGTCTTGGTGACAGTCTCAAAAAAGTCAACCAACTTCAACAGGCAAGATCTGCCCTTGATGAATCTGAACTGGGTGGGGTCAAGTGCTTGGAGATTGCCTATGTCCTTGTTTATGAGGTCCATAATAATATGCTCCATGGCCTTACAGATCAGACTTGTCAAGCTAATGGGGCGATAGTTTCCAGGGTCAGAAGCTACACCACCTTTGTGCAAAGAGATGACAATGGCAGTTCCCCACTCTGCTGGAATGAAGCCTGTACTTAGGCTATGGCTGAATAGGGTGCTCAATGGTGAGGCTAGTTCTTGCTGGAGATGTTGCAGAATACAGCCTGGGATACTATCAGGTCCCATGGAAGATGGGTTCTTTGCCTTGAATATGGCCTTTAACACATAATCTATGGAGATGTGAGGTGCAGGGCAAATACTGGGGATGTCAAATTGGCCTTTGGGGGGGGCAGGTGAAGTTTGCACTGAACCTATCTGCTAGCAGGTTGGCTAAGTCAACAGGATCAGTGTAAGTGGTACCATTAAGAAATAATTCAGTGCAAACCTGGGCTTTGCCATGGAGGTTTCTGACATACCTGAAAAAGGCTTTGCGGTTAGCCTTTGTTTCGGATGCTAGTTTCAATTCATAACTGTCTTTGGATGTTTTTACTAGTGATCTAATTTGCTTGTTGAGGCTAAGGAGGGAGTTTTTCCAATTAGGAATGTGTGCCTTTTTACCCTTGGACAACAGTTTCTTCCTTTTGTTGTAAAGCCTGTTGATAGAGGATGTCCACCACATAGGTTTGTATTTCCTTGAGGAGCAGGTTTTAGTTCTGTTGGGTATAGCTGAGTCCATGCAGTTGGACAGGTGCTTGTATACTGCACTGGTATACTGTTCAGCATATTTGTCTGCATCCTCTGAGGTGGGCTGTGGTGGGAAGATACTGATACCTTCCCTAAGAAAGTTGCAGTCAGTGTTTGAGAAGTTTTTTAGCCTGGTTACGGCTTGGGGGGAGTTGGATGGGCTAGACACTTTGAATGAGACAGACCGATAGTCTGATCTCACCAGGGAAGAACTTACTATGAGGATGGTGCAGCAGTCACCCATTCTGGTGAGAACCAAGTCTAGAATGCTGCTAATTGAACCTTATGGTACAGGAGCTCACCCCTTCTTTAAAGAGTAAAGCTAAAAATTCAAGTATGTTATGTATTGGAGGTGGGAAAGGATCAGTATGACTTTGTTGTGCCCAGTAAACAATTATTTTCCATTTATTTGAATAGAGTTTTCATGTTGAGGGTTTATGGAAAGATAAAAGGATATGGCAGACAGGGGAAGAGAGCATAGGTTGACTAGCTATTGGAATTGGAGAAACCAGGCTGTAAGCTTGAGGTTTGAGATGTCTGGGTGAACCATGACTGTTGGGTGAGACAGAAGGTCTGGAATCGGATCCAGAATCCTAGGTTAGTAAAGAAGATGAGGCCATATGAAGGGGAATCAAACCTGTCAAGGCCAGTAAGGTGCAATAAGGATGACTTTGCTCTTCAACCTGACAGCTTTCTGCAGAAATTTCAGAATTAGTGGAATCATTGGGTAGGCATAAAGCAGACCGGGAGGGCAATCATGAAGTACAGCATCCCTCAGTGATTCCCTCTGTGGCAGGATTAGGGCAAAGTATTTTCTGCATTTGTTGTTTAGGGGAAAAGCAAAAGGATCTAAGAAAGCCTGGCCCCATTGATGACAGATCATTTCTCTCACTTTCTTGTTGAGAGACAACTTTTGAGGTAGAAGAATGGACCTGCTCAATTTGTCTGCTATCACACTGAACTTTCTCAGAATGTGCATTGCTATGAGAAAGTGTTTGGATGAGGTGGTCGATTGCCACACTCTGAGTGCTTCTCAACACGAGGGCTATGATTTGCTCCCTCCTTGTTTGTTAATGTACCAAACTACTGATATATTGTCTGTTTGAATAGCAAATGTCCCTGAAGGGAGAGCATTCTGGAGGAACTGCAATGCTAAGAGCACTGCTCTCATCTCTGGAACATTTATATGCAAGTTGGCCTTTTCTGGGGACCAAGTGCCCTGGAATGTTTTCTCCATAATCTGCCCCCTCCCAACTGGGAAGCATCTATGGTCACTATGGCCTTGGACTGAGGGAGAATGAATGGATGGGCTTGTAGAACCTGATTTGATTGAATCCACCACCTAAGATCTATGCCTGAGTGAGTCTTATTTGTGCTGACATGGGCTGATAAAGGACCACTGTGTTGATAACATCCATTGAAGAAGTCTCATATGAAATCTGGCTAGAGATACTAACGTTATTGCCACTGACATTGATCCTAAACCTTGAAGGACCAAGCAAGATGAAATCTTGGTGCTGCAAATTATTTTTCTGACCTGCAATCTGATAGGCTGTACTCCTCAGGGAGGAAGTGAAACTATTATTGATTTCATATTGAAAATGGCTCCTAGACATTCCAAATTTTGAGCTGGTTGTAGGTGAGGTTTGTCGAAATTTATGGTTATCCCCAGATGACAGCAAATCTGGAGTCCCTGATTTCTTGCCCTTATTAACAGATGCCTGGTCAGGGTGGTAATTAGCTAGTCGTCTAGATATGGAAACACCTGGAATCCCTGCAGTTTCAAGTGAGCTGCTACTACTGCCATACATTTGGTAAAAAGATCGGGAGCTGTGATGAGGCCAAAGGGCAGAGCTCTGAACTAGTAATAAATGTCTCCCAGCTGGAAGCATAAATATCTTTCTGGATTGTCTGTTCATCTTTATGTGATAGTACACATCCTGAAGGTCCATTCAGCACATCCAGTCGTCTTTGCCCAGAAAAGGGAGAATTGACTGAACCATGACTATCCGAAACGTTGTGTGTTTAACTGACTTGTTCAAGTTGCTGAGATCCAAAATTGGCCTCCACTCCCCTGTTTTCTTTGCAACTAAAAAGAATCTTGAATAAGTTCCAGATTCTAACTGGTATGGCAGGATGTCTTGGGTGTCCCTTTTTTCTAGCAGCTTTTGTATTTGTATTGCTTCTTCTTTCCTCTGACTGGGTGGAAAATCAGGAATTTTTCATAGAGTTGGGAGTGGAAGGGAAAAGGGTATTATATAACTTCTGTAAATAATTCTCTGCACCCAAGTATCTTTTGCTATGTCTAGCCAGGCTCTCTGGTGCAGGGTTTGTCAACCTCCGATTGCCTCCAGAGGTGGACAATTGGGCCTCCTTTCAGGAGTGCTGCCAGGTAGGGTATGCCAGGGAAAGAATCTCTCGATCCATGGTTTTGTGGGCCTCCTCTGCCATGGGGGTGGTCGACCATTAGAGTTCCTCCCTCTGCCCCTAAGGGAACTTTTTCCATGTGTGCCCTGAAAAGGACCCCAGAACTTCCTGAATCATATCTTCTGACCACATCATTGATTCCTAGAAAAGTATCTTTGAAGGGTTGAAAAATGCATGCTGACTGCAGAAAGGGTCTTTCCATCCTTCTCACACCTGGATAATGTGTCCTTCACTTTGGGGCCAAACAAATAAGTGCCATCAAAAGGAGCACTGATGAATGAAGACTTGAAGGGCTCTGCAAAATCACATAAGCATACCCAGGCATGCATCTTCATGGATATGCCTGAAACCGCTGCTCTTCAGCTGGCTTCGGCTGCACACAAAATGAACCTCATGGATAAATTCGAGACAGATTGGAGGGTAGCCAACTGAGAAGCCACAGACAATTGGGCCTCAGCAGAAATGGTCCTTAAAAGGGAAGTTGAAAGTTCTTTGATCAAATCTCTTTGCAACCTAGTAAAATGTGCCAAATAGTTCAGCGACCTAACAGCAAAGGTCATTGAAGCATAAACATGCTTCCCAAACCTGTCACCCTAGACTCCCTGTTAGGGAAATGAACAGAGGAACTTTGTTCCACAAGTTCCTTCTTGATGGCCACCAACATGACCATGGCATCTATGGACACCCCTTTAGCCTAAAATTCATTCTCCACAAGTGGAGCGAGAATCCAAGCTGGCCTTTTGGGTATTGGTTCAGGCTCCTTCCACTCCAACCGACAGACCAAATCAATGAGCTTGTCAGCGGGCGGGGTAACCAAAGAAGTAGAGGGGACAGCTTCAAAGGCCTCCAGAAATACAGACTCCTTAGGTGAAGCATTGCTGGGGGTCCAGCTGCTTCTCTGTTTAGGGATGTCAAGGATGTCTCCAAAGCAGATGTCTTCTGGACATGATCGTGGGGAGCCTTCACCCTCATCAAAGTCCGCATCCTCAGTGACTGACTCTTGTGGAGAGTCCAAGTGCCTCTTCTTGCACTTGCTCTTCCCAGGGACGTCTTCACTGAGATGTTCTGGGGAAGTGTCAGAACAGACTATGAAATTCTGCTGGGTAGACTAGAGGTGTCAAGCTGGCTGCCCCTGTGGAGTCAAATGATGAGGAGCTAAGCACAGAGACATCTGTGTGCTGGACTGAAAATCGGAGAGGGTTGGGACCATCAATCCTGTCACAGCAGAAAACACTCTCTTCACAACCTCAAAGGCAGACTGCCTAGGGAAAGAGAAGACCTCTGCGCTGAGAAGGCAGGCTTCTGGACCTCTGTCTCCTTCTGCCCAAAAGCAATCTCCCTGAGGAGGAAGTCAGAGCCGAGCTGTCCAATGCTGAATCATCAAGGTGCAGACACAACTCCAACGCCTTTGCAGTCGATATCAGCACCTCTGATCCTCCAGATCCAAAGATGCTGGAGCTGTGGCACTCAGAGTTAGCTTTGGATATGAAGATAGGGCTATCTCCAGATCCAAGACAGACAAATCCAGAAGATTTGGATCCAGGGACTCTGAAGCAACTAAGGGGATCAGAGAAGGAGTCTGAAGTTGTTGTGTGCTCAAAGGTTGGACCTCCTTATCCAAAGTGGTAGGAGATGGTAACACACCTATCTGGGTCTGCACTGGGAGAAACGTACTCATCATCCTTTCCACATCCTCTTCAATCAAATTTCTGAAGAAACAAGATGAGGCCAGGGAAGGTGACTTAGCATGGCACCTTTCTGTAAAGGAGATGGGACCCTGGAAGGAACTGGATCCACAGATGGAGAATAATGGGTCCTAGGCATAACAAATGGATCTGACACAGCCAGCTCCGAATATTTTTTGGTTGGGTTCTAGGACATTGGATCCATAAATCTCTTTTTCTTTGAATCTGAGGAGGAAGAGGTTTAAGACCTTCCCAATTCCGACTTAGCCCTATTCCTAGACACCTCCATGGATGGAGCTGAGGAAGTAGAAGCAACAGGAGATTTTCAATCCTTGTACTTAAGTTTGGGGGATTCAGTCCCTGAAATAGCTTCTCCGAAAGATGAAGACAACAAACTTTTCAATATTAATCTATTCTTTCTGTCCGCTAAACTATGGGGATTAAAATTCTGGCAGATAGGACAGGCTTCTTGTAGGTGCTATGGACCTAAACAATAAACACAGAGATTATGGGTATATGAAACAGGCGACCTGTGCTCACACTTCAAACATTTTTTAATGCCGGAAGGGCCCTTCTCAGCCATTCTACAACAAAAAGAATAAAAGCGAATAGGACAGTTTTTTTTTGTTTTTTTTTTATGGTTGGTAACAAGAGAGGAGAAACATATTAACAACAATGGTAATTAAGAATACCCCACCGTGTAGAAGAAAAGTAGGGATAGATACCAACAATGGTATTTACAGAAATACAATAAGCAGAGGGTAAGGGATTAATAGAAATCAGACAAATAAGGTAGAAAAGGCAGAAAATAAAGTTCAAAAGTCAAATTCTGGCTTATCTGAAAAAACAGCGATGAAGCTCAAGAGCTATGGCTAACCACATGCTTTCAATAAAAATGTCAAATGAGATATGAGGTATGTTAGGGGTTCATACATTATGGGTAAGGGGGAAGCTTGAGAGCTTTTTGGTTACCACGAGCTTTAGTAACAGCTGAGTTGGAACCCATAAATTGAGGATAGAATGAAAATTGACAACATCAGATCATATGTTTAATTGTATAATTAGCAATGCAAATAATACTGGGTATCTATCAAGATGTGTATCTTACAGTGCAAATATTAAAGACAGTTTTCTTCAACAACATCTAAGGTTTCACCTAATGTCATTCAACAGTTTGTAAGTCATTTGTTTTTTAAAGTATGAAGTACATTTGAAAATATTACTTATTTTGATAACTACTAACAAACAATGAGCAATATTTCCAGAATAGTGTGATATAAACCAGCATATTCAGTGAATTGTCTTGTCTTCCACATTGGTGTTTCACCATACACCTCAATAAAATGTAGGTCTCAGCTATGAAAATATGAACATAAATATGAAAATATAAATAATAAGTGGCAAACAAATATTAATTTCTCCATTGTAGGACATCCTAGACTAACAATCTATTTGTTAATAACTCCTTGCCCTTTCTAATACTGCCTATTATTAGCTGGTAAATCACTTATCTAAAGAAGCCAGACCCCAAAAAGTTCTGGATGCCATGAGGAGGTATGGTTGTATGGCTGTGAACTGGAAGTATACAAAAATGGCGTTTTAAGTTTGAGTGAATAAAATAATCTTCTAGAACTCTCTTGGGGATTCAGAAATGTAAAATCCACAATCATGGCCATGCCAGCACTACTTATACTGCATGTGCCTCAATGCTTATTAATTATGCATGAGGCCAGGTCATTGTGCATGATGACCAGCACCTAATCATGGCTACATTATAGACCCACAGCCAGACTGCGTTTAAGTACAAGCAACTAAGGTAAGCACTGAATGCGCACAAGCCCCTCTGGTAGTTATTATGTGATGACACACACATATGAGAAAATTACATTGACAATGCTGATGTAATATGAAGCAATATGCATGCAGACAAATGCTCAATGAAAGAGAAAATTTCATGGATGGCTAAGGGTGGAGCAGAGGTTTCACTTTAGCAACAGAAACCACAAAGGCTGAAAAATGAGTGCAAATGGAGCTGCCCACCAAAACAGGGCTGTAAAACACAATGAAGAATCTGATATGATGACCTTTGTTAAGTGTCTACTTAAGCTATTTTAGTGCTGCTTAGCAAGTATAAAATAATGACGGCAGTTAGCTTTCTTATAGTTCAAGCTCCATGTCAGTTTTAATATACTGCCGTTAAGTGGCAGACCAGTTCTTCAGTGGGCATTACCTTTACATTAACAACCTGCGGGTGGTAATGTACAGGATGCCCATTCTATAAGGGGTCAGAAAACACACATCAGTGAAATTTAACACATCTGTAGACTGAAAACTAAACACTGTACAACAACATACAGCCCCCAGGGGATCAGACCCCAACCACCCACTTGTACTGACAAAGTACAAGTCATTTCATGAGTGCACTGAACCATCAAAGTGGTTAGAATAAAGGCATTACCTTTTCTTTATTTCAAATTTGCATTGTGCTGTGCAGCACTGCTTAGCTCATTTGCATGTCTGATGACAAGACTGTAGTATGTAACAAAGGCTGGACTCCATTCTTGCCATTGGATGTGTTATGTCTCATTAGTTATACATGTGCATCAGTGGTGCTCACTGTGATCCTTTGCACAATATATAAACACAGAATGATTTTGTTTTATAAACCCTTTGTAGGCATGTGTGTGTTGTGTTTATATATTTTTGACCAATGTAAGGGCTGGAAATGGGAGTATAGGACAGAGTTGAAAAGGAATGCAACAAAATGTAGAACAGAAGGTGAGTAAACAAAGAGCAGGATTCAGATGGGATAGGTGCATGACTCTCAACTCCTTACCTCAAAAATCTCATGGAATTCAAATAATAGTTATAATTATCTAATTCATTCAATCCTCAATGATTTATCAGACAAGTACACATTTTAAGATGAACACATTAAACAATGGTACCCAGTCATGTGTATATTAGTCAGATATTGGGGAAATGGAGAGGTATGGGTGGGAGTATTTTTTGTGAGTGAGGCAGGTGTCCATTTATTTATTTAGTCTAAAGAAGGGAAATAATGGAAGGAAGCTAAGGAGGTAACCGTTGGTAATGGGGGAGTGGGAGTGGTAGTCATCATGGAATGACAAGAACACTGGGGTGAGGGAATAGGATTGGGTATTTGAAGATGCATCCTCTACCAGCTTAGACTCAGTAGATCACTCATCACTCTGGGAACCATCACCACTTGATTATGCCTCAGAAGGTGGAGTCACCACTGGACAGGGACATGAATCAATGAGTTGTCAGGACATGGTCTCATTGCACCCAATGCAGTCATCCAAACTCCTTGTCTATTATTTCATCCACAAGCTCTGCCAGCTCCTGACAGGTGACAAAAGTGTCATCTTCACTTGGACTCCTTCAGGCTGGTACCACTGTACCACCCTCCAGTGCAAGGACACCCAACGCAAGTGATGCACGTAGGGAAGAAGGTGTGGAGGCAGCTGTGGCAGGCTTGAACCTACATAGGCTGGGTGCCCCTGGGAGTGGTGGAGGTGGTGTTGCTGTTGTCACGTGTGGGGGAACAACAGGCCTTGCAAGTGGGTTAGGTGCAGGTTGTTGTACTACATATAATAGCAATAGAAATGGAGAGAAATAAAAAAGTGAAGAAAATAAATGTATGAAAGATAGAGGACAGTGACAAAGAAGGTGGTGAAGAGAAATGCAAAAACATTGACTATTGCATTTTTAACTATGTTGATATGGATATAATAATGATTAATAACATTTTAATAGTAGAGCTTACACAGTATAATATTGACCTGCTTGACTATGACATATTGGGGAGAGGGGGTAGCTAAGCTAAAAAAATCATCTTACATGCAGTCTGACTTAAGATAATACTAACTATTTATCAAGATAGCACATATGTGCTTGTGGCCAGTGATGCTATTTGACTTTTGACAACAATAAAACTATATGTATGCATAATAAACATGCTACTCACACAAATGCCCACCATAGTTGATAGGCAAAGGATAGATCCTTCAATTGTATACTATGAAATGCCTAGTAAACTACTACTTATGGATATTAAATAAAAGGATCATGTAGTCATTTATTGATACTATTGGGACGAGCAGTAGTCGTGTACTGATATTATTGGGATAAACAGATTTTGCCATAACAGACCTTTTTTTTGGGGGGGGGGGGCAGCAGTAATTGAACCCACAGCCATACTAACAATCTCAGTGCACACAGACTTAACATGATGATTCATTTTCCACCTATATAGGAGAAGAAGGACTGCAGAAGTACACTATTAACATTTGTGATGAAAGTAGATACTGCCACCACAGCTAGCTGGAATTTTATAAATAATTCTATGTCATTTGTGAATATCAATATGATTTATACAAGATGCTTGTGTTACAAATGCATTTGAACTGTATGTCGCACAAGATGCTTGTGTTACAAATGTATTAGAACTGTATGTCATGTGTATATCAAATTGATTTGTACAGACGCTTGTGTTGAAAAGGTATTTTTAAAGTGCTTGTATGTAAAATACATCCACAGTGTGCCCTACTGGAGATAACAGAAATGTACGTGCACTATTGTAACTGTTTAAATGTATATGTTTTAACAGAGAAAACTAGGAGACAGGAGGTTAAACTCAGTCCAGCAAACTTTAAAACATATCTGAAATTAAATCACTTTATGGGCTAGGCCATAAAGATGCTATCTCACAGGTTTCAATGCAGCCAGAGACACAAAGTCTGTACTACAAAGCTTTCTGTATTGTCTTTGGGGTGAACTAATTGCAACTCAGGAAGAGTGGAAGTGTTTAATTGTTTTATGACCTCCAGAAGCTCAACAGATCTAAGCAAAGCTTTTGTGTGTGCATTTTTTACATGTAAGTGTTATAATCCTGGCAGTTTCCAGGGTTGGTGATACTGTGGGGAAACAGAGTCAGATGGCCAGATGTATATGGTGTCATTCTGTATAGAAATAATGTTTTTATATTAGAGGTGACTGATGTCTCAGGAGCATTCTGTTTTCTGTCTTGGGCCTGACAACAAGAAGGACCATTCACCACATCATCTGCCATCTTCTATTAAGTTATTAGGGAAGAGTATAATTATTTTAGATTCAGTCAGGAATACAGTTAAGCTTAGTTTAGATATTGTTTTTCTTTATTTGTCTGAGCCTGTCCTTCAATGTTATTTTAAATATTTCCTGTGTTTTGAACTCTCGTGTCACCGTGAATATGCACTTAGTATTTTCTTGTTCTTTAATTATTTATCATTAAATATACTTAAAACTTCCATTGTGGCTGATCTTTGTAGAGATATTTAAGTTTTGAGACTATTTGCCTATTTATTTGGTGACACTGTGTGGGCCACTCCTAATAGCCTTGCTCTTGGTCAAACTACCATTTGTATTAATATTAAATTCACTCAGTATATTGCGTACCCTTGTAAGAGCCTTAAAGTAGCTGGTGAGGGGTACTGGTGGCAGTGATAACTACCTTATAGTCTGGACAAAAGGGTGCATAGCTAGTAAACCTGTGCCAACCTTTCCCAGGTGTGTGTGTGTGTGTGTGTGTGTGTGTGTGTGTGTGTGTGTCAGCTACTTGGGCAGGGACACAAAGTACTGGTTGGACAGAGAGACTGTTGGAGGTCTTGGCATGGAACCCTGGTGCCAGGGGGAGTCTTATTGGGGATCTGGGGAAAGAGGGAGGAACCAGCCCCCGAATTGACTGTGCTCCATGTGTGCTCTTAAGGGAAATTGTGCTTGATTGTGCTTGATGCAGAGAGCTGTGTCTGGAGATATTGTGTGTGTACCTGTTATCCTCCCAGTGAATGTCCCCCACTGGTGCCAGTGGTGAGGATTGAGGCTCCTTGATTACTAGCCCAGAGACTAAGGGTCATCACAACATCATACAGTCATGCTACTTGACCTATACTGGTCAGGACAGAAATGGCACTGCTGTATAAAAGCTATATGGCATTTTTTTTAATGACTACATTTGAAACTATGTGTACTCATCTCAATGCTCCTTTATGTGCTTTAATCTCCTTCTGTGCATCTCCCTATTCCCTTTGATCTCTACAGGAGCTAGAAATATAAGCAGGGCATAATGAGAAATTGGATGGTGCCATACATTGACAGGTCATTTGTTAAACTACAAAATGGTATATTTACAGCACTGAGGTGATGACAGCACTCAAACTACAGCCAAAAAGGTCACACGTGTCAACTCATGTCACTGTAGTAGTAAAGTGATAATGGCACTTTTGCCCTATGCCTGGGTTGTCTATAGCAGTGTCAGCCTTGACCAAACTTTTCCAAGAATCAGCCTTATATTGAAACCCACAGGAGCCTCCAGCTGTAATGCTTATGGAAGATGTCCAGAAAAATGCCAGACTCCTCCTCACTTAACCTCTATAGGTTCTGAAAGGAGCAATGCCCTTATCTTCTCCAGTCATAATTGTCTCACCTTCATAAATCTCAGGTAAAATGGCAGGAAACTGGTACCTGAAACAGTTCTCATGTGTCTCAGTCTCCACGCAATGATGGGTATGGAGAAGCAGCTCATTTACATGATGGATGGCAGAATAATAAAATATAGGAACTGTATTCTTATGCTTCCAATGGCACTTTAAGATTTGAAACATGGCAGTCCTCCACGCCTCTGTTTGCTGCTGAGAATACTTGCTCTACAGCAACTCCACCTTCAAATGATTAATTATGGGATGACAACTCCCACAGTCCTAATCTGTTGTGAGCAGAGATGCCACAGGTGCTCAAGTGTGTGCATGGCATCATGTATCAACTTTCACAATGCTTACCAGGTGTGTTCATCATGCAAATTGAGCAATCCAGAAACAGTAATGAGATGAGTTCTAAGCAGCATAATGATCATGCACAGAGAAGTAAATCTACATTATATAAGCACATCAAGAAGCACAGAGTCTCACTGAGCTACAGAAGAAAACAACTATGAAAGAGACGTGAATCCTGCAAGCTGCTTTTGTTGAAAGCTTTCTTTCTGAGTCAGATATCTGCTTATATAAGGTAAGTGCTACTTCACACATTTATTCAGTTCTAGAACATTATCTTTGACTGTTCCTCTGCCTTAATGTCTGTGAGGGATGTCAGTTTGTCATAATTTTAAGATGTGTGGGCCAAAAGTGTCTTAGGAGGTACATTGCAAGTAGAAGACTGCAGGGCTATTCAGATAGATTGGAGTCACTTCCCTGAGCTCATATTCTGAGTAATATTTATTACTTGTTTTTATTGCTGTGTGCCTGTCACACATGTAGTTAGCCACAGCCTTAGTAAAATTGGTATTGTAATGGTCAAGTGCCAATGTTAAGTTTTACTTCTATAATTTTTTTATGGATAATATGTGCTCAGTACACCTACAATGTCTTACATTTCCTTAAAGATTGTGGGTAGACATATATAACTGTCAAGCACAAATTGAGCATAAGATTTGGCCTACTAATATAGGACTATTGTACAGACTTTTTATGGCCATGCAAAACAAGGCCATTAATTCCCCTGTTTTCTGTGACAACAGACTAATGCATAAAAAATAGGGCCCTAAGTGAAACATGGGATCTGGAGGCCCATCTGTATCTACCTGCAAACCCAAATTTACAGATGTTTAAAATGAGGTAATACTACAGGCACTCCATCTCTATGGCCAATGGCTCTTAACTGTCCATACCACTGACCAGCCTTTCTGTGACCACACTTGGGATGAAATGGTCAGAGATGTAAATGCAATGGATGGTCAGAACACCAGCTATGACATGGCCTGTCACAGGCCTGCTGCATGGGAATGGAGGGCAAATTGTGGTGTGCTATCAACTGAGCCACCTTTTACAGAGACAGAGGAGTTCATGGCTTCCCTGAAAGGCAGTATTCCCTACATGAAGTTCCAAAGTATATCTATCTAGCTCTAGTACATTAAGCAGGTCATCTCTTAGGCCGTGCGGTTCTTGGCCAAGAAAATCCTTTTTCTCTTTGTTTCCTGCTCTTCTACCTGCTGTGTAAATCTAATTTGACTTTCAAGCTAGCCTCATATCGAAAGCTCTAAAAATTCATTTTGTAAACAATTTTTAGTAACTGTATCCTGCTCTACCTGTTATTCCTTTTCATTATGTAGGGACACTGTCTGTGCTAGAAATCTGCACATTAAACCCTTGACTTCTCTGGTGGTTTATCCCAGCACTTTCAGTTTGCTACCCTTCTGCAGCACTAAATTGCTTCTTATTACAATCTACTTTTGTATTATTATTTACTTCTTTGTAAAGTTTACCATATTCAGTTTTTTTTCCTTGTATATCTTCAAATACCACTGAAATTTCTGTGATTACATTGGTTAATGCAACTTTCTTTTCAGATTTTTTTGCCCTGATTCTGTGTTTCTTTATTAAGTCTAATATTCTCTGGTGTTTGCTCTTTTTCTTGCAGCACTTCCTTGGTCATACCATTTTTAGACTGCTTACCGTTTACTTACTTGGGTATTGTTTTGTTCATATCTGAGCTGTTAATGATTTAAAAAATTATTTGTAGCTTCTGATAGCTTTTTTTTTTTTAACTTTTGTGCAAGTATTTTTCTTTACTGCAGTTGCTTTTTCTTGCTATATATCACATGTGGAAATTCTAGGTTTCTAGGTTTGTTATATAAAATGAGAAACACGATTTCTATTTTTCCTCACTTACCTGTTAAAAAGAGAGGAATTTAAGGAATAGGTAGTGGAAATTATCCAGGAGTTATTAGGGAAGACAGAAAGTATTCCAGAAGTTAGAACTAGTGAGTGGGATAAAATGAAAGTTCAGTTTAAAACTAGGGTGGACATAAAAGAAAAAAAAAGAAATTTGGATAAGAAGTAATAAGAATTATTTAGAGGGGTCAACACAGGCTTAAGTATTGCAAAAAAAAGGGAATCTTACAGAACAAGAAGAGGTGCAATTGCAGAGTAGTTAAGAGAAAATACGGGAGTACCTGGATAATATGCATGAGTTTAGAAAGACTGCTGTTGAGGAACTGTTTTTTTTTTCTTTTTTGATAAAACTCCACAGCACAAAAACTTCTGGTACAACAATGTAAGCAAGAGAAAGTAGAAAGGGTTGTTGCCAAACCTAGGGAGCCTATAACAAGGAAAAATAACCAGAAATCCTATAGGAGTATTAGAGGTATTTAAGAAATTTTATGAAAATTTGAAAAAAGTAGAGAAGTAGGGAGATCAAGAAAAAGCACAAATGGTAGTATTTATGGAAGACTTAAACATGCCAAGGTTAGAGCCAGATGAGGCTCAACAACTAACAGTTAAGATATTAGGAGATGAGAGAAAATGATTACCAATCTGCAGGAAAGTCTCCAGGAATAGACTACATTCCACTGGAAGTTTGGAAGCAAGGAAAGAAGAAAGTTATAAAGATATGGAAGGCTTTGTTTAACAGTTTTTAAAAGGAGGGTAGGCACCATCATCCTGGGAAAAAGCTGTGGTGGCTGTAATACCTAAAGTTGGTAAAGATCCAGCTTCATATAAGCCCATTTAAAATTTAAACCATGATTATAAAGTTTTTATGTCATTAATAGCTTAAAAGAATGGCAAAGGTCATGCCAAAACTGATAGATACGGATCAGTGAGGTTTTGTGGAGGGGAGGCAAACTTTTGACAACATTAACAGAACACTGATGATCCAGAGGGAAGCAGAATGCAATAAAATACCACTGTTTTTGCTGGGTCTCGATACAGAGAAAGCATTAAACAGAGTAAGCTGGGATTTTAT
Organism: Protopterus annectens; assembly: GCF_019279795.1. Taxonomy (NCBI): domain Eukaryota; kingdom Metazoa; phylum Chordata; order Ceratodontiformes; family Protopteridae; genus Protopterus; species Protopterus annectens. The sequence goes on from NC_056725.1 coordinate 1,717,035,537, forward strand.
GAGTATGGTATTGGCATCATTTGCATTTCCAAATACAATAATATTAATTAGAAGCATATATGAGGGATTGGAGGCAAAAATCAAAGGTGAGGGTTCTTCTCTGGTAAGTTGTGTCTGAACAGAGGATTTAGGCAGGGGTGCCCTCTTTTTCCTTTTTTATTACATTATATTTAGAACCACTGGCAAAGAAAATAAGGGACTCAGAAATTCAAGGATATAATTGGCAAGGTGTTATTTGCAGATATTATTTTGTACCTGATGGAACCAGAAAAGTACGTCTCATGTTGTAGAACATTCTGATACAGTTCTGGGTTTTTTTTTGGGGGGGATATAAAATTAATGAAGATAAAACAAATATTGCACTCACACATGAACTGCATCAGTTATACCCATATTAATGGGTGTATGAGGAAGTATTTAGGAGTATGGATTAAAAAGGATTCTGTTATGGCAACTAAGGATATGTGGGAGGAGACTAAACAAAAGATGAGGGAAAACACTGAGAAACTGGAATCTCTTGCCTATAAATATGGATAGCAAGATGCAAGCAGTAAATTTGCTTTCAGTCTCTTTAGTTTTATACACAGATCAGGCATATTTTTATCAACCAGAGAAGTTGTGGATAATAATTAATAGAGAGTGGAAGGATTTTATTTGGGAGGGACAAGAGTCAAGTGAGATAAGCTGATCCTCCCAACAGAACAAGGAGATTTAGGATTACCTGAACTGAGGGGATATTTTAGAGCTACACAGTTAACACTCATATACATAATACAAGCAGAAAGCCACAATTCAAAGTGGAAAAAGATGATGATGAAGCAGGGGAGTAATTCAAAGAATTAGGAAACAATGGGATTTTGGATGCAGATCCTTAAGGATAATAACAGTCAAATATTATATTCGTAAAGTAGCAGAAAGTATACTAAGAACTAAGCCAACATGGGAACAGAGCAAGAAGATTCTGCCAATAGGAATGACTGCAGTTAGGGGTATAGAGAACAGACAAGAGGGGGGATGAAATTTACTGGAGGAAGGTGGCAAAGGAACCAAGGTACTGGGAACAAATAATTAGAGAGGAAAAGGTAAAAACATGGGAAGAGGCCAAGAATACATTTGGCTGCAGGATAGTGATTGCCTTCCCTATCAGGGACTGGTATCAGAGTACAGACAAAGAGAAAAGAATCGGGGAATCCTAAATGGAAGACCTGCACTGGTTGGATCTTTAATTGGATCTAGAAGAGAAACTGCTGTTAAAAAGGGATACTTAGTGGGGCATATAAAAATATTGCACAATAATGATAGGAATCAATCAGTAAATGTCAGAAAGATTGGGAAGAGAGATTAGATATGCAATTCACAAAGAGAAAATGTGAAGACATATGCATGGCTTCCAAATATTCAACAAAATCTAGAAGATTTAGTAATTTTGCCTGGAAGTGTTTGCATAAATACTTTTATACCCCAAGCAGATTCCAAAGTATTTTTCTTAAGCAGATGGTAAATGTTGGAGATGTGATGGGTAAGAAAGGGGTAACTAGGGAAAATATTTTTTCGGAGTGCAATGAGTTGTCAGATCTTAAATATTCCCATCAGAGTACTCTGTCAGGAATACTGGTCAAGCAAATGAGTATAACTAAGGAAATTATTTTTTGAGCTGAGATACAGGATCTGAATTGCCTAGACATAGTAAGGCCTTGTTAAGTTTAATTCTGGTGACTGACAAAAAAACAATTACTTAGAAAATATAAATCAAAATATAACTACTGGTTGAAGGTTTTTTGTGTTTTTATCTGACTGGCCTGAGGGTTTAACTTTATCAAAGTCTTTCATCCTGTTCTTACCTTACATTTTTGGAACAGTGTGTTCATTTATTCAGAGCATCCTTGTGCCTGGCTTGGACACCTGTGGTTACAAGATTTGGATTGCTTCTAAAACAATCTGGCCTACAATGTTGATATATTCTTTGTACTTACTTTAACTGTTTCAGTGATATTTAACACTTCTCTGCTGCATTTATTTATTTGGTTGAATTTATCACTGTTTTTCAACCTGCACTTGTTAAAGCAACTCCATCTGCTTGCTACTGTACTCCTCTTAGGTTATTTTAACAATATTCTGATATTTCCTAAACTCCTCAGATACTGCAAAAGCTGTTCTGAGTGAGTCTGCCAAAATATTTTTGTTTTGCAAAGTTTTTGTGTGTTGTGAACATTTTTCAGGGTTAGTGAACTTATTTCCAAGGATTCTTGATATTGCAGGAATTCTTACTTCTGTTGTATAGGATTTGTTACTGCACTTGAGCTCAAAGCCACTTTGTTCTACATTGGAATAGTTCTTTTGCACGAATAGTTCTTTTGCACTCTGGTGGGAGCACAATGCTAAATTCAAACTATCCAAGGTGGGAACTACTGGTTCATAGCTTTTTGTGTTTTTATCTTACTGGCCTGAGGGTTGAACTTTATCAAAGTCTTTAATACTGCTTGCATAAAAGCCTTGCATTTGCTCAATGCACAAATGCAGTTCCAGTGATTGCATATAAGAAAACATTTCCAGTTTAAAATTCTCTTTAGGAAACACTCTCCACAGTCTCCCACTGTTCACAGCTGTTCAAAGAGCTGCCAGTTTGTGCAGAGGGTGGTACCACTGCAAGTCATCTAACAGTAAACTAATAAACACTCTCACTTTGACCTTTAAGTGACTCTACCTTACTCCTTCCCAACTAGAAATTGTGTTTCCTTGCTTTACATAGCATAGGCTAGATTCAGACCTGCCAAATCTAGATTGTTTGGTATCACTGTGCTCTTAGACTAGCCATCTTGCATTGGGAGGGCCTTCCTGCACTCTTGAGGTGTGTAGCTCAGGGCCTGTCTGAGTTGAGGATTGCTGGAGAGGGGCTCGGTTTGGGGCTTTCCCAATGGTGGTTGTGTTGAGACTTTAAATTTGCCTTTATACAGGCCTCCCATTTTGCATGGGTTTGCGCTTAGTTTACTGGAGCTGCTCAGCATTTGGCAACTTTAGCCAGAGTTGTGGAGTGCATCTCCATTGAAATCCAAGTCATCCACTAAAGAAAAGTAAAAAATAAGCATATTTAAGCCAGCACTGTACTTTGTTAACTGTATTTAACTGAATTTCTGCTTTATTTTTGTTGTTTGTGACTGCTTTTTACTCTGCACTTTGAAACTGCGTTTCATTCAGACCTGCTGAATCTAAACTGTTTGGTATCACTGTGCTCTTAAACAAGCCATCTTACATTAAGAGAGCCTCCCTCCACCTTTATGGCAGAAGTGTGCAGCTCACAACCAATCTGAGTTGGAGATTGGTAGAGAAAGGCTCAGTTTCAGGCTTTCCCATTGATAGTTGTGTTAAAAGTGTTTAAACTTGCCTGTATATAAGCATCGTGTTTGTGCGTGTTTGTATGGAGTTTAGCGGAGTTGCTCAACATTTGACAACTTAAACCAGAGGTCTGGAGTGCATCTACACTGAAATCCAAGGCATCCACTGCAAAAAAAAAAAACTGAAAAATAAGTAGATTTTAAGACAGCACTGCACTCTGATAGCTGTATTTAATTGAATTATTTATTGCTTCATTTTTGTTGAGTGTGACTAACTCAGGTGGCTCACTTCCTTCCCAAATACCACATTCAGAAACATCCTGCCACAATGGATGGGCAATTTCTTATAATTTCTCCTACCACTTGATTGATATGGGCATCTTGAGACAATGTAGCAACTGCTTCATGTATACTTACTCCTAAAGCAAACTAACAAACTATGTGAGAGATGCAAATACACTGTGGAATTGGAGTCAATTCTTTCCCATAAAAGCAAGCTAGACATCAAACATGTTGTCAGCATATTTTACCTCTTACACAAACCTCACCTCTCATACAAATAAAAGTCACCACACATAAACCCACATATGCGGATGTATTCATTAAAGGCTACCAAAAGAACAGAGACCTCCCAAACGCACACCATACACACTCACAACTAAGCATAAAGAAACCACTACAAACCTCAACACACACATCTGTGTCTCAACAAGTAAGTCCATAAGGCAAAACACATCAAATGTTTTGGTCATAGTTGACTACATAGGGAGACACACACATGTCCTCCTCACCAGACTGGACAAGAAGAAGGTCATGGTCAGCTGTCTATCAGATGCCAGGATCCAACAAATCATGCATGCACTCAAGTCACTCAACAAGTACCGTTGTGACTCTGTTATAGTCCATGTTGGAGTGAATGACTTGAGGCGTACCTCTCTGGACTATAGGAAGACAGACATGACAGAACTCTCTGATTATGTGTCTCAGACAGGTATGTCCCTACCGCTAAGTAGTATCCTACACTCACCCAGGATGATGCCACAATACAAACAAAAAGTGACTGACTTAATCAACTGGCTCAGCTTCTAGTGTCAGTCCAAGGGGATCCAGTATCTGTCAGCCTGGGAGGATATTGTAGACAGACCTCACTGCTTTTCTGAAGGTGGTCTGCACGGCTGTGAATATGTAAATATATTCCTGCAGGTTTGAAATATGCTTTAAATCTTGGTGAAGATGCAAATGTAGAAAGTATAACCACAGACTCAAGTAAAACAGCAGCTCCCAAATTATAAAATAGTAATAAACCAAGCAAACTGAGTAACGTAAAATATTTAATAAAACAAACAAAGCTTTCAGGTCAAAAACCCTTCATCAGTGTTAACATCATTTCCTACTAAAACATATTTAAATGATTTCAAATATATCACAGTCAATCAAACACAATATCTACTTATCTTAAAGATATATCACAAAACATTTAAAATCTACATAATTACACCCTTATTAAAAATAACACATTCATATGATGAAGCAACATTGTGTATTATATTTTAAAGAAACACACATATGTATATGTGTATATATATATATATATATATATATACACACACATACATATATATATATATATACACACACACACACACACACACACACACACACACACACACACACACACACACACACACACACACACAAGTTCTTCATGTATTTTATCTCAGGCAATTTTGTCTATATTTAAGTATCAGTTTTAAAGATACCATCTGGTTCAAGGCAGGTATTTGATCTGCACATAACATTAAAATCCACTTTAATTCTTTCATTTTTAATCTATTATTTACATCACCTCTCATTATTCCCTTGTCAACCAAATCTATAACTCTAAACATAAATCAATGTGATGAGTCTGTTTCACTTATATGTTTAGCTAAAGCATTGGTCATTATGTTGCACCTAATATCTTAGTTGTGTTTAATTATTCTGCTGTAATTACAGCAATTAAGATGCCAACCATTTTTATACAAAAGCTGGTAAGAAATTTGAGTTTAAATGTATAGCAACTTGTAATTCAACAAATATTGTTTATTTGGCAACTTGTAAACAATGCAATAGTTTTTATGTTGGCAAGTCAACTAGAAGACTCAAGGACAGAATAATTGAACACAACTCAGATATTGGGCGCAATATAATGACCAGTGCTTTAGGTAAACATATAAGTGAAACTGACTCATCACATTGCTTTATGTTTAGAGCTATAGATTTGGTTGGCAAGGGAATAAGGAGAGGTGATATAAATAATAGACTGGAAATGAAAGAATTAAAGTGGATTTTAATGTTATGTGCAGATCAAATACCTGGCTTGAACCAGATGGTATGTATAAAACAGGTCTATATTATAACATTGAAGTTCAAAAACTTCGAATGTTATAATATCGAACCCAGTAGAGCGAATGCTTGAAATAGCGAAGCTGCAGAACACCGAATACTTTCCTAGGGAAAGTATTCAGTGGGCCGTTTCTGCAACTTCGCTATTTCCTCAACTGTGGAGCGAAGGTTACAGACTGGGTTAAGGTAAGTGTGCGAATGAAGGTGAGTGTGCGATTGGGCATGGGTTAGGTGAGTTAGGGTTAGGGCACGGGTCAGGTAAATGTGAGATTGTATGGACGTAAGTGTTAGGGTGGGGTAGGTGAGTTAGGGTTAGGGAGCGGGTAAGGTGAGTGTGCGATAGGGACCTTAGGGTTAGGGTTGGGTTAAGGTAAGTGGGTAGCTAGTGGTGTATGTCTGGTTTAGTGTAGCGTTTCGTGAAGTGTATGTGTGTGGATTATTTATTTTGGTGTGCTTGAGTTGTGTGTATGTTTGTCGGAACAGCAAATTTTTTCCCTGGGGAAAAATTTGCTATTCTGACTGTTCGGTTTTCTGGTGTTTCGATTGAATGGGGTCGATATTATAACATTCGATGTTTTTAGACTTCGATGTTATAATATAGACCCTAAAACCAATACTTAAATATAGACAAAATTGCCTGAGATAAAACACATGAAGAACGTGTGTGTGTGTGTGTGTGTGTGTGTGTGTGTCTGTATTTATATTTATATATATATATATATATATATATATATATATATATATATATATATATATATTATACATATTTGTGTTTCTTTAAAAATATAATACACAATTGGTTCATCATATGAATGTCTTATTTTTATAAGGGTGTAATTATGTAAATTTCAAATGTTTTGTAATACATCTTTAAGATAATTAGATATTGTTTTTGACTGGCTGTGATATATCTGAAATCATTTAAATATGTTTTAGTAGGAAATGATGTTAACACTGATGAAGTGTTTTTGACCTGAAAGCTTTGTTTGTTTTATTAAATCTTTTATGTTACTCAGTTCATAGGTTCATAGGTTCATAGGTAGGTACTAGGCTATTGGCCCTTGGGCCTATACAAGCCTAGACAAAAAGGTACCCTGGCTTTCACCACCCAAGAACATTATTTTCCTTTGCCCCTGTCAAGCAGAACCACAGAAGTGATCCCCGGGGTGAATTTCTTATTACCCATCCAATCATCAGAATTTTTCTTGAAGAGTGCTAATGAAGAGCTCTGTTTGACATAGATAGCTAGTCTGTTCCAGAGTATGGGAAGTCTCTGGGACAGGAATCTATCCCTGCAGCATGTTCTGTTTATTGTGGTAAAAAGGTTTAGGTCCCTAGAGCATGTAGCTCGGAGGGATTGGGATTTCTTTAAGTGGAGCATGTCGAACAGCTCTGGGTTTGACATAGCTTTGTATGTTAGGCAGAGATCACCTCTGAGTAGGCGATATGCGACGGAGTAAAGCTGGAGTTTTTTGAGTTGGTCTGCGTAGGGCATCTGTTTCAGGCCAGTAATCCTCTTTGTGAGGTATTTCTGCAGCCTTTTCAGTTGTTGTAGATGTCTTATGAGATACATACCAAAAGGGGCGTTGTACTCTATAATGGGTTTAATGAGTGATGAGTAGAGGGGAACAATGACCTCTTTTTTTCTGGATGAGAAACCTTTTGTGATGAGGAGTGCCACGTAGAAGGATTTCCTGACCACTGCAGCAATGTGATTATCAAAGGATAGGCTACTGTCCACCTGTGTCCCAAGGTCTCTTATCACACTTATGGTGTTAAGTAGACTACCGCCTATGTGGTAGTTCATGGGTATAGAGATTTTACCAAAGGGAATGACAATGCACTTTTTGGCATTGAGCTTGAGACCATGGCTTTGACACCAGGCATCTGTCTCAGTGAGGCCCTTTTCTAGGATGTCCACATCGTTAGGAGTTTCAATTATGGCTCCTAGTTTGCAGTCATCTGCGAACTTCGTTAGCCAAAGACCTTCTGTGTTAGCCTGTACTTCAGAGTAGTAGATACCAAACAGGAGAGGACCCAGGATTGAACCCTGTGGTACTCCACTTGTCACTGGTCTGAAGTCGGATTTGGAGTCTGCTACTTTCACAGTGTGGGTTCTGTCAGTAAGCCAGTTGGCAACCCATCTTGTGACATAGGGCTTTATACTTAGTTTAGTGAGTTTATCTATAATTCCAGAGTGGGGGATGGTGTTGAATGCCTTGGCGAGATCTAGATAGGCTGTGTGAACCACCTTACCCTCATCTATGGCTTTGGTGACTGCTTCAAAGAAGTCTATCAGGTTTAGGAGACATGATCTGCCTTTTACAAACCCGAACTGTGTGGGGGTCCAGAGTTTGGAGATTTCCAATGTCTTTGTTTATGGGTTCCATGATGATACGTTCCATGGCCTTGCAGACCAGGCTCGTCAGGCTAATGGGGCGGCAGTTCCCCGGGACTGTTGTGGCCTCCCCATTTGTGGAGTGGGATAACCGTCATGGTGCACCATTCAATGGGTACAAAGCCTGAGGTGAGGCTGTGATTGAACATGGTACTTAGGTGGGGTGCCAGTTCATTCTGTAGTTCATGTAGAAGACAGCCTGGGATGTTGTCAGGTCCCATGGATGCTGTCTTCTTGGCTTTGGAGAGTGAGGTTTTTACCTGTGCAGCCGTGATTACAGGAACCTTGCATTCTTCCGGTATAAAGATGGGCCCTTTAGGGGGTAAGAGGGGGGTAAAGTTAGCACTGAACCTATCTGCCATAATGTTGGCAATATCAGTTGGTTCTGTATATTTAGTGTCATTGTGCTGTAACCCAGAGCAGGTCTGAGTGTTGCCATTGAGATTCTTGACATAGCTATAGAATGCTTTGTGGTTGTCTTTAGAATCAGTGGCGATTTTGTTTTCATAACTAGCTTTGGAGGATTTTATGAGGGATCTCAGCTTCTTACTGAGGCTGACCAGGGAGTTCCTCCAATCATGGGATTTTACTCTTTTTTGCAACAGTTTCTTTCTTTTGTTGTAGAGTTTGCTTATGGCAGAAGACCACCAGATTGGCTTCCTTTTTTTGGAGGATAGCATCTTGGTTCTGTTAGGGATAGCACGATCCATGCACTCATGTAAGTGATTATAAAGTGCATTTGTGTAGGATTCAGCAGTCGTACCTCCACTGTCCATCTGCATGGGTGTCGTGATGTTTGCCACTTCTGTCTTAAGAAGTGTGAAGTTGGCTTTGGAGAAATTTTTCACAGTTGTTTTCCTAATTGGGGGGTGGGGGGGTGGGAGCGGGATGTAGATGTCTAGGGTGATTAGCTTGTGGTTGGATCTGACCAATGAGGAGCTGACCTCTGGTGTGGAACACCGGTCACCCATGTTGGTGATGATCAGGTCTAGGATATTGCTGCCCCTGGTGGGGGTGTGGATAAGTTGATCCAAGGTGTTGGAATTGATGAATTCCAGAAAACGTTGAGCAAAAGAGTTGGTATACGAGTAGTTTTCCCAGTTAATGGTGGGGTAGTTAAAATCCCCCATTATTAGGGTGTTGGGTTGTACCATAATATTTTCCAGTGTATCAAGAAAAGAGGAATGGGAATCCTGGGGCATGGTGGGGGGTCTGTAGCAAGCTACAATCTGGATTGCGGTTTTGCCCAGAGTTAGTTGAACTTGGATAATCTTGGATGCATTATGCTGAGCAACTAGATTCGGAGGTGTGGATATCCTTAATGAATATGGACACACCTCCACCTTTAGTGTTTCGGTCTGGGTTAGGTGGCCGAAAGGTGTGGTATGAATTATAACCTGGTAATGCAGGGGTGCTCTCTGGAGTTTTGAACCAGGTCTCTGTCACTGCACAGATGTCGATGTTCTCCATTTTAAGGATTGCCTCAAGTGAGTGCATTTTGAGGTTTAGACTTCTAGCACTGAGTAGCATTACCCTCAGGTTTTGCTTGCTTGTACCTGTTACAGTGGTGAATTTGTCATTTGAACCTTGCCTAAAAAGGCAATATAGGGGTGACAAGAGCCTTTGCCAGTATCCGGAATCCCAAGGGCGACAGGTGCAGGCCATCTCTGGCAAAGCAGTGTGGTCTGTTGATCATGTCATCCCAGGCAGACAGATACTAGATTCCCTTAGGATGACACCAGAAGCTTAGCCAATTGTTGAAGTCAATCATTTTGTCCTTGTACTGTGGTATCATTCTGGGTGATGGCAGGATGCTACTCAGGGCGAGGGTCATACCTGCCTGGGCTACAAGATCGAAGAGCTCCTCCATGTCTCTTTTCATGTAGTCTAGGGAGGTACATCTCAGGTCATTCAAACCTACATGGACAATGACAGAGTCATATTTGTACTTGGTGTGGAGTGACCTGAGTGTGTGCGTTATGTGGTTTGCTTGGTTTATTCAAATAAATGCGATGGGCAACAACTGTAGAACAGAATAACAGGACCAACTGTGAACAGCTAGGAGTTGTTTAATGGTAAAACATCCACCGACTCGGTGCTTGGTTTATTACTAACACAGATTGACAGCAATCTGAACTTTGACCACCAAGTTTTCACAGTGGTAAGGAAAGCCTTCTACATAGCACACCGCATAAACAAGGGCATAGCATCCAGGTCAAGGGATGTTATAACTCCACTGTACTTGATTCTCATTAGACCACTAATAGAGAATAATGCACCCTTTTGCATGTTTCTCACCAGACACCTGCAGCAGCTGAAGAGACCTCAGAAGCTTCTCACTAAGAAAATACAGGGACTCCAAACCATGACATATGTGGACAGGCTGAAAACCCTTTCACTTTACTCTGTATCTTATAGGCTGCTGAGAGGTGTCCTTTGCCTGGCCTATAGGGCAATTTCCAACCCTGCTCTAATGGAAATGCTGCATATCCGCAAATCAAATGGCTCAAGAGTCACTTGCTCTAGAGATTTCTACCTAGCTTCTGACATTAACAGATCATGCTGGAGAGATAGTTATGTCTCCCAGTGACTGCCGCTTCTCTGGAATAGACTCCCTCCTCACTGACCCTATTCAAATGCAACCTAGATAATTGGATATGCGACCACAAATTTGCCCCTATATATAAAAAAAGGTTTTGAGAATACTTTCTACAGTAATGAAAATATTTGTTCTTGTACAACTCCCTTGTTCCTAGTAAACTATTTTTAAGCTTCGTGGTACCCTGTATGTGTTTAAACTTCTGAAAAGTAAGTTTAATATCTAGAAGAAACAAAACTTTGGCCTGACTGCATTATTCTGGTGCATGTATGTTGTCCATAGCTTGTATGGCTAAGGTGTTTGTACTGTTGTCACGATCACTAACAAGTCTCACAGCACTCATCCCATGTATGCTAGTAGTGTGGTCAGTTTTGCAAATATAGTGGCCCGTTGTCAGCTAAAGCTATTAAACATTTACCTTCACTTGACACAATGTGTAAATATAATACAGTATCTTCAAAGGTTACACAAATCATGTTATATGAGAATTGAAGTCAGCAGTTCTGGAGGAACATATCTAAAACTAAAATATAATGCTTTAATTCTTTTTTTTTTCTGAAATAACTCTCTTTAGAAAAAAACACAGAAAAATGAATTCTGCAAGTACTGTCCCATACAATGATTTAAAAAAAGGCAGGGGTGGTACCTGAAAACAAGAAACCAAGAATTTGCTGGTTGATCAGAATAGGTCACAATGTAATCACTGAAAGACACTTTAGTCCATTCATCTCCATAGCAGGGATACAGCTGAACAGATTTGCAGTTGCTTTCAAACATGTGCCTGGAAATATAAGAACAAGAAGGTGAGCTAATCTGCATTATTACTGTTGTAAATTTCTGATATACACATAAAAGAACACCTACTTAAAAGGCCAATATTATTTTGGTATGAAACAAATGTATTTTCGGTATTTTACATTACACTGGCATATACAAATTAAATGTAATATGTTTAGTCACGACTTATATCGTAGTCTGAGATCCTCTAAATATGCCGTGTGAACGTACATCATGAATGCTTACCTACTTATTATTGCTGAGATTCAGAAAGTTTGTGAAAAACAAACTGCAAGGTAAAGTTGGAGCGATGGTGGGGTAATTCCATGAAACTAGTGTTATTTGGATATAAGAACAAAAGACCTAGAAATCGTCACATTGAGTGGGCCATAGTTCAAGACTATGGAAAGGGTACAGCATGAACTTTGGGAAAACACTGCATAAATCCATACATAGAAAGATACACTAGTCTGAGTAAAGCAGAGAGTAGTTGTAAAAGGAATGGAAGTACAGCTTACAGGGCTAAAATTATAAGTTGATGGGCTAAGTCCTGTAGTTTTGGGATGGATTTTGTCTATCTCCATTTACAAAGGGTCTACTTTATGTCCTCGAAAAGCAAGCTGGCCAAATATGAAAAGCCGACACATAACGCTCGAACATTATCTAACCCAAAACGTGTATGTCCCGAAACTGGAAAGAGCGAATCACCTACTTTTGTCCAAGATCCCTAACACCACTGCACTGAATCAAGCAGAGGACTCCCTTCACCGGAAAACGTAAACGTAGTTCAGTTTTCTCACTATACAAACATTTTTGTAAGGTTAGGTAAAGTTGATATATAATATACAAACTTTACCTAACCTTACAAAAATGTTCATACTGTGAGATATTAGAAGTACAATTACGTTTTCTGGTAAAGGAAAAGGGCACCGGAAAACATAAACGTACTTCTAATTTCTCACAGTAATAACATTTTTATAAGGTTAGGTAAAGTTTGTATATAATTTACAAACTTTAATTAACCTTACAAAAATGTTCATACTGTGAGAAATTAGAACAGTGGTGTTAGGGATCGTGAACAAGTTACCTGAATCGATATTTCAGGTTTCGGGACATAAGTGTTTCGGGTTATTCAGCGTTCAGGCATTATATGTCGGGCGTTTCGTATTCAGCCAATTTGCTTTTTGAGGTCATAAACTAGACCCATTTGCAAATAGTGTGACTCTGTAAGACATTTAACCAGACAGTGATTCTGGGCTGCCCCTAAACAGGCATATGTATCCACTTACCTGGTTAACAGATGATTTAAAAAAATATGGAGAGACACATATTATATATATATATATATATATATATATATATATATATATATACGGGTCTACTTCATTTGACTGAAAATACACTTCACTGAAAATGAAATTACCAGGACCACTTCACTGAAAGCCCACTTCACTGAAAACTCATTTGACTTGAAACTCATTTCGTTGAAAGTTATATATGGCCTTTTCCCCACTGTAGTGTGATCTTGGAGTTAGTATATATATATTAGGGAGGGTGTGGGGGGCACAGCTCACCACATTGTGGGGTGTGGGGGTGAAGCTCCCCACATAGGATGGTTATATATTCTCTTCTGGAAACAGTTATTCATTGCACTTGTAAGTATCAATGTGTATAGTTTAAAATGTTTATAATATGTGGAGGGGCTACACCCCCCCACACCCCCCAATGTTGAACTGGCAGGCCCCTCCAACACACTTCCACAGGTGTGGGAGCAGGGTTCCTTAGAATGTGTGAGTGTGTGCCCTTTAAAGAAATGGTGCCCTACTAGGGATGGTTTCCATGCCTTGTATGTCTGCTGCATGCCAAAATATGTTCAAGCTCTCCTCTGACCCTGAATAGGATGGATCCAGGTACTGACAACTGAAGTGTGCAGAGGCATATATGCACTCAGTTCACTCTGTTTAGTATGGCTGCTTTAATGACTGCAATTCACAGACATGAACTGCAGTTCTTAATGGTAGCGTATAAAGCACCCACCCCATACGGCCTAAAAGTTTCATCCAGGGACACTTGTGTTTCCAGCTTATTCTGCCTCCCATAAGCAGCCAACATGATGCTGTCCTGTATGACACTGCAGAACTGCAAAGTGGGGAAACACTGTTTAATGAGGTCTATGAATATGTTTTCCCTGCTCTGCTGTGCTTAGCTGTCATACCTATCAGTGATTCATAAAGATGTTTCACTCATTAGGCATAGTGGTCGAGCTAGTGACATTAGTATAATATGGTAATGAGGGGATTGCATGCTGTGTGAGATCTCACTGGCAGCTGTTTAGCAGAGTCACAGTGCCACTGTGTGGGAGTGGAGGAAGGGGTGGTGGTTGTAGCAAGGTTGTCTGCCCCACAGGTGACTCAGTTGCCAATAAGGCTTGTCCTACCATGTGACAGAGGTTTTAGGTTATTTATTTATTTATTTTTTTAACTTGTTGATCGATACAAATCCTGACTTCTGTAGGTTACCCCTTGGGGCCAGCTGGCAATTTAATGGCGAAGGGTTGTGCAATCAAGCAGAGTCTGGGAGAAGAGGTTGTCTGCATTTGTAATCCTTGCATGCAATACCTACACAATGCAGTCTTACCCCATTAAGTAGCGGTTTCTGTGAATCACTATGGGCTTTGGTGCACCATTCTATGAATAGTGCCTCTTGTGCATATCAGAAAAAAGGAATTTATAAAAATGTAATTTGTATAAAAGAATGTATATCCCTATACACATGATGATTCATTAGAAATAATAAGTGTCATAAATTTATTTTCAGAGGCACACCCAGAAAAAAAAAGAGCCAGAAATTATTACAAACCCTGCAATTAGTGCAAAGTAAAGTACAGCCCAAGTATATTTATGTGTGAGCATGCTTACCATAAGCAGTAGATCTTCAAGGAGAGGTCACTGTAATAGCAAATTATAACATTTAGGTTTACCCGCTACATTAATCACTTTTCTCGGAGAGAGAATTTGCCAATGTAATAACATAATCTTCCTCAAGAACCAAACAGCCCATCCCATTTGGTTGTTACTAATGGAGAATGGAGAACAATTCTTCTATATTTACATTTTGTTGGCTTTGTACAGTAGACAGAGTGTGTACTGACTATAATAAAAATGATACAAGTTTGATTACTGCCTAAGTACTGGAGGAGCTGACAGGTATATGGAAAGGAATAATCAGGTTTACCCTGATCACATCTCTTAGGGAAAGGGTATGGAGGACAATCTCATCACTTCCATTGCACATTCCTGGTACAGACTTGAGGCTTGAGGAGAGTCGCCAGGTGCAGAGGGCTACAGCATACAGAAGTGTGTCATGTTGGAGGTGGTGACAGCTTCCCAGCAATATGTGCTGTATGCTCCCACAGTGGTCAAATCATCTCACACATCAAACAAGCCACTACTTTTTGTAATACAGCAGACGTGGCACACAGGTTTCCTGTCCTCACTGTAATCCTTCATCCTGCATATATACCCTCTTTGCTACCAGGTAAGCCAGGGGTCTGGTGGTCTCAAGGTCTGTGGAATAACAGATAATGGGAGATTTAGAACTGAGGAGAAAGCCAAACTAATCAATACAGAAAAAACAACACCAAAGATATACAAGCAAAAGCACCCAGATATGGAGAATTTTACAATACAAAATAAGGAGAAAAAAACTGGGAAAGTAGAAAAGAGGATTAGTAATGGAAAAGTAAAAGAAATAGAGACTGAAGTTATGGATTACCTGTGAAATGAAGGATTAGTATAGTAAATACAATACAGTTAATGTCACAGCATGATGGAACAATGAGTCCCCAAACTAAAGAGAAACAGGTGGAATAGGAGGTAGTTAACTCGCCACCTGATGTTCTAAATCCTTCAGCAAGAAATTGGTACAAAAGCTTAGTTGGAGTTGCACAGCAAAGAAAGGAGCAGGAAACAGTGGCAACTCTGACATGTGCAATGCTGTGGAGTGATGGGTCAATGATTTCTCATATGAAGGAGAAGTAGATGACACAGGATGTAGCTGAAGACGATATGTCACAGGAAGATGTTCTGGAGCTTTCTGTAGAATCCCCACAGGAAACACAGAGCAAAGAATGTGCTCTCAGTTTGGAAGAGAATGATCTAAGGCACCGGTCCCCAACCACTGGGCTGCGGACCGGTACCGGGACATGGAGCACTTGGTACCGGGCTGTCAGGTAAGTAAGTGAATGCCTGTATAAGTGTGTTTATGTGTCTGTCTGTGTGTGTGTGAGTGAATGTGTGCATGAAAGCAAAATAATCTGTGGGTGTGTGTGTGTGTGTGTGTGTGTGTGTGTGTGTGTGTGTGTGTGTGTGTGTGTGTGTGTGTGTGAGAAATCGTAAGAGTTAGAGCGGTGTGAATGAATCCAGGTGTGAATAAAGAAGTGACTGTGTATGTGTATGTGTGAGATCGGGAGTAAGACAGATGTATGAATGAATGTGTAAGTGGATGTGTGGCGTGTGGGTGTGACAGACAGTGAGAGCGATGTATGAATGAATGCATAAGTGGGTGTGTGGCATGTGGGTGTGATAGAGCGATTTGTGAATGAATGCAGGTATGAATGAGGAAGTGACTGTGTGTGTGTGTGTGTGTGTGTGTGTGTGTGTGTGTGTGTGTGTGTGTGTGTGTGTGTGCGCGCGCGGGTGTGTGTGTGTGTGTGTATGTGTGAGATCGGGAGAGTGAGAGTGACGTATGAATAAATGCGTAAGTGGGTGTGTGGCGTGTGGGTGTGACAGAGAGCGATGTGTGAATGAATGCAGGTATGAATGAGGAAGTGACTGTGTGTGTGTGTGTGTGTGTGTGTGTGTGTGTGTGTGTGCGTGTGTGAGATCGGGAGAGTGAGAGCGATGTGTGAATGAATGCAGGTATGAATGAGAATGTGAATGTCTGTGTGTTTGATCGGGAGAGAGTAACAGTGATGTGTGAGTGAATGCAGGTATGAATGAGGGAGTGACTGTAGTGAGAGATCGGAAAAGAGTGAGAGTGATGTGTGTAAGATAATGCGTGCATGAATGCAAAAGAGACTGTGTGTGTGTGTGTGTGTGTGTGTGTGTGTGTGTGTGTGTGTGTGTGTGTGTGTGTGTGTGGTATGGGTGAAAGGTACACAAACCTTATTGCTGCTGCTGCCAGCGATCACTCTCACTCTTCACTCTCTCTCCATCTCTCTCACCCCCTCTCTCTCTGTCATACACACACACACACACACACACACACACACACACACACACACACACACACACACACTCACTCACTCACTCACACACACACACACACACACACACACACACACACACACACACACACACACACACACACACACACCATATCTCTCAACCTCTTAGTAGTGCAACAAATCTGGACAAAGCCTAACAGAATGGGAGGACAAATAGGGACATATTTTAAATATTACTCTTATAACCATAGCAAGTTTCTAGAATAACAGAATTTGTCTTATCATGCATTTTTCTGAAGGATATGAGATCTGAAATACAAATGTGTATCATTATTTAGTGACTTCAGTCCTCAGATTATCCCAGTGATTTGCCAGAAAATCACAAAAGTTATGAGGAACAGACCAAAACTCTGAGGGAAAAATCTAGACATTCTGTGAACATCTGTACAGTTAAGAGGTATGAATACCTCTCAGACTCTTACTTAGATCAAGAAATCTGGAAAAAGCCCAAAATAGGAACCCTTTTAAGTACTCCTCTTGCAAACTTCGAATGTTGATAGAAATACAGGTTTTGCATCAGCATGAATTTTCTGAAGGGTATGAAGTATGACCTCAACTGCCTGTCATTATTTTATGACTTCATCCTCAATGATCTACCAGTGATTTGCCAGAAAACAACAATTTTCTGAGAAAAAGACCAAAAATATGAGGCAAAAATCCTGGCATCCTGTGAAAATCTGTACAGCTGAGAGGTATGCTGGACAGAGCCAAATAATAGGGACAGATTTTAAATATTGCTCTTATAAACATAAAATCAGTAAGGTTGCCATTAGGTTTACTTACCTCTCAACCATAGTAGATCAGTGTTATGCTGTTAAGCATAATGTACACTTTTTTTGGTAATTATTGCCAACTGTCTTTTTATTGAACATTGGAGCTTTTCTCCCTGGGTCTGGCCTCCTCGTTAAACACATGTCAAATAAATAAATAAATAATAAGTAAATATCTACTTTATTATGTGCGCCGTGAGATGGCCGGTCCATGGAAAATTGTCTTACATTGATACCGGTCCTTGGTGCAAAAAAGGTTGAAGACCACTGATCTAAGGGAAGAAATAGTTGCTTGATTTAACAGAGGGAGAGGCATATTACAATCAAAGAACTAGATTATAGAAAATAAATAAGACCCAAAATGTTAGAAGTCTAATAAAACAGATGAACACATTAATCAAGAATACTAACAGAAATTTATGAGATATAACTGAAGTTTATAAACAGGATATATCACTGTGCCGCTGAGTTAATAACAGATAAAAGTCTTAATACAAAAACATAGAGCAATAAGGGAAAAGAAGGGAAGAAATAAAATACCATAATGGAAGCATCGAATGGAGAAAACTACAAAGTAATTAAGACAAGAGGTGTCACTGTTAGCAGAATATAGAAGAAGGAACAGCTCAACAAAAATACAAACAAAAAAAAACAAAAAAAGGATGGTTGTGATAAAAAGCAATGCCCACTACCAGGATCTATCATAAACTATTGTGAATAATAAACTAAAGATATCAGCACAGGCAAAAAAATTAGAAGATATGCAGATAAATATAAAGAAAAAGTACAAAATAAGCAATTTACTGATGACCCAAAAAGGTTTTATAGAGAAATGGGAAACAAAGCAAAAGGAATATAAAAGCCACCAAAAAGAAGAAATAGACACATTTGGAGAAATACTGATGAATACCATGTGAAACATAACAAAGATGTTGAATTGATAGAAAAATTAAAAGAAACAGTAAGATGTTCAAATGTACAGGATATGAAATGGGATGAAGTAACAGCCAGAGAAACTGAACCAAAATTAAGAAAAGCTCCTAAATGGAAAACCCAGGCCCAGATGTAGTCCCTAACGTCTAGCTAAAAGTATTAATATATTTACCAAAAGAGATAGACCCACGTAAGAACTGTTTAAATGCACCCTTGATTAACAACAGGAAAAATGATACTCCTCCTTACGAATGAACATGTATGCCATCCTAAATGATGATGTTAAACTATATACTGGAATTGATGCAGGCAGAGTTTACAGTCACTGGAATCATGAACCACAAACCATTATAGAGAATGATGAAGTGTATATCACATGGGATTACCCATTACCAACAGTTCAAAAAAACAGATGTGAGAAAACCAGATATAGTATTCCATGAAAAAAAAGACAAAAGTAACACTGGTGATTGAAATTGCTACACCTAGTGACTACAGTGTCTTAGGTTCATACGGGAAAATTAGATTAACTGCTCTGAAGGGCCATTTTAAGCCTAGCCAATAACCTGAGGTCAGAATTAAACCCTGTACCTTGTGTCCATAAGGTGAAGACCTTAATCATTAAGCCAAACCCACCACTTATTATGTCATATCTACAGAGAGACACAAAGTCATAAAGTATCAGGATTTGCAAGCAGAAACAATAACAATGTGGAAGAAACATATTCAGACAGTTCCAATAGTAATAGCAAAAATGGGACTAATACAAAATAATTTACAGTCATAATTACATAAGCTATTGATGCATGAAACTCAATATGAATGGCAGGAGTCAATCTTGGACACATTGTGGGTGCTGTGAAGAGCACTTCTGGCTAACATCAAATACTGAAACAACACTTCGTGAACTTTAATTATAGCATTACTTAGGAATGGGGTCATTTCTCAACATGGTATTAGGAACCCAAAATACTTGGAGAGATTACACCAAAAGAATGGGTATGAAGTTAACCTTTTAGTAACAACAATGCAGTCAACCTTTTGCAAATATAAGTGAGCTCTGGTGGTGCAGAGATGAAATGTAAGTTTGAGTAACAGCTTGGACACCTGCTTGTGCTGACATGGGGGGGGGGGGGGTAGAAGAATTACACAGTTAAAGTGGCTTGACTGTCCCTGGTGAACGGTATGGAAGCACATGCCTGAAGTACCCATGTCATGTGGTTGAATTCCCAGTAGACAGAGAAGACTGGCTTCAGGGAGGGCAGGGCTGTCCTGACAGGTTAAATCAATCACAAAAGCAAGTGCCATACTTTTGCTGATACCTGCTGCATCCTGAATCCAGAGCATGTTTCCAGGCTGCTAACAGACAAAAAAAAACTCCTAATAGCTGCTTAAAGGATAGACTCTCTCAGTTTGCTCTCACTTTGGTGATAGAAAATGGAAGGATTATAGACCAGCAGAGGGTGTGATCTTCAGCAGTCAGTGGGAACAAAAAAGTAAAAACTTTTTGCAACTATAAATAGCAAAATCGTGAGAACAAAGATTTTAAAATAGAACAATGCAGAAGCCAGATTTTCAGTATATTTAGTAAAGAGGGCTCATTTCTGTTAAGAAATGCAGCAAATAAATCCAGTGGCAGATAACGCATCTGAAATCCATGTAGAAATTGTAAACTGCTTTTCAATAACAACTGTGGAATGTTGATAAACATAAGCAACAACAGAAAACAGGATTGTAACTTGGCATTATAACAAAAGAAAATAACTGAAGAAAATACAATAAACAAAAAGGGTGTTATAAATGTTTTAAGTTTTATTATATCTTCTGACATCTGTCAAACTGTAACTTAAAATTTTTATAAACAAATGTAAGCAGTAACAAATTCTTCAAAGACACGGGTGGCGAAAAGGTAGCTTAGTGTTACAGTGACCCCTCCTCAAAGATCTATTGTTACAGTAAGTATACCCAAGTACAGCTGCACTATCTTCTACAGGGATGGTAAGTTATACGTTATCAAAAATTATATTAAAATACCAGTTCATCAAAGGATAAATAGTTTTTAGTGCATAATGCCTATCTAATTCCCAATACAAAGGTTAGCTTTTCTCCCAATTTGATTCTAAAGATATGATTTCTGGAGATTAGGACAGTGACAATGAACAGAAATTAGTCCTTCAGCACTGTGAAACCTGTATGGACCTATATTGTTTATAAATTGTGAGATCTTAGCATTTCATGTGGCAATTCCAAAAGGTCCATTGCAGTGAATCTCTTTCCACTGCCTATAGAAACTGATGGTAAGCAAATGATTACAATGACGAAAGTGTTAATTATTACATTTCCACGTAAGTAAATTTCCACAGCATTACAGTTAACTTTCTTTTTTAAATTTCACACCAACAATTGATTAAGACACTGATACTTAATAACAGAGTAAAAAATATTTATGAACTAGCAGGAGGAAGTGGCCTGATGTTCAATTTTTTAGTTTTATCCAGGTACTTATCTTTTAGTTTTCTTTGGTTATATTAGCATTTATTACACTGCTGTGTTGCTTTCTTTTGCTAATAAAGAACAAATTACACAAAACTATGTTCCTCTAATAAATAAATACAATGGGTTTGTGTATGTAATAGAATGAATATTGCCCTCTGCTCCTGTGAGGCAATTTGTTTCAATAATAATAGTGCCATTTCTGATACTGTGTACCATATACAGACAAAATGTATTCTATATCTGGGTAATGTTATAGCCTTACAACTGAAGCCTGTTTATGTTAAGACTACTGTTCATCAGTATGACAATAAATGAGAACCATCTTGTGTCCTATATCAAAATGTTAGCCTGCATTTTATTAAATACTTCTCACTTCTAGTGCACCATCTGTTGGTTTCTAACAACTCATTTTTAACTGACATTTAAAGCAATTAGCACGTGTTGCTGTATGGATTGCAGGCTCATACAGATCAGAATAACTTTTACAGACATGCTTGCTATATTATGACTGTTGGAATTATTTAGGTGATCCAGAATAGCTGATTTATCTTCTATCTGTCTCTCCATCTGCTGATTTATCTATCTGTCTAACTATCATTAATTCTCTCTCTCAGACAAAATCTATCTTCTGTCTGTAGTTTACATAATTTAATTCCAACACAGTGCAGGCATTTCATACAGATGTGCAATTTCATAAGTGCACACAACAATCTTTTTATTCAGTCTGAACAAATGATGTAGTCATAAGATATGGAATATGATCAATATAGGGACATAATTATATTCACCCTTCCATGTGTACCCTTTATTCTTTCCCCTGTCTGTTGATTTTTCCCCTCATGCAGTCCTCTTTGCCTAAAATTGTATATATACCCTTTCATTTATATATATATATATATATATATATATATATATATATATATATTCTTCCTTTTATACTCTTCCATCTCCTCTCTTCCTCTTCCATCCTATCCAAATCTATTCTCCATAGCATCCTTTCACTATATTGCGATTCTTGTAACATATATATTTTCCTAGCCCCCCCCCCCCCGACTGCATGCCAACTCCTCCCATCAGACTTGTGCCTGTTCATTCCCTAGAGATGAGGATCTGGTACTCCCTTAGATCCAAAAGGGAAAACCATCTGGGGGGCCATCCAGGCAAACTTCAGGGAGTTTTATGCCAGTACTAGCATCCTGCCCATGAAAGGATTTTTGTAAGAATGGTTCTATCCTTTCATCTTGGCACCTGTGACACCATAGGGACGACCTCTGTCCTTCCAAAAGTTCACATCATGCTCCCACATTTAAAACAATTAAGGGCTACCACCACTGGATTGGAAAAGTTCTTGAAATTCTAGCAGAAAGAGAATGGGAATGCATCACACAGACAGAGATAAGGTATATGTGGTTGTGTGAAATTGCAGCGGCAAGGGAGGGTGCCTAATGGTTAAGGTGTTTGCCTTACAAACACAAGGTGCATGGTTTGAGTCTCAAAAGGGATAATTGTCTAGGCTTAAAATGGCTCACAAGGGCAGTTAGCTTAGTACTAACCTATGAACCTAAGGGAACGGTAGAGCAGCACATAGACTGAAGGTGCATGCGCGTGTGCGTGTGTGTGTGTGTGTGTGTGTGTGTGTGTGTGTGTGTGTGTGTGTAAAATTGCAGCAGCAAGGAAATAGGAATGCAGCACACATGTAGAGTGTGAGAAGGTAGGTAGGTAGGTGTGTGTGTGTGTGTGTGTGTATGTGTGTGTGTGTGTGTGTGTGTGTGTGTGTGTGTGTGTGTGTGTGTGTGTGTATGTGCGCGTGTGTGTGTGTGTTTGAAATTGTAACAGCAAGAGAATGGGAAAGCAGCACACTGGTAGACAGAAGGTGTGTGGTGTGTGAAATTCTAGCAGCAAGTTTACAGGAATGTAGCATATAGGCAGACAGAAGGTGTGAGTATCTGTGCATGTGTCCCTATCTAATTAAGTTACTTTGTACAGTTAAACCCTGTACCTTAAATACAGGTAGCAGTACACTTAATCTTCCAAAGCAACTGCTAGCCTGCTTATTACCAGTTCTGTAGTACATCTCTGCTTTTGCCTCATATTTATGCCCAATCCTTAAGCAAGTCCCTAACCACACAGTGCTTTGGGGCAAATGGAAATTTCAGCTAGGCTCCTCAGTGGTCCCCTGGACTACCAGACAAATGTAGTATACAGGAATGAAACTGATTGTACTAAACAGGAGCACTACCATCTGAGCCATCAATGTTCATCTCATGCCATCATTGGTTTCCTTCTATTGAATGTTAACAGTATGTTATTATTTAGCTGTTAATAAAAATGTCAGGATGAAGTCTTTTTACACTATATATATATTTTTTAATTTAGTTTGCTTATTTTGCAGGCATACAAGTTTGAAATGCACTGTGCTTGGGCTACAAAACGTTGTCTAGTACTCGGTACAGATGAGTAAGGCTATGAGCCTTTAAAGACCTGTTTCCTATAGTATAGGGCTTGATTCCCTTTACTTTTATTTATCAGCTTTGTGATTCTGACCAAGTTACTTCACCAGATAATAATTTTGGGCTGCTCCTGAAAAGGGATACTTGCATCCAGTGGGCTGCCTGAGGCTGTTAGCAAATGTGTTACACATTTTCCATTCGAATTCCTGCACCCTTTGCATAGCTGCTAATTACTGTTTCACTATGTTATTTGAGTATGAATCCCAACATGCCTCTTGTAGTTTAATTAATGGGTTGCCAGATGCATTTTCACTAAATGTGAGTTTTAAAGGGATTGAAGTTTACTATTTTCCTTGCTGTCTGTTTCTATGTGACAGTGTTTTTTTTTTTTTTTTTTAGAAAATGGGTGTTAGTGTTTTTTCTGTAAAATATGGAATAACAGTTTTAATTGAAATCCAAATCTCTGTGATAATTGTACAATAAATAAGAAAACAGTATATAAATTGATACATTTGGGCAGTGTTTATGGCAACAGCAGAGAGACAGACAAGCAATGGGATATTGGTATGGTCAATTGAATCTGATTTATTACCTCACATATGGCCTCATTTGTCCATGATCTAGCTCTGTTGACTCTGCAGGTATATGCTGAAACATTACAGCATTATCAGCCATTCAAGTAGGTCTGTCCTGTACTGAGTGAACTCTGACAGAACAGCTATTTGTGATGACAGAGGGAGGTAAAAAATGAGATGTAGATGTCCTGCAAGCATGTAAGATTTTCCCCTCAAAAAAGTATGTTATATGCAGTAATATTTAATATTTCTGTTTTATGTATGATGTGTGGGTTGTTGAACAAAAGCTGCCTGCAGCATTTGTACTGTTTTATTTGTTTTGCTTTATTCATTGCACTAAAGAATAAATTAATTAATATGTCTGGATTGTGTAATATAGTCAACACGTTGCATTTTAGTAGGTCTAAAGATGCTGCATTTTAATAATATATTTTTGCAGAACCTTCTTTATGTCTGGCTGCATTTTAATATATATTTTATAGTACCTTCTTTATGTCCTCCAGTAACTGCAAAAGTGTTAACACCTGTCAAGTCATACAGTCTGCATTATTTAGAGACAGAGATGACCAGAACCATCTAATCATCAAGTAATCATTATTGCATGTTACTGTAATGCAGTCTTTATTACAAGATTTGACTGTGTAGGATTTCTGCATTCAATTTAAAACACTTTGGCAGTTAGTACAGAAGCTGAGTTGCTTCCTGTGACAAGAATGCAGGATTTTAATCTTTCCTCCTCCATTTACCTACTGTGTTACATTGAGCACTATTATACCTAATGCCTTAGGAGTTCAGTCTGTACAAAGATATCTACATAGACACAATGAATATGCAGAAACACAGATAGACTTAATATGCTTGTTTTTAGAAATGATATCGGAGAACAATGTTTTCACCTTTGAAGATCATGTCTACTTACAATGGGATGGCGTAGCTATGGGCACTTCTTGTGCCAATAGCTACGTCAACATGTTTATGGCATTATGGGAGGAAGAGACATTGTTTACGATTAATTTATATTTAAGTCATGTTAAATTCTATTGACGTTTTGTCAATTATCTCTTCCCGGTGTAGGTAGGTGCATCCAGAGACTTGGAAAGATTTCTGATGCAATGAAATGTGATGTATGATTATTTAAAAATTTACCATGAACTATTCCCGAACTAGGATTGAGTACTTGGATGTATTTGTGGAAAGACTGAGTAAAGTTTTAATCAATACAGGGGTGTACAGGAAACATTGCTACAGGAATACCCTTCTACACAGAGGTAGCATACACCCTCAATACATCTTTAAAAATGTTGTTAGGTGACAAGGGATGAGGGCCTCGAGGTTGAACATGTCGGATGACGGGGTTCAATCAGGAGTTGATTGAACTGAAAGGTAGGCTGGCTGACAGGGGCTATGGCCCCATTGAGTTATATAGGAACCTCCAAGGGACTGGTGACTTCAGGCAGGATAGAGCTAGACCCTATTATTCTTCTACTATTGATACTATGGATTATTCAATGGGAGCACCCTCCTCCAATGGTATGAAAATTCCAACGTTTTTCACCATGGATACCAAGCCTATTACGGATATCATTACGAAAAATTGATGAGTCCTGACCACTGACCCAATAGTTAAGAGGGTGGTAGGGGAGAATCCTACTTTTTTGTTTAAGAACTAACGTAACCTGAAGAGGCTGCTATGTCATCCTAGAGATAGTGGTAGATATACTGAAGGTATGAGTGGTACCCATCCATGTGGAAATTGTAACTTTTGTGGCTACCTGGACACTACAAAGGTCTTTATACATCCTAATACAGGCCAATACTTTAATTTTGAAATTAGTGCGGACTATAGAACATTACATGTAGTCTACCTTGCTAAGTGTGTGACCTGTAGTTATTTTACGTTGGAAAAATGGATAGGCTACTTAGAGACAGAGTCAGGGATCATATTTATAACATCAGAGCTAGATCACAAACCAATGCTCTGTCTAAACATATTATGGCACAGGGGGATGACCATACATTTAGATTTATGGTAATAGATTTGGTTAGACCTACTGTACGGGAAGGTGACATTCAGAATCTAATGGAGAGTAAGGAGGTGAAATGGATATTGAGACTTAGGGCAGATAGAGGCAAGGGTTTAAATGAGAGAGCCTCTATTAAGCCCACATTAAAATCCAGAAAACGTTCGGTTAGGTAATTATGTTTTTTGAACTTTATATATTTGTTTATTTATGTGTGTGTGTGTGTGTGTGTGTGTGTGTGTGTGTGTGTGTGTGTGTGTGTGTGTGTGTGTGTATATATATATATATATATATATTTTTTTTTTAATTTTTTTTTTTTTTATAGTTTTCCATTTATATGGTTTATATAGATGGTTTTAGATTGATTGTGCTATTATGTGTCTGATTTGGTCATATGTTACTAATTCTGTTGATTCCACTTTAAATTAATGTATTTGTATTTTAGCTAAGCTGTTTGGTAGATGCATAGTATTTAATGAGTTTTGACCACTGTTCATTTGATGGTCTGAAGAAGCTTTTATGCAAAAGCACTTACCAATTTTAAAATAAAACAGTATTTGTTACTTTATGGTTGACTCTCTTTATGGACTGCATGGTTCATGGACTGCTTCATTATTAATTGCTGGTTTTATATATTCTTTTTTACTTCTGATGCAATTCGATCACAACAGAAATATTTTCTAGATGTCTACTGCATTCCCTACTGTGAAAGAAGACATATTCTCACCTCTAATAGAAAGTGAATACAGTGCAACATGCAGTAATGCCATTGTGAGATATCTGTGAAATTCTGCTTTGCTACCCATGCAGAGAAGATCATGTAGGAATTCAGACATAAAAAAGTGCACTGTATTATGCAAAAAGCATGGTGAGTAGTGACCTACCAGGAGGGGAAGCTTCAGTGACACATCTAGTTTGATCTCACTAGCAAGGAAATAGAATGGCATGCATCATAATGACATGTAAAGCAGTGTTATTTTGCTAACAAGACCACTATGTATTTAAGTGGTGAAATCAAATATTATATCATAATTAAGATATGTATAAAAACTAGTGCAATGAGCTACTATAATCATCTTTTCTGAACACCGTAATTTTTCTATGTACATGTATCACTTGTCGTAAGACGCTAGAAGGAGCATTTGCTTTCACTCGTCATCATGTGTTAATAACTGCCTTGGGAGTCACTGTCTGTGATGTTGCATACCACAGAACAGTCTATCAGCAGATGACATACCATCACCTCCACATATAGGACATAGTCGACCACTACCAAGTGGGCAGAGACAATATATGAGAACAAGTACACATGTGCCGTCCTCACATGGAATCAATGGGGAATGCACAGACAGCCTATCCTAGCAGAAACAAAAGTCTCATGCTTGCTATGAGGACCTTTCAGTATCTGACAAGGGATAAGTTAGGAGTTTTGATGCTATAAAAACTTTTATCCCAAGGGGAGACTGCAGCATTGCCTAACATCCCCATGAAGCAGTTGAGAAGGAGATGAATAAAGAGCTGTAGAAGGAACCAGCTGAAAAAGTCAGTCATGTGAGGAAGAGCTAGGTAAAATGTACAGTGGTACTGACAAAGAGGCAGTGTCTGGTAGATAACTATGGGCTGTGATGAGATAAACACAGAATACAACTGATGCATGCATTAACACATCAAGGCTACACATCACACTGCATTCACTGTTGTGCATCAGATATCACACCCACATAAACCAGATGGGTAAGCAGGACACAGTTATCGTCATCTGGACAGGTGGGATGGGGCATTTTGGCAAGGAACAGCAATGCTAGCAGTGGTGAAGGGATCATAGGTAGTATATGGTAGCCATGCAGATGGCTAGGAGGTTGGATGGAGTCAGGAACCACTCCTTCAAGTGTTGGGGTGGAGTTTCCATGGGAAGAATGCTGACTGGGTGCACCAGGGGTGCTTTGCAGTTCCAGGACAAGAGATAGCTTGTCTAGTAGATAGTGTAGTATGTTGAGAACATGTGACGGAGTGCAGCTATGGCCTCCAATATGGTGTTATAGACAAATTAGACCATATATGACTCTGTGTATGAGTACAAGTAGGTTTATTTGAAACTGACTTTGATTCATTTTATGGACCAGTACACATCTGAATTTAGGCTTCAACAAAATAGTCCAATGTAGATACTTGTAAAAGTCTCACAGAAGAAGAAAAGGAAATATTCAGAAGCTCTTCTGCTTCCTGAGGGGAAAAATATATTCATTTTCATCTCAAAGCTTCTCTCCCCAGCCTATTTACACAGATCATGAAGACTCCTCTTCTCAGTCCTCACAATCACTCCATATGAATACAGCTTCAAAGAAGCAGTAAATATCTTACTTAAAGTCCCGGAGTCTGTCAGGAAGACTCTTACTATGTCTGAGATCTTTAGTGGAAACAAAAAGCATGCACCCAGATCCAAAGTCAACAGTACACATGACAGGAACTCTCTTGTGCAGATAACACAAGACAGCTCTCATTTATAATTTAATCTATAGTCTAATCCAGAAATTTTAGCTAGACTTTCTTGTCTTTTTGTGATAAAGTTCCAGTGCTTGCAGGAATACTTCCTTTTCACAGACAGGCGAGATTATACGGCAGGTTTGGAAAAAGGGTTACAGTTCAAGTACCTTAGCAGTTAGAGGACCAACTCTGTGTGGCCCTTAATGTTATCTTACCAAAATTCACTACTGTTACAAATTCACTCTGCTTCAAACAGTATATCAGACTCTAGCAAAAAGTAGGAAGTGTTAACCTGCTAAAACAATAGTCTTTCATACTTTAAGATCATGTGTCTAGACTACTGATAATAAACGTTGTTCGTCAAAGACAAACTAAGCTATTGTCAGAAAATTTGCCTATGGATTTCCCCTTTAGGCTCATAGGAGATTATTAGGCTAACAGCCCAAGAGCCCCTGTAAGCCTAGCCATATTTAACCTGAGTTTCCCAATTTTCAATAGCTAGGTAAACAAAGTTCACAGAGGTATGAGACTATGCTATGGTACCTAATGTCAACTGCCTCTGTCCATGAGGGACATGGACACCACCTCAGGAGTACATTTATGGTTACCCATCCATTGATCTAGGTTGAACTTGAAGAGGGTCAGGGAAGGGATTTGCTTCATGTGAATGGGAAGCTTGTTCCAGAGAAAGGGTAGTCTCTATCTCTCCAACATGATTTATTAATGTCAGAGGCTAGATTAAGATCCTTGGAACGAGTGACCCTCGTACCGTTTGATTTACAGATGTGTAACATTTCCATCAGGTCCAGATCAGAGACTGCCCTGTAGGCCAGACATAGAGCACACCTTATTAGTCTGTAGGAGACAGAATACAGTTATAGGGCTTTCAATCTTTCCATGTAGGACTTGTTTTTTGTACCCTGTATCTACCTAGTGAGAAACCTCTGGGGTCACTCCAGCTGTTGCAGATGTCTGGTGAGGTACATGCAAAAAGGTATGTTGTACTCAGTTATTGGTCTGACGACGGCTGAGTACAATGGAATTGTAATGTCCTTTGATCTGGATGCCGTGCCCTCACATATGACTACATAGAAGGACTTCTTCACCACTACAGATACATGGTGGTTGAAATTCAGATTACTATCAACCTGAGTACCCAGAACATGTACCACTGGGTCTACTCTTAGAGGGTGCTGTCTATATTGTAATTACTTGGGTATGTGCTTACCAAAGGAAATAACCATGCCTTTTTTTTTTTTTTTTTACATTTAGTTTCAATCCATGGCTCTGGCACCAATCATTTGTTTGCATTAATCCTTTCTGCAGTATAACAGTATTGTTTGGGGATTCAGTGATTGCCAAATTTGCAGTCATCTGCAAACTTGGTCAGCCAAAGACCTTCTACATTTAGCTTGACTGCTACAAAATAAATTCTGAACAGGAGAGGGCTTGGCACTGAACCCTGTGATGCTTCGCTGCTGACTGGCCTCTTGCTAGAGGTGAAATCACCCACTTTGGCAGTATGTGTCCTGTCAGTAAGCCATTTGGTTATACACCTGGTGACACAGGGGTTTATGCCCAGTTAAGAGAGTTTCCCTATAATACTTGAGTGGGGAATTGTGTCAAATGTCTTGGCAGGTCAAGGTAGGTGGTATACACAGTCTTTCCATCACCCATGGATCTGGTGACCTTGAAGTATTCACCCAGATATAACAGATATGATCTACCCTTACAGAATCTGAACAAGTTTGTGTCCAGAATCTTGAGATTACCTATGTTTCTGCCTGAATAATGCATTTCTAGAGGCTGTGGTTACATAGGGATTGAAGTGGGTCTGATAGGTCATGTTTTAAGTTATTTAAAAGGCAACCCGGGATGTTGTCAGGGCCCATTGATGATATGTTTTTAGCCTTAGAGAGCACAGAGATGACTTGCTCTCTTGAGATCATAGGCTGAGGAATGGTGGCAGGTATGCTTTGGGGGAAAACTGGTGGGGACAGGGGGTGAAGTTTGATCCAAATCTGTGAGCTAGTAAGTTGGCTATTTCTGCTGATTGAGTATGGGTGGTGCCATCCACAACCAGCTCTATGCACAGCTGGGTATTCCCCTTAAAATTTTGGATGTAGTCAAAAAAACTTCTTTGTGATTTTCCTTGGCTAGGAAGGTTATTTTTGATTCATAATTTGCTTTTGAGGACTTGACTACATCTCTTACATATTTGTTTAGACTAGTGAGGGATTTCTTCTTCTGCTGAGCCTATTCCCACTTATTTTTGGACTTTAGTTTCTTTCTTTTGTTGTAAAGCCTGTTAATACCAGGGGTCTAGCAGGGTGGCTTGTTTTTCCCGGCAAGACCTGGGTTTGTTTATTTATTTATTGACTTTGATTACTGTGACAGTCCAACTGGGTAAAAGCCCATTTTCAGCAGAAGCCTGGAAAGAAAAGCTCCAAATTATTACAAAACATTTTAAGAACAATAATTTTACAATCTTCAAAAATAAAACAAAAAAATCTACATTTTAAATAATTAAAACAAATTAGACATAGTATAAAAAAAATGGTTAAGAATCAATACAAGGTATATGACAATCATTTAATATTTATAGAAATTTTAGACAGTTTGTAGAGAAATTAAAGGTAAGTTAGTCTAATACAAATAGGAATTGCAATATTCCTGATTCTGGTCAGGTACTGACAATTCTATACAACTGCTTGTGTGGCAATACAGGGCATTGGTGTACACCTCTGCATAGTATTCTTTGTTTTCTGGGTTCAGGGCATTCTATAACTATGCCAAGAATCTAAATGGCAATGCTCAGATCTGCTCTGAGCTAAAACAGAATGGCATTAAATATACTGATCCGAAGGATATTGCCAATATCCTGGCAGATCGATTCAGTGCCAACTTCACCCCCCTCTCACCCCCTAAATGGCCCATCTCAATACTGGAAGATTGCCAAATTCCAGTAATAACGGCCACACAGGTACAAAACGCACTCTCTAAAGCCAAGAATACAGCATCCATGGGACCAGATGACATCCCGGGCTGTGTACTACATGAACTACAATATGAACTGGCACCTCACCTAAGTGTCATGTTTAATCATAGCCTCACCTCAGGTTTCGTGCCCACTGAGTGGCGCAGAGCTACAGTTATCCCAATCCACAAGGAGGGATCCACCTTGGATCCCGGAAACTACTGTCCCATCAGTCTGACAAGCCTTATCTGCAAGGCCATGGAGCGTATCATCATGGAACTTATAAACAAAGAAATTGGCAACCTTCAAACACTGGACCCCACCCAGTTTGGGTTTGTGAAGGGCCGATCTTGTCTCCTGAACCTGATTGACTTCTTTGAATCAGTCTCCAGAGCCATGGACAAGGGTAAGGTGGTCCACACAGCCTATCTATACCTTGCCAAGGCCTTTGACACCATCCCCCACTCTGGAATCATAGATAAACTTACTAAGTTGGGCATTAATCCCTATGTCACCCAATGGGTTGCTAAATGGCTTACTGATAGAACCCACACTGTAAAAGTAGCCGACTCCAAATCCAGCTCCAGACAAGTGACAAGTGGAGTACCTCAGAGTTCAGTCCTGGGGCCGCTCTTGTTTGGCATCTACTTCTCTGAAGTACAGGTCAACACTAAGGGACTCTGGCTAACAAAGTTTGCAGATGACTGCAAACTGGGAGCCATTATTGAATCCCCAAATGCTTGGTGCCAGAGCCATGGGCTCAAGCTCAGTGCCAAGAAATGTATTGCTATCCCCTTTGGGAAAAAAAATGTATCCATGAATTACCATATAGGTGGCAGTACACTAAACACAGAAAGTGTGATAAGAGACTTAGGGACACAGGTGGACAGTGGTCTCACCTTCGATAACCACATCGCCACAACAGTCAGGAAATCCTTCTATGTGGCACACCTCATCATGAAGGGCTTTTCATCCAGAAAAAAGGAGGTCATTGTCCCACTGTACCCATCCCTCGTTAGACCCATTATAGAATACAACGCCCCATTTGGTATGTACCTCTCAAGACATCTGCAACAACTGGAAAGGCCTCAGAAATACCTCACTAAAAGAATCACAGGCCTAAAGCAGATGCCCTACGCTGACTGCCTTAAAAAACTCCAGCTATACTCTGTCGCATATCGTCTACTCAGAGGCGATCTCTGCTTAACATACAAGGCCATGTCAAACCCAGAGCTGTTGGACATGCTACACTTAAAGAAATCCCAATCCCTCAGAGCTACACACTCCAGGGATCTAAACCTTGTCATCACAATAAACAAAACATGCTGGAGGGATAGGTTCCTGACCCAGAGACTCCCCAGACTCTGGAATAGATTGCCCATACATGTCAAGCAGAGTGTCTCTTTGGACCTCTTCAAGAGGAACCTTGACGATTGGATGGGAGAAAGGAAATTCTCCCCAGGGATCACGTCAGTCGCCCTGCTAGACAGGGGTCCAGGAAAGTAAATAATGTGGGAAGAAATAGCCAGGGAATTGTTATGGCTAGGCTTGTATAGGCCCTAGGGCTGATAGCCTAGTACCAACCTATGAACCTATGAACCTATGAACCTTTGCAATTTCTTATGCCATCGGTTAGCAGGAGGTAGTTTGTCTTGGAGAATTTCTTTAGTATTTTTGAGCTTAATGGGGTATCTGGCCTTATATTTATTTCATAAGAGACTGTTTTGTGGTCACAGCTTACTAAAGAGGACATTACATGGGGGGGGTGTTAGTGAGTACTATGTACAGGATATTTCAGGCCCTAGTGAGTGTGCTGATTGCTTCATGGCATTTGCATTGACACAATCTAAGAATCTCTGAGCCTGCATGTTAGTGGTTGTGTATGTTTCCCCAGTCAGTGGTATGATAGTTAAAATTACCCTTGAGTAAGGTATTGGGCTGCATGGAGAGTGACTCCAGTAAGTCCAGGTATACAGTATGTTTTTCTGGTTCATGGTGGGGGACCTATGGCTAGCAATGATGCAGTAGGTGATTTTGGATTTCTGGTGTTTAGCCTTATAGGCTTGTTCATTGAGACACTGGTATGTGTATTATTATGTGTTGTGGTTGTTGTTTGCTTTGTTGTGTGTATGTGTGGTTTCTGAATGCAGCAGTTAAGAGGCCTCAGAGTTTTTGGTAAGTTACTAGTGAGTACATGCACATATGTGGGTTTATGTATCAAATCCTTATTTATTGTGAGAAGTGATGTTTGTGTGCTGACAGCCTGTTTTGCATTTGATTTGTCTGCATGTGAGAAGCTTCTATTTTCATAGTATAACTACGTCTTGCATACAGTATTTGTTTGTTTCAGGATTAAGTGGTTGTTAGTATACATGAGACAACATGCTACATTGCCTCAGGATGCCCATGTCCTTCACGCTGGCTACAGAGATGGTAGGATACAGCCCATCCATGATATCAGGTACTCACTGAGGGTTTTATCAGGGAATGGAATAGGTTAATTAGACTGGACTGTGCTGGTAGCACCGAGACTATGAATGAGAACTATACTTTGTGTAGTCTAATGTTAACCAACACAGAGATGCTATTCAGTGTGCAACTTAGTTGCTCCTAGAGCAGCAGGGGCCTCGGTATGTTACAGTGATAGTTATTTTAGGGAAATGTTATCTTTGAGGCATTTGTGTGTATACAGGGCACTGCTAACCAACGCTGTGTGGAGTGCAACTTCATACAAATGTGAGGCTTATATACAGGCAAAAAGGACAGATTTTAAGCTAACTACCAATCAGGAAAGCACACAAAACCCTCATCAGGCAGTTGTTTTCTTTACAGTGTTACTGACCTCACAATTTCATAATATGAAAAAGAGAATTTCAGTCAGTGTTATCAAGAAGTTTACCATCAACAGTGCTGCATTTTCACAGTAACAAGTACCTGCATAGATAGTGGAAACCTGTCCCGTAGTTTCAATCAATGAAGTAAGGCAAGTGCACAACTGAAAATAAAATTGCCAAAGATTCCAAAGGCAACCACAAGGCATTCTATAGTTATGTCAAGAATCTAAATGGCAATGCTCAGATCTGCTCTGAGCTACAACAGAATGGCATTAAATGAGAAGTTATGTCCCTACCATAACGTTCCATGTTAGTTGTCTTCTCTCGCCTTCTTTCTTGCTTGATGGGTTCGGAGCCGATCCTCGGCTCCGACTTGGCACTTGCTAAGCTCGAGAGTCACTTTTACCAGCTCGAGGCAGCCCCATATCCCATGATGCAAGGCGGTGAGTACCCAGATCTCGTTTGTACCTATAGGGAGAAACACCTAGCACAAAAAACTTTCCACTGAAGGAAAGAAAGCAATTAGCCTAAAAGAAGGGCTGTAATGGGAACCAGGTAACTAACTGGTGCCTAAAGAAGCAATCTTCCAAACAAGGGAGATCAAGGTCTGTCCAGGCAAGGGGGTAGGAGGGAGGGTCACAAGAAAGAAGGCGAAAGAAGACAACTAACATGGAACATTATGGTAGGTACATAACTTCTCAATGTTAAGTTGTCAATCTCGCCTTCATTCTTGCTTGATGGGACTGCGTCCCTAGCACCTCTATCCTGGGTGGCTCAATGGAACAGACTCTTGAGAACCGTAGAACCAAAACTGGCTCTATCCCTGGAGGCCAAATCCAATTTGTAATGAGAAACAAAGGTATGAGGAGTGGCCCAAGTGGCTGCTGCACAAATAGTGTCTAAAGGGAGTCTAGCCTGAAAAGCTGTGGAAGTGGCTAAACTTCTGGTGGAATGCGCTTTCGGTTTTGAGAACAGCTGTTTGCCCCTGAGCTGATAGATTTCGGAGATGGTGGAAGAAAGCCATCTAGATAAGGTCACTTTGGAAACAGGAAGGCCTTTCTTATTTTCAGCATAAGAAAGAAAGAGCTGATCGGATTTCCTGAATTGTTTTGTTCTGTCCAAATAATATCTGAGTTGGCGGTGAACATCAAGATAATGTAATTTTTGTTCCGATCTGTTGGAGTAATTAGGGAAAAATACAGGGAGATCAATAGATTGGTTCAAATTAATTTTCAAAGCCACCTTAGGCAAAAAGGATGGATTAGTTCTCAAGGATACCCTGTCCTTGTGGAAGACCAAATAAGGAGGACAAACAGAGAGAGCATGAAGTTCTGACACTCTCCTGGCTGAGGTAATAGCGACAAGGAAGAGTGTTTTCCATGAAAGAAACTTCAGTGAACATGAAACAGCTGGCTCGAAGGGAGGAAGAATTAAGGATGTCAGCACTAGATTTAGGTCCCATTGAGGAGGAGGACTCCTGACAGGAGGTTTAAGGAGAAAAATCCCTTTTAGAAAGGCTCTACAAAGCCTGTGGGACATAATGTTGTGATCTGCAAACCCGACATGAAAGTTCGAGATAGCAGCCAACTGAACTTTGACCGTGGAAGATGAAGAGCCCGAGTGAAAGATATCCGCTAAAAAATCCAAAACTGCATGAACAGGGGCAGTAAAGGGATCTATATTCCTTGACTTTGCCCAACAAGAGAAGCGTTTCCACTTGCTGGTATAAATCCTTCTAGTAGAGGATTTAAGGGAAGCCACTATGATATCCCTAACTGGGTTAGAGATCATAGGAAGCCTGGCTAAGTAAGGAAGTGGAGCAACCAAGCTGTGAGGTTGAGAGATGGAATAGACTGATGCAGGTGACCCGATTGGTGGATCAGAAGGTCTGGCACTGGGTCCAGATGCCACGGCTGCACCAATAGGTGACGATGGAGGAACGGAAACCAAATCTGTCGAGGCCAATAGGGGGCAATGAGAATCATTTTGGCTCTCAAAATGGTAGCTTTCTGGAGTACTTGTGGAATCAATGGAAAGGGAGGAAAGGCATAAAGAAGTCCCTGGGGCCAATCCTGGGTAAGAGCGTCTCTGGGGGGATGGCCTGGCAGTGGGAAGAGAGAGAAGAAGTCCGGGCATTTGCTGTTTTGGGGAGTAGCAAAAAGATCGCAACATGGGCGGCCCCATTCTAGAAAAATCTCCTCCACTATAGATTGTTTGAGAGACCACTCGTGAGGCATGAGAATAGCTCTGGTCAATCTGTCCGCTAAAATGTTGGTTTTCCCAGGGATATGCGTTGCTACCAGAAACCGATGAGAGGAGATCGCCCATTGCCAAAGTCTGAGAGCTTCTCGACACAAGGGGTAGGACTTGGTTCCGCCCTGTTTGTTGATATACCATACTACAGACATGTTGTCCGTGTGAACTGCAATTGTTCCCAAGGGAAGAAAGTCGTTGAGGGCTTGCAACGTTAAAAGCACTGCTCTCATCTCTAGGACATTTATGTGCAGGTGGTATTCGAACGGTTGCCATGTCCCATGA
The DNA here is from genome assembly GCF_019279795.1 of Protopterus annectens. Taxonomy (NCBI): domain Eukaryota; kingdom Metazoa; phylum Chordata; order Ceratodontiformes; family Protopteridae; genus Protopterus; species Protopterus annectens. The sequence goes on from NC_056725.1 coordinate 1,717,072,393, forward strand.
ACCATCCTGCCCTGATAATGACCCCCCCACCCGATCAGGGAGGCGTCCGTAGTGACTGTAGCTACCGGGGCTGGGGATACAAAGGGTCTGCCCTGATGAATCTGGGGAGAAGAAACCCACCAGGATAGGTGGTTTTTGCAAGCTTGTGTCACCAGGATTTGGTGACGCATGGGAAGTTGTTGATAAGACCACTGGGTGAACAACATCCATTGAAGAAGACGCATGTAGAAGTGGGCCAAGGGAAGAAGGGTAATGGCCGCTGCCATGAGGCCCAACACTTTCAGGACCAGTCTGGTTTGCACCTTTTTGCTGGCAAGGATGATCCACACGTGACTTTGGATATCTGAGATTCTTTGGTCTGTGAGGGTTGCTGACATCAGAACAGTGTCTAAATTTGCACCTATGAAAGTAATAGACTGGCAGGGCAACAAGGAGGATTTTTCGTAGTTGATCGAAATTCCTAACTGAGTGCAGAGATTTAGGGTGTAATCCCTGGCTTGGAAAAGTTGATGCCTGGTGGTGGCTAAAAGGAGCCAGTCGTCGAGATACGGAAACACCTGGAATCCTTGACATCTCAGGTGAGCCGTGACCACTGCCATACATTTGGTGAACACTCTGGGGGCTGTAGTGAGACCAAAGGGCAGGGCTCTGAATTGAAAATGACTGGACCCCAGCTGAAAGCGGAGAAACCTTCTGGAGCATCTGTGAATTTTTATGTGATAGTACGCATCCTGAAGGTCTATTGAGCACATCCAGTTGTCTTTGCCCAGGAAGGGCAAAATTGATTGAAGTGTGACCATTCGAAATCTCGTCTTTTTCACAGACTTGTTGAGTCTGCTGAGATCCAATATTGGTCTCCAATCTCCCGTCTTTTTGGGGACCAAAAAGAATCTTGAGTAGATTCCGGGCTCTGAATGGTCTGTTGTAACTGGCTGAATGGCCCTTTTGTGTAGAAGCTTTGATACTTCTAACTTTACGATTTCCCTTAGACCGGGTGGCACATCTGGAAGGGAATTTTTGTGAGTGAAGGGACTTTCCTCGAAAGGAATTTTGTAACCCTCGGATATGATCGACTGTACCCATCTGTCTTGTGAGAGGGAAAGCCAGCCTTGTGGGTACAGCGATAATCTTCCCCCGACTGCCTCCAAGGATGGACAGTCGGGCAACACCTCAGGGATGCTGGAAGGGCTTGTCAGAGAGACTCTCTGCTTCCCTGGTTTTGTGGACCCCTCTGCCTCTATGGCGTCTGTTATTATTACCCCCTCTGCCTCTAGGGGTAAACTGACCACGTGTATCCGGCGTGACTCCTTGGGATTTGCGGAACCACATCTTTCCACCCTTCTGTCCTTTGGGGTAAGGTCTAGAAGGGGTGGAAAAACGGACCCCTACGGCAGAAAGAGTCTTGCCATCCTGCTCACACCTGGTCAATGTATCCTTCACTTGAGGACCAAACAAAGTTGACCCATCAAAGGGAGAGTTTGTGAAGGATGCCTTGAAGGGATCTGCAAAATTACAGAGCCGCATCCAGGACTGACGTCTCAGAGCCACTCCCGTGCCTGCGGCTCTACTCACTCCATCTGCTGCATATGAAATCAGCCGCATGGAGGAGTTGGTTATGGAGTTAAGGATTCCTAGCTGAGAAGCAATCTTGTCTTGTGCCCCCAGAGCTGCAGGATCCTGTACTACTTCACCTAGTTCCTTAAGGATGTCCCTTTGGAGTCTGGTGAAGTGACACAAATAGTTCAGCGAACGCATGGCAAAAGTCGCTGAGGAAAACATCCGCTTACCATACCTGTCCATGGCCCTGGAATCCTTGTTAGGAGGATGGACTGGTACGGAAGGATCTGCAAGTTCCTTTTTAGTGGCGGCCGCCACCACCATGGCATCAACCGGGACACCTTTTGTAAGGAATTGCCGTTCGGAAGGGGCTGTAATAAATTTAGAAGGCCTCCTAGGAACTGGCTCTATGGAATCAGGAGAAGCCCAAGCCTTTCGAGCGATTACCTGCATAAGGGGGGTCAAAAGGCGGAGACACCCAGGAGGTGGAGGGTCGAGAACCAAACGCCTCTAGGTATACCGACTCATCATCGGAGGGATTTATGGTGGGCCAGTTTCCCCTCTGTTTCAGGAGTTCTAGGATGTCTGAAAAGGAGACATCCTCAGAGGGGGATCTTGGGGACCCCTCCGACTCATCTAAGTCGGTATCCGAAGTAGTAGACTCAGGGGAGTCTAGGTGCTTCCTCTTACAAGTCCTCTTGCGCGGAGGATCTCCTGACGGATCAGGAGAATCCTCGGAAGAGGGGGTTCCTCCCAGTGGGGAAACCTGAGGCGGTGGATCTCTCGGTCCGGGAGCAAGAGAGCGGGAAGAGATATCAACAGGCACCGTAGAGGGAGGAGCTAAAGGAATAGACTGCTGACTGAGCCCAGGGACCAGCACACTCCTCATCACCTCGAAGGCTCCCCTCCCAGGGAGATCCGAGAGAACCCGTTCCGAAGAAACTAGGACTCCGGGCCCACCGAAAGGGAAGGCTCCGAGGAAGATGTCGGAGCCGAGCTCACCAAGGCCGAAGCTCCAAGGGGAAGAGCGGGGTCGGACAAGGGTCCGGTGCCACTCACCCCCTCGGAGCAGACCAGGGAAGCCCGGCCACCGAATCCCTCCAAGGAAGGTCTCGAGGAGGAGATAAGAGTAGATGCTGAAGGCGCAGAAGGGGGGGGTATCTGGCCCTCAGCCATAGCAGTAACTAATCCCGTAGACTCCAGCTCCAAACTCTGGGGTAGAGTCGAAGGAGGAATTTGAAGAGGGTGTGGACTAATAGTCGTCTGTTGAGACGGACTATGAAGCATTTGGGCTAGTGCCTGTGATTTTAACAATCTGCTTACCACTCTCTCTAAATCATGGTCTGACAACCTGGAAGACCTAGATGATCGGCTCCGATGGCTCCGCTCCGAAAGAAGAGGTGAGGCCGGAGCCGACAGTATCGGTTCCAAAGAGGGAGACCTGGACCTCTTCCTCGAAGGAACCATCGGAGCCGAAGACCCCACGGATCCAGACGGAGCCGATAATTTCTCGGCTCCGAGTGTAGGTCCAGATGTATCGGCTCCGGCCGGAGCCGATACAGGCAAGGAAACAATGGTGTCAGAGCCAGTCGGCGCCGACACCGAAGCCTGAGCCACATGGTGGTCGGAGCCAGTCGGAGCCGACACCAAAGTGACAGTAACAGTATCGGCACCGATAGCCATCGGTGCCGAGGATTTAGCCAAGTTAGGATCGGCTCCAGCCGGAGCCGATCTCAACTCCGAAGGAGTCAGAGCCAAGGCCGGAGGCTTAGGAACTGAAGCCTGGACCTTGGTAGTCCTAGCAGGCTTACCCGGAGCTGATTTTGCCGGGGAGCCCTCCGGTTTAAGGAGACCCCTTAAAATAAGTTTATTTCTCCTTTCCTGCAGGACTCTCTGGCTAAAAGAGTGACAAATTGCACAGGAGTCCTGCAGGTGGAGAGGCCCCAGGCAGTATAAACAAGAAGTGTGACCGTCTATCAGAGACATCTTCTGACAGCACGAGTCACACTTCTTGAAGCCTGAGACCCTCTGTTCTTTAGACATGGTGCTTTCAACAAACACTACACACACAGTCCCGAACCAGACAAACTAAAGTTAAAGTATTGAGAAGTAAAAAACTCTCACACACACACCCTGACAGGGGGGGGGGGGGGTGGGAGGGATCAAAGGCCTGACTAAAAAAGTAAAGAAGGAAAAATAAAGTTAGTCAGAAAAAGCCTCACAATTATCTATAAAAGATAGAATTTTAAAGAAAATAGAAAATTTTTCTGATTGGGGGCTAAAAGTTAGTAATAATAAACACTTACCAGGAGCTGGTTAAAGGAGGACCTCATCAGCGAAGCGGCAAACGAGATCTGGGTACTTACCACCTTGTATCATAGGATATGGGGCTGCCTCGAGCTGGTAAAAGTGACTCTCGAGCTTAGCAAGTGCCGAGTCGGAGCCGAGGATCGGCTCCGAACCCATCAAGCAAGAATGAAGGCGAGATTGACAACTTAACATTATGCTGATACCAAGGATATTGCCAATATCCTGGCAGATCAATTTAGTGCCAACTTCACCCCCTCCCACCCCCTAAAGGGCCCATCCCAATACCAAAACATTGCCAAATTCCAGTAATCACGGCCACACAGGTAGAAACCGCACTCTCCAAAGCAAAGAATACAGCATCCATGGGACCAGATGACATCCCAGGCTGTGTACTACATGAACTCCAAAATGAACTGGCACCTCACCTAAGTGTCATGTTTAATCATAGCCTCATCTCAGGCTTCATTCCCACTGAGTGGCGCACAGCTACAGTTATCCCACTCCACAAGGGGGGATCCACCTTGGATCCCAGGAACTACCATCCCATCAGTCTCTCGAGCCTGATCTGCAAGGGCATGGAATACATTATCATGGAACTTATAAACAAAGACATTGGCAACCTTCAAACACTGGACCTCACCCAGTTTGTATTCATGAAGGGCCAATCTTGTCTACTGAACCTGACTGACTTCTTCAAATCAGTCTCCAGAGCTGTGGACGAGGGTAAGGTGGTCCACACAGCCTATCTGGACCTCGCCAAGGATTTCGACACCATCCCCCACTCTGGAATCATAGATAAACTTTCTAAGCTGGGCATAAATCCCTAGTCACTTGATGGGTTGCCAACTGGCTTACTGACAGAACCCACACTGTAATCCAGTTCCAGACAAGTGACAAGTGGAGTACCTCAGGGTTCAGTCCTGGGACCACTCTTGTTTGGCATCTACTTCTCTAAAGTACAGGCCAACACTAAGAGACTCTGGCTAACAAAGTTCACAGATGACTGCAAACTGGAAACCATTATTGAATCCCCAAATTATGTGGATATTCTACAAAAGGCCTTACAGAAACAGATGCCTGGTGCCAGAGCCATGGGCTCAAGCTTAATGCCGAGAAATGTATAGTTATCCCCTTCAGGAAAAAATATGTACCCATGAATTACCACATAGGTGGCAGTACACTAAACACCGAAAGTGTGATGAAAGACTTAGGGGCACAGGTGGACAGTGGTCTCACCTTCGATAACCACATCACTACAACAGTCAGGAAATCCTTCTATGTGGAACATCTCATCACTAAGGGCTTTTCATCCAGAAGAAAGGAGGTCATTGTCCCACTGTACTCATCCCTCATTAGACCCATTATAGAGTACAATGCCCTATTTGGTATGTTCCTCACAAGACATCTGCAGCAGCTGGAAAGGCTGCAGAAATACCTCACTAAAAGAATCACAGGCCTAAAGCAGATGCCCTATGCTAACCATCTAAAAAAACTTCAGCTGTACTCTGTGGCATATCGTCTACTCAGAGGCGATCTCTGCTTAACATACAAGGCCATGTCAAACCCTGAGCTGTTGGACATGCTCCACTTAAAGAAATCCCAATCCCTAAGAGCCACATGCTCCCGGGATCTAAACCTTGTCATCACAATGAACAAAACATGCTGGATGGATAGGTTCCTGACCCAGAGACTCCCCATACTCTGGAATAGACTGCCCATACATGTCAAGCAGAGTACCTCCTTGGCCCTCTTCAAAAGGAACCTTGACGATTGGATGCAAGATAGTAAATTCACCCCGGGGATCACGTCAGTTGCCCTGCTAGAAAGGGGTCCAGGGAAGTAAATATTGTGGGAAGAAATATCTGGGAAATTGTTTGTATAGGCCCTAGGGCCGATAGCCTAGTACCAACCTATGAACCTATAAACTAATTAAATCCATATTTCACAAACTATGCTGATTAATAGGATAACTAATGTAGCTACTTTTGCAAAACACTCAACTACTTAACTTTGTAAATTTGCTTTCAAAGTGTTTACTCTCATAACTACTTAACTTTGTAATTTTGCTTTCAAAGTGTTTTAGTCTTTCTTATACTTTAATACTATAAAACACAGAATGGTATACTTTTCTATGTTTATCTTTACTATATTATCCTGTATTTAGACTTTCTACGATGTGACATCATAACTCACGCTCACATCTGATAATGTCCCTCATCTTAAACTCGTAAACCACCCTTTGCATTCAGTGCAGAGAAACAACTCAAAGGATTTTTTTTTTTTTTTGCATTCAGACAAGCCTCCCACATTTGCGTATACCCTTTATTGATTACACATTTAGGAAAGAAGAAACTCCTCAAAACAGCATACAGCAGCCTCAGGCAATCATTTGTTTTATTGTAACATAATCAGTCACTGACTACTGAGAACTTCAGCCTTATGAACACACAGATCACCTATGATTAGTGGACAGCTTAGATCATTATAATTATTTACTTATTTATTTATTTACATTTGATTATTAGGAAAGTCCAACTGGATAGGAGCCAATTTTCAAGGGAGGCCTGGGGAGAAAAGCTCCAAAGTATTGCAAAATATTTTAAGAACAATAATTTTACAATCTTCAAAAATAATACAAAAACATCTACAGGTTAAATAATTATACCAAATTAGACATAATATGAAAACATTAGTTAAGAATAGATACAAGTTACATGATTGTTTCATATTATTTTAAAATAATATTTCCTTAGATGTTAATATTGTCAAATTCCATTGGTTCAGGGTCTATCCCTTTCAATCAGTTTGGTGATTTTTATTTTTTGTAGTATAAACTTAAGGTTTGTGCATGGACCTATATCCTGACCAATGTTTGCTCCATCATTAAGCCTACAAATCTATGCCAGTTCTGATTATTTGTTTGATTTATTTACTCTTTAGACCATTTATACAATGTTTTTGTACATAATCTGTACATTAAAGATTCTATACTCTTCCATTTATATTGCCTTAGGTATGCAGAAGAAGCACAAAGGTGCTTTACAGACTTATTTATGCAGGTTGCTGTCTTTATAAATACATGGCTATTTTCCAATACAGCCACCTCCATTGGTCCTGCATAGTTACATGTGAAGTTTTTTTTTTTATGCTTTTATGATATTTTGTAATTAGTAATGGTTAAGCTTTCCAAGACAATACTTTACTGTATTGTTGTTAATGTTGTTAATTTTAGTAAGGTCATTACATTTCTGTATTAGCATTCATAATACTGTGGAAATACTATACTTCACCAATTATCATGTCGACATTAATTCAACTTAATGTGACATCAGATTATTTTATACACACACAAGCAACTTTGGGATGTAGAAAAAATAAAGTATCCTGCAAAACCCATAAAACACATGGAAGGCATGCAGATTCTGTACAGAAATCACCTAGCAAGAATGTAAACTAGAGAACCAAGCAGAGTAAGGCAGCAACTCTAACCCATGTGGTACTGTGCCATATAGGAATCAAGCAATGAAATGAAATATCATTCATTAGATGATCACTCTGGAACTGTGTGTGGCAGAAAATAATAAAAAAGTTTTAAAAAGTACAAAATTGGACTGAACTATGCAAAAAAAAAGCTAGTGTGTTATATTTACAGTATTTTTACAACTGAACCAGCACTGATCCAGCTTTCATTATACATTCAGCAGACATTATTTATTTATCAGCATTATAAAGCATTTTAAACTGTCAATAGTTTAATTATAGCTTTCCTGAAGTGAAAATCGTATTAAAAATAATTGTTCAGTAGGCTTTCACATATTGCCATTATGATCAGTGCTTTTGTTTATTGAGTATATAATAGCCATGAATGATCAAATGTTAATTAAAAAAAAGCAGTATCACACTTGTCTCTCTTATTGTTTCTTTTTTCCTTGCATCTTGCAATTTGTGGAATAACCACTTCTGATGTGAATTACAATCAGAAGGCTTGGAAAATAAATTTAATATAAATTATACAGCAAATAATTTCTATATGAAATTCATATGCAGGACTATTTAGTGGAAATCTCACTGGCCAGACATACTAAGAAGAGTGAGTTTCAAATTACTGCATTATTCAGAGTTTTAAGCTATCCTTCCTGAATTAGACATTTTGGGCCATGGCAGAGCTAGCCACCTGGTAATGTAAACACTGGCTCTAGATGATAATCACTGCTAATGTGACACCCTGATCCCATGTGCAAAAGTGGGAAAAAGGAATTTATGGGTAGATGTGTCTGGATATGGTTAGCCCTTTAGGCTAAATCTGTTTGACTAAGATAACCTCACAGATAAAAATAATTACAGAAAATATACCATAATTTGAATAGCTTCCATAATCCATTCATCAGAACTGATTTGCAACTGTGAAAATAAATCAGCTCAGAAATCCCTTTTGCAGCACTCAAATGTAATGCTTCATGTCAACATGTTACTAGTAAACAACTGTAGGTATAAAATGTACTAAAATCAAGCAGTTTTTGTTCAACTCATCAGCTATGTGTGATACACATTATAAGGTGCACTATATGCAAATTCAGATGTAATATAGTATTGTCTACATACTAGAAAAAACACAAAGAACTTAAAAAAAACTTCCAGTACACAAAATAACTAAATATATATCTGGAGAACCGTCAACAACAGCAGACCATGGTTTTACCTTAAAACAGGCTTTTTCAGTGCTACATGTACATCTATTCCAAAAAATGAATGCAGATGACACTTGTTTGGGTTTGTAAAAATCAATTTATTGCAGAAAAATAAAATTAAACTATTATGTATAGCAACAGGTGAAATGAAAACTTTTAAACACAAGAAAAAGAAGAAAATGAATGATGCCCAGTGAAAAAGCAAACACAAAACGTTTGTTTCTTTTCTGGTAGTCATATTAGCTAACAGCAGTCTTTGTGATGGGGCAGTGGTATCATTACTCATGCTCCATCTTTTAACAGTCCCTTTATTTTTAGTAACAGCATGAACAGCCACATCTCAGGGTTGCAAACCAGTCTGTTCTCTTTCAATCTTTTGTGGCATTAAAAGAGACATTAAAATGTTTCTCTCTCTCTCTCTCTCTCTCTCTCTGCAACAATAGTAACAAGTAACATGATATTTTCTCTCTGTTTCAGCAAATAGGACTATTTAATGAAGCAATCTGTGCTTTTCTTCCTTGAAGTAATAAAAACAGGTGATAAAACACTGTATTCTTACTTTCTGCTACTGCAGTATTTGCAGCTAGTCTCCAGCTTAAAACAACAGTCATAATCAGGCAAGAGCTTGGTTGTTTTATGGGTCTTCCCCAACAGATGTTAAAATCCAACTGAAAAGGGCACATATTCCTATCTACATTAGGCAGAGCCCCTCACTACCACTCTTCAAGAGAAACCTTGACGAGTGGATGGGTAACAGAAAATACACCCCTGGGATCACTTCATTAGCTCTGCTTGACAGAGGCTCAGTTAATCAGTCAATGGAGTGGCGAAAGCCGACACACTCTGGCTAGGCTTATAAATGCCCTCGGGCAGATAGCCTAGTACCTACCTATGAACCTATAAACTGCAGTATTCCTCAGCAGATGTCCCCATTCACAAACCGGAAGCTTTACTTTAAATAACAGAATTTGGATAAAACAGGCCATGGTAACACAATGGACAGGCTTAATTTAGTCTCTGGATAAAACTGAAGTATAGACAAGACAATGCACTTAATGATCATACTTTTAGGCACACAAATAACATGCTGAAATGAAATTGCTTACCATTGGTTCAGGCAGGCAACAGTTAAAAAAAAGACGACAAATAATTACACAGTCTCTTGTCACTAAAGCAGATGTAAACAAAAGAAAGCATTTTACTAAACCAGCACTAGTGCAAACCAATAATCCAGATAGAATGTCTTAGGCCAGTACTTTCCACCAAAGAGCCCAAAGCTTGTCCTTCTATTCTCCAGTTCTTTAGGGACTGTGATTCCCAGTCCTCTCACTCACTCAAGACATACCTTCTCCCGAATGCAGTATACCCTGCTCTCATTCTGGATTCTCTAGACCCCTCCACTGTACACTCAGTCAGTCTTATACACTTTGTGACTTCTTCCATCATGCTCTAGACCTCTGCTTCTATAGGTAGATGACTCTGGACATAAACCTAATAACCTGTCATGGCAGGTGAGAGCTTAAAGGGCCAGCTACCATCTATACCTCTGAGCTCCAAAACTACTGCAACTTTCCCAGATTTTATAGGGCTTACCTATTTAACAGTCCTGCACCCCTTGTTGGTATTACCTCTAAGCACCTCCCAGTATCACTATCATGCTGTGTTAAACATGACCCCCCCCCCAGTTTCAAGCCATCAGCTTCAAGCCTGCAAGAAGATTTGTGAGTACTGGATACCATCCACAATGTGACTGTAAGCACCTAGCCAGTGCTGTATATTGAATAAGAATGGCTGTAGCACCAGGGCCCACAACCAATATTTGACATTACTCTGCTGTTGGTGAAATCATTGGAGGGGGGCATCATCTGTAATAAGAGTGAAGTCCCTGCCAAGCAGGTAATAGCTGAAGCTTCCAAATGTCTGCTTAATTACTAGGCATTCAAACTCGATGGTGGAATATTTACTCTCTGTCTTACTGAGCTTCTTGCTTGTATAGTAAAGTAGGTATTCTTCACTACCAGACTGTTGAATATGGACTGCCCCTATCCCAACCTCAAAGGTATAAATCAAAGCAGAAAACAATGACACCCACCAGGGCAGAGTCAAAAAAGAAAACTGAACACCACAAAGTCCAGCCGCCAACCCAACAAGATGACTCACAGCGGTATAAACAGCAGTTTATTGGAATAGGCAAAATAAATACAGAACTGTTAGACTAAGCATTAAAAGATGCTTTCGCCAGACACATAGGCATCATCAGAGTCTTAATATACAACAATGTGCACCTGTGGTGCACATTGTTGTATATTAAGACTCTGATGATGCCTATGTGTCTGGCGAAAGCATCTTTTAATGCTTAGTCTAACAGTTCTGTATTTATTTTGCCTATTCCAATAAACTGCTGTTTATACCGCTGTGAGTCATCTTGTTGGGTTGGCGGCTGGACTTTGTGGTGTTCAGTTTTCTTCAAAGGTATAAATATATATCACAAAAGTTTGGAGAAATCAGTGAACTCCAGAATGGATTCGATGTAGAGACTCTGTTTCAGTCTCTTAAAGGATACATCTGTGTGTTCTTAGTCCTGTCATGTCCACTTCCCTTACTGAAGTTGTTTAGGGAAAAGACCACTGAAGCAAAGCTTGGAATAAATTTTCTGTAGTAAACAGCAAGTCCCAAAAAGGCACAGACTTGCTTTTTAGTTAGAGGTAATGGCCATTTCTCTATGGCTGACACTTTTCTTTCTGGGGTTTAATTAGATCATGACCTATAATGTACTTTAGGTACTGTACTTCAGTCATGCTTATCCTATATTATGGGAACATTCATTGCAAGACTTGCTTGGCTTAATGAGTTTTTTACTGTCTGTATCTTTGCGAGGTGAGAACCTCAGTTTGTGGAATGAATCATACCATCATCAAGGTAGGCTGTACCACAGTGTTGGTAGGTTTTCAGGACCCTATCTGTAAATCTTTGAAATGTAGGGGTCAGTGCAGATCAAAAGGTGATACCATGTACTGGGAAAGGCCCACTGTCTTGGAAAAAGCAGGATCTGCCAGTACTACCTGGACAGGTCTACGGTGGTGAGGAATCAAGCCTTCCCTAACCACCCCACCCGGGCTATAGGATAGGTGTCAAATTTTGATATGATACTCATTTTTTGAAAATGAGTATGAACCGGATAGTGGCATGCGATTTTGGTACCAATACAATGGGACTATTCCATTCACTATTGGATTATTCATTTACACCCCCCACCCCCACACACACACACACACACACACACACATACAACAGCAATCCCCTGGCATCCTATCACTGTGACAGGTAATGAGACTGGTTTGTCACAGCAAATCTAAAAAAAAAGTCCTTGTTCCCTAACAGGAACTCTTGGACCACTTGATTTTGGGCCTTAGGGAGAGTATTTTCCTGAATTACTTGAAGAACTCAGGTAGTCTGCTTCTTTTAATCCCAGCTGACTGCTCTTGATCCTGCTCCTACCACAATGACCTCTGGCAACTTCCAGAGTTTTAACTTATTAATATGGTATATCTAGCCACAGCATCTTTTCTCCAGTTGTTTTACCCTATAGTTCAGCTCATAAAGCTTATCAAAAATCTTGTACAGACCTTGCCACTTAGCTGGAAATTTATTTTCACTGTTGATGACCAGGACCAGTACTTAATCCCTTACCTGAAATTCCCTATGACACTACACCAGTGACATACAAGGTAAAGCCCTGGCTATGGTCCATGCAACCTGCATTCAATTAGCATCTCAGGAAGCCTGGCAGGGAAGGATAATTGTGCCTATCCTAGGATGTGGGAAAATGCTGAGCATGTCTGATACAGGCTGGTGCTTAGAGAAGCATAATAGTGCTGTGGTGGGGGGATGTGCAGTTCTATGGCTGGGTGTGCACATCCTCAGGCTGTGCCTCATGACCTGCCCAGCACACACAATGAAATGCATCAGAATGGTGGTATGGATTAGGCCACTGAAAATCATTCACCTGCTACAACATGATGGTGGCTGCTTTGGCCTATCTCATTCTGTGGCACCAGCAGTTGCAACAACCTTAAAACCTAGTATAGGTCTTGGTGGTTCTATGCATAGGTGCACTCCTTGTAAGGAGATCCTCACAGTTCTGGTCACAGTAAGGAGCCTGTCTAGGCATGGTAAAGGCAGAGTAGGGACTATAAGGTGCAAATACTGGGCTGCTTGAAAGACAGCAGCACGGGAATAAAAAAAAAATCACTATGTCAGGCATTATGGTTATTTACTTCCTGTTTGCTACTTTGAGCTTTTCCATATGCTCCCTTATTACATGCATTACCTTATGCATTCTTTCTTGAATACTGTTGTAGTGCTAAACTATGGCTCTAAAAGGGGTTTCTTCTTTCTCCCAGGTTTTCTTGACTATGTCTAAGAGTCCCCTGGGTTGTCACTCATAGGTTCATACATTATTACCAGGCTAACCACACTGTAACCAATTAACCCATATGAGGATCAAACTCTGCACCTTGTGTCTGTAAGGCAAATACCTTAACTACTATGTCAACCTCCCTCTGGTAAATAACAACTCAAAAAGGCTAAAGGAAGAAGAGCCTTTAGGAACCTCCCTTCCAACAAACATGAGCTTGGATCACAGCTGATCTCAGTTTTTTCAGTCAGTTTCTATCACTTTCGTGAACATGGATTTTAAGGTTCTGTTTAACCATTGTACTAATTCATCTGCTTGTGAATGGTACCCAGAGGTCCTAAGTTGTTCTACTTGAAATGCTTGGCAAAAATGCTTCATAATTTTGAACATGAACGGGGTTTCCTGGGTCATCCTCACTCTTAAGAAAAGGAGAATCAACTCCTTGGCTATGGCCCTGGCGTTGGTCATCTGAAATGGAATGGCGTCTGGGAAACAGGTAGCATAATCCAGTACATCAGAGATTGATAGCCATTGACCAGAAGACCCACAATATGCACAGTGAAGCTCTATGGGCCTCTATTATGGGCATGGATACTAATGTTTTCTTGCATCTGCAGCAATTGGCAGTCTTCTGATACTCTGAACAACTAGTGTAACCATTTTCTCTTTCATAATTCATGGCTAATAAAATGGGATAGTATACATATGTAAAATATAACTATGACCTATCTTCATTATCATAGTCCTAAAGGGATATGGGACCAACAAGTGATGAGAAACTTCTTCCTTATCTTTCACTAACATAGTAGGTAATTCTGCAGTTCAAAGCAAGGGTAGGGTAAGGGGGGCCTGAAGTGCAGTTTGGTCCGGTGAACTTAACAGTAGTTTCATATGCCTGGCTTAGGATATCGCCTTCCCACTGAGCCATTTTTGTTTCCTTGGCTAGTTGGGAGTTCCAGTAGATTGGGTTATCCCTCCTGGGTACTCTTGGAGATGGACATCTTTTCTTCCTCTACCATTAAAATAGGCATAGTGACCTCTGTACTACATTCTTCCCCTAGGAAGAGTAACTCAGACATATGTTCCTCTACCTGACTCTTACCCCTGACCACAGGGTTTGTTTGTTTGTTGTACTTTACCTCCAATTCTGAATTAGTCTCTGTTGTTTCTCTTTCTTTATGTTGGGCATTCACTCCTTTTTCCTTAACTCTTTTACTTCTTCTTGTCTTATTCTTAGCTTCCATAGGGATAATCCATTCTTTATGGTTGACTTTTCTCTATTCCCTATTATCATACTCTATCTCTCTTTAGATACAGTTATCTATATTACAGTGTTACCTGGTTTATACACTGTTTGTAATGGCTGTAACTTGCCTCAATTCAAATCTTTTTCTGTGAAGGAGGTAATTTCTCTTCTTTCAGTGGGTGAGATCCTGTAAAGCCCTTTGGTAATTTCCACATCCTATTTCCTACATAACTCTTAAATGGGGAAATATTTCCCTATAATAACATCATGAATAATATATGGCACTACTACAATAAGATGTTATACTGTCTCAGACTGGGTCTGTAGTCTGTATCTCCATTTGGGTGAACTAATAGCACCACCATTCTCCAAGAATGCAGATGATGTATATGGTTTTCATGGTATGGACATTACAAAGGTATTTGGCTCTAAGTAGGGTGACCATGCTACCAGATTCTTTGAACCCTTGTAACTCTTGGCCATTGACCTTGAGCATACACTTAGCTTGGCTGTAGCACAATAACACTGCCTGATCACAGCGTATGTCCTCCTGTTATCCTTTTGTATCCCTAAATGCCTGGATGGGTAACTCTTTCCTACCTTCTCCACATTATTTGGGTAGATGGCTTTGCTTCCCTCATTTAATGCAACGTACAAGAGACAAAGTAACCTTTGTAATACGGTTAGGTTTTTCAGTCAGTTTATTGGCAGTTTCCTTAAACACATGCTTTCATAGCATGATACCCCCTCTACCAGGGTTCCAAATTTATCAGAGTTTTGGGGGTTGCCCTGGTATATCCAATGTCTGATAGCAGTTGGCTGTGGTATCTTAAATCAATCTATAACTAAAATTTCCAGCACTAAGTCCTTACTGCTATGTCTTTCTGGGACTAACTAATATTGTGACATATATTACAGTTTGTACAACTAAGCCCATTTTGTGTTAGTGTCGGTAAAAACCCAGCAGCGAAACTTATGAGCTTGAATCTCAGCAGTTACACCCACTCTTGCTAACAGGCTTTTCACAACTTTATCAAAACCCAAGCAATCAAAAGTTGGAATATCCAAAAAGGCTGTAAGGGGCTTTCCTGTAAGTTAGACAGATAGTATATAAGCCCCTTATTTCTTAGTTTTTATAAAAATATGCCCAAATTTACCACTGTATGTGAAGTGGAATTCAAGGTCAGCAAATTTCTTGCCACCCATTTCAAAAGGCTACTGGCTCAGAAGACTGTGAACTCTACAATTATCTGCTTTTACTAACTTAGAACAGTTGGGGACAGTATTTATCTGCATTAGAGTCAGTTAGGTTTAGATTTTTCTTTTAA
Source organism: Protopterus annectens (assembly GCF_019279795.1). NCBI lineage: Eukaryota > Metazoa > Chordata > Ceratodontiformes > Protopteridae > Protopterus > Protopterus annectens. Next base: position 1,717,087,939 of record NC_056725.1, read on the forward strand.
GCATTTATGCCTGTGTATCTGATTATTTTCTGTTTCTTGTGCATTATTTACATCTGCATATTTAAAAGGTATCTGCATTGTCTTGATTTCTTTATTGCAGAAGTAAAATGTATTTATTCTCTTCCAAGAGTTTGTGGCTGGTATTTATGTATTATTATTATTTTGAGGACAGGGCATTATTTATCGACATAGGTCGGTAAGCTGTAGCATAATCTCTAAGGACAGGTTGTCTGTACTCATGAGATATGTTTACAATTTAGTGGTACAGTAGCTGGTGTGTTTGGCCACTGGCCATATCTACGGTGGTGGCAGTATTAATCTGCCAAAAAGAAAGCTGTTGGAATTTAAAAAATTCTACCAGCCTTCCCTGAGAATTGTATGAGTGTGTGCATATGTGTGCACTTACAAGTGTGTATGTGCATGTGTATGTGTAAACAATTTGAATGAGGTAATTATCCTGGAAAAAGGGCACAGTATTGAAGACTCTACTAATCACTGAGAGAGAGAGTGGTGAAAAAGTTTCTGTAGAGCATGACCAAAGTCTCAGATCTGTATTTTGCCAGTGTAGTATCCCAATCTATGTGTGGATGGTGGTAGTGCATATCTAGTGCAGCACTGCATACTTCCCTTATGCTCTTGATACCAGGTTGCATTTGACAAACTGGTTAGTGAGTTAGATTTGTAAACAGTTTCTTTTACTTTAATCTGTTGGGCATCAGTGGTTTGACTTGAGAGACCCTGCTTCTGATGGTTATCAGACATGTTTGAGGAAATGGTGTGGATCTAAGAACCATAGCACCTGTCCCTTATATACCTGGGTGGTACACTGATTAGCAGTGGTGGGATTCCATCCCTTATTAGTGTCAGGCAGGCCATCAGATACTGGTAGTAGTGGACCTTCTGTCATACTATATATATCATCAAGCAGACTAGAAGTGACAAAAACTTAAACACCAACACTCTATAGTAAAATTAAAGTTTAAAAGGTGTGAGGGGCCAGCAGAGAGTATAATTATAAACCTGATTTAAAAACACAAGAATGGAAGGTGCTGAACCAAGAGTCAATATTTGACAAAAAATAACGTAAGTGATCAAAAATGAAATACTATTTTTTACTTTACTTAGACCAGAATTTAAAACAGCCACTGGAGAAATAGTATTTATTAAGCCTGGACCAACCACATGGAATCAACTACCCACATCAGTAAGAAATCAGCAAACAATGATTGCTTTAAAAGTAAACTGAAAAAACATCAACATAAAGAAGCCTCTTATTAATGCTTCCATGATTCTGGATAAATATCCTTAACTTAAAGTTACTACCACTATTATTTTATTGTTTATACTATACTGTTTATGTGAATGTAAATTTGTATGTATTTCACTATTATTGATCTTTTACACATTTGTTCTTTGTTTTAAATAACTGTAGTATAGCCTTGGTTCAGGTTTGCTGAACCCAGGACTGCTTGTTGTTTATGTGAATGTAAATTTGTATGTATTTCACTATTATTGATCTTTTACACTTTTGTTCTTTGTTTTAAATAACTGTATTATAGCCCTGGTTCAGGTTTACTGAACCCAGGACTGCTTGTTTGTTTCTGAGCACTATTTCCTAGCCATCTTTAGGTGGAGGGAGTCTGTCTGCACCCTTGTGAGAGAAGCATGCTGACAGGAACCTATCTAGCATGAGGTGATTGGTGTAGAGCCCAGAGAGTGGTTTTCCATTGGTTAATTTGATTTTTTAAAGGTTTTCATTTTCTAGTCTTTAAACCCTGCATTTGTGCAGGTTTGCACTTGTTTTAACTGAGCTAATGAAGGTGGGGGACCAGCCACAACTCTGAGCAGAGATACCAGATGAATAAAGGCTTCTGAGCTACTACAAAACCTTAAGTTACATGTTTTATTTTTATTACTGCTCTTATTGCACTTCTATTTTATTACACTGTTTATTTATTAATTCTGCTTTATTTGCACTGCATCTGATGATTTACTGCTTCACTCTATTAATAACTGTGTTTTGCTGATACTTTTACTGTTTGCAGCTGAATTATCTGTTTTAACTGCTGTTTTTCATAGTTTGAGAGTGGTTTTCCATTGGTTAATTTGACTTTTTAAAGATTTTCCATTTCTGGTATTTAAACCCTGCTTTTGCATGGAGTTTATGCCTGTTTGCGCATTGCACACTGCCACTCAACTGTGCACCATTGCTGGACAGTTAATTCTGTAATTTTTTCCTTGACTCAGCTGCAGTTTGTCACTGTAGTCCTCCTCAAAAGCTTTTATGACCTCAAGTCATAGTACTAGCTAGATGTAAACTACTAATCTACTACCCATATTCTCCATCAGACTGCTCTCAAACAGAACTCTCAAATACATACTCCAAGCGCACTCCCTTTTGTATCATCAGGTATCTAAAACCTAGCCTCATGGACAGTAGGTCTATTCTTGTTTCTCCTGCCAACCTGGTAGATTTGGGTCTCAGAAGGCAGTGTAGCAACTGTCTCAAGTAGACTAACAATCCTCTACTAATAACACACACTAGCACAGAATGTGAGAGATGTATATACACAAAGAATCTTGAATCCCAGCTCTCTCGCATTTAGATCAGTAATAGCAAAGAGGTTGTCAATCCATGCACCACTACTCCCACACAAAGTACGCATACAACTCAGTCCACACATAACACATAAACAAATATAAGTGGAGGGTCTCTCTAGAAACTTAACAAAACATCTGAGACCCCCCAAAATGCAAGACTACCATTGAATCAAGTGCACTTAAACCACATAAGATCACCAAAGTCTCACCTACCAAGCCCTTTAGGCAAATCATACAAAAAAACACCTTTTCTAGTCATTGGAGACTCTATAGTAAGACATACTGATGTCCCACTCACCAGGTTGGACAAAGAAAGTCAAGGTGCGCTGCCTGTCTGGTGCCAGGATTCATCACATCAGGCATGCACTCATGTCTCCCAACAACAAGTACCATTATGACTCCATCATAGTACATGTTGGAGTGAATGACTTGAGACGAACCTCACTGGATTATATGAAGAGAGAGAGATGACTGAGCTGTCTGAGTATGTGTCCCAGGCGGTTATGTCCCTAGCCTTAAGTAGTATTCCACACTCACCCAGAATGATGCCTCAATACAAACAAAAAAAGATTGCCTTTAACAGTCGGCTTAGCTTTTGGTGTCATTCGAGGAGGATCCAGTTTCTATCTGCCTGGGATGACATAGTCAACAAACCTCGCTGCTTTGCTAGAGATGGTTTGCACCTGGCACATCTGGGCTTTTGGTTACTGGTCAAAGCTCTTGCCACTCCCATAGTGCCTTTTTTAGGCAAGGTCACAAACATAAAACTTCAGACGTGAACATTACCAACTATAACAAGATAAGGGTTACGCTGCTAAATGCTAGGAGCTTAAACCATAAATTGTACACCCTCGAGGCACTTCTATTGCTAGAAGATGTAGATGTCTGTGCAATCACTAACACCTAGTTCAAGGTCACTGAAGCTACCCCAGCCTTGCAAGGCTACAATGCCTTCCACACTTTCAGACTGCAAAATGGGAGTGTGAGAAAACTTATGCCTGGCTTACAGAGCAGTTACTGACCCTAATCTAATTAAACTACTACACATTTTTAAATCAAACAAGACTAGAACCACCCATTCCAGGGAACTAAATCTAGCCTGCAGCATGCACAGAACACACTGGAGAGACAGATTCATCTCACAGTGGCTGCCAGTTCTCTATAATATGCAGCCTATTCATGTAAGCACAGCACCTCCATGACACTGTTTAAGAGGAACCTGGATGAGTGGATAGGACACTGTAAATTTCTACTGGGGATAGAGCCTGAAACCCTCTTGGATATGGGCAGCCACTACTAATTTTGAAATCTCTTGATAATGTTAGGCCAAATTGGCTAGGTTCATAGGTTCATAGGTTCATACTAGGCTATCTGCCCTAGGGCATTTATAAGCCTAGCCAGAGTATGTTTAGCTTTCGCCACCCATTTTAAATTAATTTTGCTATGCCCTTTTTCGAGGTTAGTATACTGTGCCTCTGTCTAACAGTGACACAGAAGTGATACCCGAGGTAAACCTACGATCTCCCATCCACTCATCAAGATTCCTCTTGAAAAGAGTCAATGAGGGACTCTGCCTAACCTGGACTGGGATTTTATTCCAGAGTGAAGGGAGCCTCTGGGTTATGAATCTGTCCCTCCAGCATGTCCTATTTATTTCAGTGCTGAGGTTCAAGTCTCTCGAGCGTGTAGCTCGATGGGATTTGGATTTTTTGAGATGCAGCATGTCCCTTAATTCCGGGTTGGACATGGCCTTATACGTCAGGCACAGGTCACCTCTGAGCAGGCGGTATGCCACTGAGTAGAGCTGGAGTTTCTTTAACCGGGCAGCATATGGCATCTGTTTGAGCCCTTTGATCCTCTTGGTGAGGTACTTTTGGGGTCTTTCCAGTTGCTGCAGGTGTTTGGTAAGGTGCATCCCAAAAGGGGCATTGTACTCAATTATGGGCCTGATGAGGGATGAGTAAAGAGGCACGATGACCTCCCCTAATCTAGATGTGAATCCCTTCATGATTAGGTGGGCTATATAAAATGTTTTTCTAACCACTTTGGCCACGTGGTTGTCAAATGAGAGATTGCTATCAACTTGGGTCCCCAGGTCCCTAATTACTTCTTCTGTACTTAATGGATTACCACCTATGTGGTAATTTGTGGGCACTTTGTTTTTGCCAAAGGGGATGACTATACACTTTTTGGCGTTTAGCTTGAGGCCATGGCTCTGGCACCAGTTGTCTGTTTCTATGAGGCCCTTTTGGAGGATGCTTGTGTCAGCTGGAGAGTTGATTATAGCGCCCAGTTTGCAGTCATCTGCGAACTTGGTCAGCCACAGTCCTTCCGTGTTGGCCTGTACCTCCGAGAAATATATACCAAACAAGAGAGGTCCCAGGACTGAGCCTTGTGGGATGCCACTTGTAACTGGTTTGGAGTCTGACATGGCTCCAGCAATTCTAACCATGTGGGTTCTGTCCTTGAGCCAGTTTGCAACCCATCTAGTGACATAGGGGTTTATATTTAAGCTGGTGAGCTTATCTATAATGCCCGAGTGAGGTATTGTATCGAAGGCTTTTGCGAGGTCCAGATAGGCTGTGTCGACCACCTTCCCTTCGTCAATGGCCTTGGTGACTGTTTCAAAGAAGTCAACCAGGTTTAAGAGGCAGGATCTGCCCTTAACAAAGCCAAACTGGGTAGGATCCAGTGTCTGTAGGTCCCCAATATCTTTATTTATGAGGTCCATGATGATCCTTTCCATAGCTTTGCAGACCAAGCTAGTCAGGCTTATGGGGCGATAGTTTCCAGGGTCCATTGAGGCACCACCTTTGTGGAGAGGGACCACTGTTGCTGTACGCCACTCTTTGGGTACATATCCTGTAGTAAGGCTGAGATTGAACAGTAGTTTTATGTTTGGGTTTAGCTCTTCTTGGAGTTCATGTAGGACGCAGCCTGGGACACCGTCTGGTCCCATTGATGCTGTGTTTTTTGCTTTGGAGAGGGCGGCTCCCACCTGAGCATCTGAGATGTCAGGGGGGCAGCACTCTGCTGGGATAGATATTTGCCCTTTTGGTGGGAGGGGGGGGAGAAGTTTGCGCTGAACCTGTCAGCTAGGATGTTGGCAATGTCTGTGGGATCAGTGTATTTTTTGTCATTTTGGACTAATTCTGAGCATATCTGGGAATTCCCACCCAGGTTCCTAACATAACTAAAGAAAGCCTTGTGATTAGGCTTGAAATGACCCTTGGGTCGATAGCCTAGTAACTTCCCATGATCCTATGATCCTGTTTATTTTTTTTTTTTCAGCTGCTCAAATGGGGGTCATGGTCATGGCTTAAAATAGTAAACTGTAACGTCCAGTTATCTGTTTAACAATACTTAACTAATTAAATCAATCAAATACTAAAACTGAAGAAATTCAGACATTTTTACTCAAATACATGAACAAATTTCTAAAGTAACATGGGCCATTTCCAGATGTCAGCACTTATGCACCATAAGACAGGTTTGAAGAGGAATCTAATATGCAGACCATAATGGGTAATGGGAAAAGTCCAGTATCCTGGGAAAGTTTATATGCTGAGCTGCCTAAGCCACTTGCAGTCCTAACTGTTGATGATGGTGGGCCTCCTCATCTTACATCATCTTTTTTGTGAGGCAGGAAAGTGCAAATGTTTTTTTTTCCATATAAAAATCAGGGAAAGAGCAACAATTAGTCTTAAAAGTATGGGTTATAATCTATAATGCGGAAAACTACAAAGGTGAGCTACATTGATACAAACTTGATACTACAAAGAATAATGTTGCAATACTAAGAATACAGTCATTCAGGACCAAAAATGAAGACAGGAGAAAACAGTTTGCCTACTTTAAGGTGTATACGGCTAAGCATCTTATGGTTCCCCGTGATCACATCAATATTATTATGCCCATGTTGTTAACTTCCTCTAGAAAAATCAAGAATGAAGAAAAGTGGAGACAATAATATGAGAACATAGCAGTGCCAGTGGCATAGAGGGAGAAAGCCAGGCGTGGTTCGTGGTATTGGCTATTGCAGCCCCCCACCCCCACCCTCTGCTGATAAGAAACAAAGACAGTGTGCTTAGTTTGGTACATGATTATCAGCCAACTTTGACAACAGTATACTACAAATTTAAGTTTCCTTTGAAAATCTAACAGAACAGATCTTGAGGCTTTACATTTCAGGAGGGAGATTTTCCTAAATAGGTATATATGCACCTAAGAGGTTTGTAAATAACATGAAGAAGACCACAAGGAGATTGAATAAGTGGTGAAAATTAAGGTTATGGAACAATTTGCTGAAAAAGCACTCAGTGCCATACTGGTCTGTGCAAGGAAATAATTGAAAACTGGAGGCAAAATCAGCTAATTAGTGGAGACTTTTCAGAGAGCGGTAAGCTTCAGCCTATAGCTAACCCAGGTTTGTTGCATATGCCAAGTCAATGTTAATAAGAATTACTTAGATGTTTCATAATACATTTCAACAAAAGGAAATTTGTTACCACCAATTTCTTGTATTCAGCATGGAAAAAGTGACATATTGTGCCCATGTTTTTCAAAATATTCAAATCAAGTTTGGCTATGAATCAAAAAAGACTGCAAGTTTAAGTATTGCAGGGCTGCAGCTACAATGCCTTGTAAAATATAGATGCAGGTACAAATCATGATAGACTTAACGTACCTACTTTGAAGAGTGCCAACTATAAGTAATAATGATAAAAAACAAATTTATAGAAGTGATGAGTGATATGATGACACAGAAAAATAATTCTGGTAAAACAAGTCATTAAATATTATAGCAATAACTCATGCCTGGGTGTGGGTAATGCTGGATTTACCCACAGTTGGCGTGGTTTGGTCACGAGGGTGAAGCCCGAGTGGCCAAACAAAGCCAACCTTGGAGAAAGCAAGATATCCGTTGCTTTTTACAAACTGTCTCGCTATGTTAAAAGAGTTTAACATAGCGAGACAGCTTTAAAAAAAGCAACGGAGAATCTCCATTGCTTTTTTTAAAGCTGTCTCGCTATATTAAACTCATTTAACATAGCGAGACAGTGTGAAGCAATGGAGAACTTGCGTTCTCCGTTGCTGTAAAAAAAAAAAGAGTTATAGTAATGGAAAAAGTCCGGGCAACCGGACCTTTTTCCATTACTATAACTCTGATTTACAACATGCACGCTGACCAATCAGCGTGCACATTTTTGAATATTAATGGGGGGGTCGTTGTATAATGGAAGATTGTGTATGTGGGGGGGGGGGCGGGTGGTGATGCATAATAAATATTTTCTACTTTTCCTAACTTTACAGAATGTCTCTGATTGAGATAGCCTTCAAAAAATGCATGCTGCTGCAAAGCCTGTTATCCTATCGAGTTTCTAAGTACGATTTTGGTCCTTTATCCACAAATACTTTATTTTTAGCTTTCAACTTTACTTTTGAGATAAGACGGTGAGACATAGGGATGCTTGTTATACACTATATTCTGACAACAGTAAGCTAGCAGTCATTTATGTCTCTTTCATTTATTTGATACCCCTACCATCATACAAGAGGCTGTCATTGATGGTCACACAATATGTGTGTTTGTGGATGCATATATTTTTGGTAAATTTGATTGAAAATCAGCTGTTCGAAAAGTACCAGCTTTTTGTGTTACAGATCACAGTACAGTAGGGATCAGAGAATATGCATTTTCCCCACTGAAGTGAGATCTTGAAGTTGTAATACATAATTAGCAGGGAGTGTGGGGTAGCACAGCAAGGCTTGTTCGCCTAAAAACCATAATTTTGAGATTGACAATTTGTGCAGTTGCTCAATCTTTATGCTTCCATATGTGTGGGTGTGTGTGTGTGTGTGTGTTTATGTATATATATACATATACATATATGTATATATATATATATATATATATACATATACATATATATATATATATATATATATATATATATATATATATATATATACATATGTGTGTGTGTATATGTTTGTTGGTGGTGGGGGCATAGATGCTCTGAACTGTCCCTGATTTTTGAAGAATGTCTCTTATCCTCTGTGTCATGTTTTGGTCTGCTCCTTATAAAGTTGAAGTTTATCTGACAAATCAGTGAGGATTGCAGCCAGTAAACAATGATGACAGATATTTAAATTTCAAAGTTTATAGCCTTTAAAAATGTGCACTAAAACAAAGCCTATTATCCTAGAAAGTCTGTAAGTATATAAATGCAATACTTGTCCCTGAGTTTCGTCATTTGTTCACAAATATTTTTGGCTTCCTCCTTGATTGTTGAGATAAGTGGCTGAGACATATATGCAGTGGCGGGTTGTACACATTGTATTTTGACAATTTCTTAAGAATGCTAATTCCTGTGAATCTAACAGTACCAAATTGGCTGGCCATAACTGCTTTCATTTCTGATTACAGTCTAACATTAGCATTGTACTGGATAAGTGGCTGTCTGTGGTGGCCTAGACAGTGTGTGTGTGATACCAGCTGATTATTGGTATTGTGTCGTATTGAGTAGTGTTGCCATCTAACAGCACTTGGGTCCCTGTTTTTTTTGTCTGTGATTCCTTCTTTGCACAGTTAGATGTTCTCCATGTTTCTGTGTTGGTTTTATCCAAGTGCTATGGTTTCTTCTCTCACTGTCTGAACTGTATAAAATATGGCTCTGGCTATTTGTACTAACACCAGAGGGGTACGCAGAAGGTTACTATCTGTCTTTGGATGACCAGGAAGGCAGGCCCTATTATTTGGGGGAACTATCCTTTGTTAGTTTTGAATATTACGCTTTAGACACAACCTAATTTTCATTGAAAGAAAGTAATAAGACTATATTTCTCTGCTTATTCGTGATTTTTTTTCTTCAGGCCATCATTAAATAAAAAATGTTGCAAAAAAGCTCTAAGATGTATCTCACAGCATTTAGACTCCTATGAATTCTGGATGCCTCCAGACCTAGTACAGCCGAATCTTGACCAGTTAGGATGTGATAAAAGTAATGGGGGAAGCTAAAATGTAAGGCAAAGTGTGAAAAAAACAAGGAACCCTACCTATGAACCTATATGATTGGATGGGAGATAGGAAATTCACCCCGGGGATCACTTCTGTGGCTCTGCTCGACAGTGGCACAGGAAAATAATTTTCTTGGGTGGTGAAAGCCAGGATACCTTTTGGCTAGGCTTAAATAGGCCCTAGAGCCAAAAGTCTAGTACCTACCTATGAACCTATATATAAGTAATCTATATGGATTTTATGGAGTCAGGGAAATGGAAAACGGGAGGAGCATTGGGAAGTACAGGGGAGACTAGTGCACAATGGGGGAGCCTTCAGAGTCCTTTGTTTATGGCTCCATTTCATCTAAAGCTAGCCTTGCTGATTGGATTCAGACATGTAAGGTGTATATATAGTCAATAAAGTGGCTAATAATGAGTGGGGGAATACTGAGGCAGTCTTTGGATGAAAATGAATGACCACATCTGTTTGATCACAGATAAATGTCATTGACCTGCTGTAAAACAGCCTCTCATTCGAGTTAGCCCCACCCATTCAGTTACTTCCTGCGGCCACCCCCCCTGCTTTGAAGTCACCAGATACCACTGGACAAAGCCATGACTATGACCCAGACAACATTTATTTGGACTTGTAAAAAGTAATTTATTACAGGAAAATGAAATGAAGCTATTCTGTATAGTGACAGGTGGAACCAAAAACTTTGAAACACAAGAAAATTAATTGTTTCCCCATGATAAATCAAAAACAAAATCTGTGTTTCTTTTCTCTTAGCTGGACTGGCTAGCCAACAGTCTTTGCAGTGGAACAGTGCCACCACTCCTCACAGTCCTCTTGCCTAGTCTTTTGACAACAGTCCTTTCATTTTTGGTAACGGTAAGAACATGCAAAACTCAGGACTGCAAACCAGCCATCTCAGTGACATGCAAGCAAAATAACTACTAGAAAGGTGCTCTGGATAGCACCATGCAAACTTGCCAACTGCATATGAACTGGAGTTCCATGTCCCCAAATTGCTTGTGGCATCTATTTCACCAAGCTACTAATTCACAAGGCAATGCATGTTATTTAAATAAGAAGGACATTAAAAGTGTGGTATCAGGGAGCAATTCTACAGACTAAATAATGCTAAACAAACATTAACAAACATTTATTGGCTTTTTTAACCAAGTTAGTTCTTCTAGGGATGGACTATTTTCATGGAAGACTGAAGTGATATTAATACTAGGTTTGTCCAGAACACCAGGGAAAATTCCCACAGTCTTCAAGATCCAAAGAATTATAGCATAATTAAGAAACTGGAAGACATTATGAATATAATTATTATATCTTGGTTTTGGCAAAAAAATGTGGGGGGGAGTTGAATAATAGACTTTCTTAGTTTGTATATATTAGTGATATCTACTGGGTTATTGATTTGTGAGGATCTTAAGAAGCTTAGCTTTGCATTCTCATGGTAATTATTAGCCCTTATATTTTGCAATATAAATATCCACAGACAGGACTAATAACTATATATTGGGCTAATTATATGCTTCTCCTATGCATGAGGGCCAGAGATGCTGCATGTAGGTGTATTGGCTTTTTCCTATTTTTCCTATTCATTCTTTCATGCAAAATTATGTTTGAATAAAGATAAGTATTCTGCTTTATGTGGAGTGGAAGACATTTCCACAAAAGCCATATTTTCTGTGATACAGATCTACCCCTCCAGTATGTTCTGTTAATTTTGCAAAATATATTGAGGTCTTTTGAGCTGGCATTTATAATACTACTGAACTTGTGAATGTGCAATATTTCTGACAGAACAAGGTCTGTTGAGGCCCTATAATCAAGGTACATATCTGACTAAAACCAAGAAGAGAGACATGGCTTTGAGTTGGTCTCCACAGTTTTTATGTTTTAGTCCCTTGTTTTTCTAGTGAGAAAGCACTGTGGTTATTCCAGTCATTACAAGTGTTGGACAGGTACATACCAAAAGGAGGATTATACTCAATAATATGCCTAAAGAGTGTTGAGTCCAGTGGAGCAAGTATGGCCAATGATCTGAACGTCATACCTTTAGATATAAGCAGTGTGATAGAAATGGACTTCCTTACAATAGTGGATACATGGTGATTGAAGGACAGTTCATTGTCAACACCGGTCCCCAGATCTCTAACTATGGGATAAGTTTTCGGTGTGATAGTTAAAAAAGGGATCATGTTTGCCAAAAGATACGATTACACATTTCTTGGCATATAGCTTTAGTCCATGGTTTTGACAGCAACTCTGTTTGGGATAGACAGTCTTGGAGGGTCCTGGTGTTCTCTGTGGAGTTTATGAAGGCACAACGTTTTCAGTTATCTGCAAACAAAGTAAGCCACAACCCCTTAACATAAGCTTTTACTTCCCAAAAGTTGATGCCAAAGAGGAAAGGCCCAATGCCTGAACCCTAAGTCGCTCCACTTGTAACAGGAATTTTTGCAGGTGGTACAGTAGCCCACCCTTACTTCTTAGGTTCTATTTGTGAGCCAATTTGCTTTCCAGTGGGTTATATAGGGGTTAACATTTAGCAGAGAGAGCTTATTTATGATGTCTGAGTTTGGGATGGTTTTGAACACCTTTGTGAGGTCCATACATTAACTGTGCACTGATTTGCCCTCATACATTGCCTGAAGTCACTTTTTTGAAGAAGTTAACCAGAAAAAGTAGGCAGGACTTGCCTTTGATGAATCTGAAATGGGCTGGATTGAGACTCCATAGGTCACTTATATCCCTATTTATTAGATCCATAATGATCCTTTTCATAGCCTTACAGATGAGACAGGTCAGGCTTATGGGTCTTTAGTTACCTGGCACCACTGAGGCCTCACCTTGGTGCAAGACCATTCATGCGGCTCAAAGCTTATTTTGAGGTGAATATTGAATAGCCTCTGTAGAGGGTCTGACAAATCATGTTTCAGGCTAACCAGTAGGCAGCCTAGTATGTTATCCATCCCCATAGACTACGTGTTCCTGAACTTAGAAAGTACCTTGAAAACTTATTCTTGGGATATCTGAAGGTAGATATAGATGCTGATATTTGTTTTGAGAATATGGGAGGGGATAGGGGGTTGAAGTTAGAGCTGAATGTGCCCACTAGTAGATTGGCTATGTCCTCTGGGCCCAAGTATGTCATAAAATTTACCATTAGCTCTGTGCAATGCTAGTCATTGTTTCTGAGATTTTTAACATAGCTCAAAAAGGCTTTGTGGTTATATTTTATTTCATATATGGTTGATCTGATTATGGTTCAAAGTTCTTTACTTACTTTAGCTTTTTGAAAGTTACGTTAATTTTGCAAGAATTGAGTTTTTTTTTTTATTATACAGCCTGTTTATATTATGATTCCTGCACAGTAGTTTATTTGTGATTTGTTTCTGAAGGGGACAAATGCATCTATGAAATTATTTACTGTGCATAGAATTTGGCAGTAAAGGATTCCGCATTAGCAGCAGGATTATAGAGGAGGAAAGGGTTTTTGAATTTAGCCAGATTATTATTCAGTTTTAGTAGTCTAGCCTTCACATGGTCTCTGACTACCAAGGTACTGGAGGATGCTTCAGGCTTTGGTCTTAAGATGAGTATGACTGACTTGTGGTCCGATCTGACCAGGAAGAAGGGTACTACTGGTGGGGAGCAGAGCAGCCCCATATTGATAAGGACTAAGTCCACGATTTTATATCCAATGGTCCAGAGAGTTTATATTGATGAAGTCCAGAAATCTCTTGGCATACATGTTTCAGGACGTATAATTCTCCCAGTTTATGAAGGGATAGTAGTTGAAGTCTCCTAGAAAAATGGCATTTGGCTTAAAATATAGGTACTCCATACTGGTTATGTATAGGTCAGGGGGAAAAAACTGGGGGAGTCCTGTATTTAACAAAAATGTAATAAGTTTTTTTTTTTTTGTTTACAGTACACTGAACATGTGGAGTTCCAGGTTGTTATCTTCTGTAATGCATCTGTATATAAGCTGTGTTTTTTTAAGAGCATAGAGATACTTCTGACTTTGGTGCCTTTGTCTAATGTAGTTATCTGTACAACTGATATGCACTAAAAAGCTCTGCGCTGGTGGGAGTGCTTTAAAGTAATTTGTTTTAATTTAATTAATGTGAACAAGTACCTTTTCATTACTTATACCTTCTTACTATCCCTTCTTTGCCTACTTCCTTACTTCTCAAAAAAAATAAATCACTGGAAACTAGGGCAGAGTGAGCTGAAATCCTTTAATAGTTCCAAACAATCTTCCATGTACACAGACATATCTGGAAATTGCTTGTAATCATTAAAGAATTTTCATTTACTCTGTGTACCTGGAAAATTGTTTGGAATTATTAAATGATTTCAGCTCACTCTGCCATGGTCCGGAAAATTGTTTGGAACTATTAAAGGATTTCAGCTCACTCTGCCCTGGTTTCCAGTGATTTCTTTTTTTCGTGTATGGTGTATCACTGGATTTGCCTGCATGCTGATTCACTCATCTTGTGTTGTACTTCCTTACTTCTATCAAATTCTCTTCCCTGACTTTCTCTCTAAATATACCTTTAGCCTTTTTCCCTCAGTTCATATTGCAACTCCTGTTTGTATTAGACTAACTCACCTTTAATTTCTTTACAAACTGTCTAAAATTTCACTAAATTTTAAACTGATTGTCATATAAATTGTATCGATTCTTAACCAATGTCTTTATATTATGCCTAATCTGTTATAATTATTTAAACTGCAAATGTATTTGCTTTATTTTTGAAAATTGTAAAATTATTGTTCTTAAAACATTTTATAATAGTTTGGACATTTTCTCCCCCGGGCCTCTGTTGAAAATGGGCTTCTAACCAGTCAGACTTTCTGGATAATCAAATGTCAACAAATAAATAAATAACTCTTGAACCCTGTCTCTGTGATCATGCATATATCAATGTTTTCTAACAAGTGGTGTTTGTAGGGTGTGAAGATTGTTTCTCAGGCTTCTAGCACTGAGCATCAATACAGAATTATGCCTGGGTATGCTGGAAACTTTAGAAGACTGGCATTGTCCAAAAAAAGGCAGTGTGAGGTGGACAAAGTTTGCCAGTATCTGGAAATCTTATAGGGAGTGGTGCTGGCCTTCCTAGCAAAGCAGTTACACCCATCTACCATGTCTTCCCAGGGTTTTATATATATATATATATATATATATATATATATATATATATATATATATATATCGTACCCCATTTGAACAACACCAAAAGCTAAGCCAATTGTTGAAGTCAATTATCTTTTGCTCATATTGCAGCATCTTTCTTGGGGATAGTAAAATAATGTTCAAGACTAGGTTCATACCTGCCTCAGACACATATTCTGAGAGCTCAGTCATGTCTCTATACAGTTCAGGGAGCTATAGCTGAAATCATTTACACCTACATGTACAATCACTGCCATATGTGTACTTGTGGTGCAAGGACATGACTATCTACATGATGTGGCAAATCCTAGCACCTGATAGGCAGCTGATTGTGACCCATTCCTTGTACTGCCTGGTGAGTGGTTTACCCTTGCATTTCACTTTGGAGTCAGCTATAACTAGGATATTGGATTGTGTGGAGGTTTACCTTGTGGACTTTTGACTGAAGACAATGTGATCCTTGGATGTATGTTTCATGGTGGGGCTGCCTGTAATGTGTATTTGTGAGGTTGGTGAGGGCACTTGCTTCATAAGTTCCATTTAGAAACCCTTTGTGGTTTAGGTAAGCTACTTTTAAGAGCCACAGCATATTTAGGTCTAGCTACTTCACCTGAGCTGTGTGTGATTGGTCTAGTGAGTGTAGTGTGATACTGACAACCTGCATTTTACCTGTAGTGGCTACATGTGAGAAGTTTGCCAACATTAACATTACATAACTATATGTCTTACACATTGTTAGTGGTTGTCAGTAAACATGACAGCATTGCTACATTGCCTTAGGATGCCCATTTCAACCAGAATGGCTAAAGAGATGGTTGGAAACTGCAAATCTATGGTTTCAGTTGCTTACTAACGTGGGCTAAATGGGGGAGTAGTGCCTAAGAGGTCATGAGTTGATTTACTAATATGCTAACTATTTAAAACAATCTAAGTCTAGTCTAAAATGAACAGTCTAGGATTCAAAGATGGCTGCCATGCTGTAAACACTGCTAAACTGCAGCTCTTCAATTAACCCGAGGAAAATCTCTGATCTGAGTGGGTATCAGGAGGTTTAAACATCAAATTGACGATAAAAAGTTGCATTTATACTTACCTAATCTAAAATCAGTTAAAAAAGTGGGAAAAAAAGTATTTATCCATCAGGATTACAAGTGATTACTTTGCTCTGAAGAGAGAAACAAACAAAGGACTGTGTGCTTTCTTTATTCTGCCTTTCTGCTTGGGGAAAGAAAAATCTTGCAACAAGGAAGAACCATGGAAACAACTACTACTAAGACAAAGTTGTCAGAACTACAGTCGCCAGTAAAGGATGGAACTGCGAAAAAACAAAGGATTACTAGACAGCAGGAACAACAGAAACCAGAAACTAGATCCAGGACTGATCAGCCACTAAACATGGAGGATATCAAACACGCTTTACTACCTATACAGGAAGCTCTAAAGGACTTGACCTCACAAATACAAACATTTGGAGTTTTATGCAATCAATTGCTTCAAAGAATGGACAAAACTGAGACCAGAATTTCTGAAATAGAGGAC
This sequence comes from Protopterus annectens, assembly GCF_019279795.1. Classification (NCBI taxonomy): domain Eukaryota; kingdom Metazoa; phylum Chordata; order Ceratodontiformes; family Protopteridae; genus Protopterus; species Protopterus annectens. The sequence continues at coordinate 1,717,104,285 of NC_056725.1, forward strand.
AAAATTGACATGCTGGAGAAAAAAATCAAAGGTATGTGATGTAGATGTACAAGCCATGCAAAATAAACTTATTGATTTAGAAGCAAGGTCTAGAAGAAATAATATTATTATAAGAGGAATCCCTGAAAACATCCAGTATGCAGAGCTAATACCAGCCATAACACAAATATTTGAAATCCTGTTAAATGATGCTGATGGGGTGAAACAGATTGTACTGTAATAGAAAGGGCACACACAGCACTGAGAGAGGTACAAGCTTCTACTATGCCTAGACCTGTATATGTTAAGATATTGAACTTTCAAGATGTTAGCAAAATACTGTTTACTGCAAAAAAAATGGTGGCTATGTTATGTGGAAAAATGTTAAAATATTTCTGGCTCAAGATTTACCATTACAAGTAAGGCAGGCTAGACAGTCTTTATCTGCTTACTGTAAATTTCTGATTGATAAACAAATTAAATTCCAGATGAAATACCCCAATATGCTTACATTTATGGTGGATGGCACTAAATATTCTGTCTCCAATAAAAATCAGGCAAAAGAAGTGTTTCTGAAAGTTTTTAAAGTTCTACCTGCATCAAAGGGCTGAAAAGAACTTTCATTGAGACTGGCATGTTCCTGTAGTCAGATCCAGCATGTATTTAACCTCAAGGCTTTTCTAATCCTTTGTTTCTTCACTAAACTGTTCAGGCCTCTGAAAAAGCAATAAAACTGTTTATTTATGCTAATCTGAGGGTCTGCTGTCTGGTTTCCAGACTTTTATGACCTCCAAGGTCTATTTCCATTGTGTGGTAAACAGGAAATGCCTGGATTTCAACTGAGTGTCGATTTGGATGTAACACTTCCTGTGGTCCTGCTGTGAAAGAGGTCCCCCGTCGTGAGTATTTCTGATGGTTTCCTGGCTTGAGAAGACAAAGAGAACTGAAAATAATATGTTAATGTTCTTTTTATAATGAAATAACATTACAGTATGTACTTAAAGCACATAATAACATGTACTTTTACTATTTTTTTCTTCTTTTATAGGTGTGAACCAAAATTGTTTTTTTTACTATATGCAGTGAGTGGCAGGCACTGTGTATGGTACAGATTTAAAATGTAGGATGAATTTTGTTTTTTTTTTTTCTCTCTCTCCTCTCTTAAAAAAAGTTTATGTACATAATGATTGCAACAAAACAGATACTTAAGGTAGGATAAAATAAGTACCCAATCTACTAAAACTTTCCTTTACACAGTAATAACCTTAGAAATGAGATTTGTTTAACTAATAGTTAAACCAAAGCTGTAGTTAAGTAGCGGTGTTTGGTAGGGAATGTGTAGTTTAGACTAGTTCTGCTAGAATATATAGGTTGTAAGTTTAGGAAATGTTTTAAATGTTATTACCTGAAGTTTTTCAATGTGTTGGTGTGTTTAACCTTGTTTATATTTTCTCTTATACAAGACCTATGTAAATCCTGGTCCAGGGGTAAAGTGGGTAAGCACTGGTTAGGGACGGGATGTAGGAAATGCTTCCAGATTAGATATAGTGTACAGTCAATACATGTCAATTTGATAATTCCCCTCTTATATTGTTATTTGATACCAAGACCTGCGAATGTGGGAGTTGAACTCATGGAATGTTAAAGGGCTCCAGAACTTGAAGAAGAGAAAGCTGTTGCTACACATATTATTACAGGACAAAGCACTGTTTGTATTTCTACAGGAAACACATTTGATGAATGAACAATGGAATGATATTAGAAAAAAGAACTGGATTAGAGAGCTAGTGACATCAGAAGGTAAGACAAACAGTGCGGGAGTGGCTATAATTATCAAAACCCAATACAAAGATAGGATTTTAGACTCCAAAGTGGATCCAAATGGGCGATGGTGTTATGTGATTTTATCGGATAATGCATTTGATAAACCTATCCTACTTTTGAATATATATGCCCCATGTAATGATCAACACAGTTCCATAGTATCATTATATCCAATATTAACACAATATGATAGTTATTATTTTGTTGTGGGTGGGGACTGGAATACCTATCAAAATCCAAAGTTGGATAGGTCTTGTCCACAAAGAGCATTTAATAAGCAGGCCGGGATAACATTAAATGATTTTAAGGAAGATTTTCAATTATATGACCCCTTTTCTTATTCACAAGATATTAATAATGTAAATAAATACACCTTCTATTCACCATGCCACAAAATGTGGGCTAGAATAGATTACTTTTTGATATCTAAAGCACTAACGAATTTAGAACCAGTGGTGGTTATACATACTCGTCATCTATCAGATCACTCAAAAATTTCGTTAAAATTTTCTAAAGATTTAAAAGACACAAGAAGGCATAGGGGTTATAATTGGTCACTCAACCCAAATCTTTTAAGTAAAAAAGAGATAGCAGACTGAATTATAAAATATTTGAAAGAATTTACAGATAGCTTGAAGCTACAAAAACATACTCCTGACATTGAATGGGCGACAGCTAAAGCTCAAATTAGAAGATTTCTTATACAAAAAGCCTCATATTATAAGAAAATTCATAATAGTGATATTCAAAAACTAGAAATAAGAATAAAACAACTTGATAATGAGTTGATTCAGAATTTTAACGCTCAAACTGAGGAGGAAATGTTGAAGCTTCAAAGGGATCTTTTTTTGCTTCATAATAATAAATTAACACTTCAAGAACATAGGTGTTTAGTGAAATATGCTAATAATGTTCAAATACCATCAAAAGCACTGGCAAGGATTATAAATCAATCAAAAACAACTGGATATATTTCGGAAATACAGTATAACGACACAATATGTTCTAAAACTGAGGATATTGTTGATGTTTTTGGGAAAATCTATATTAAGGTGTATGAGGGGCAAACTGATAGGTCTCTACATAACCAGAATAAAAGTTTTCTGCAAAAAATTAACTTTCCAGAATTAGAAGAGAGCCTGCAAAGTGACCTGATTAAACCTATTTCTAAAGAAGAAATAGTATATACAATTCAACATATGAAAGCACATAAGTCGCCAGGGCCTGATGGTATTACAGCTGAATTTTACAAAGAGTTTGCTGATAGTTTGGGAAAAGAATTGTCTCATGTATTTAATTATATAACTAAAAATAAAATTAGTGACCCCCACCTCAATCGTCAAAAACAATTTTCATACATAAAACCAATTCAGATCCCCTTAACCCAGATAATTACAGACCAATAGCACTAATGAATGTGGATATGAAAATTTTAACATCAATTATAGCATCGAGACTAAAGAAGGTTTTGATATATCTAATTTCTAAGGAACAAGCTGGATTTATGGCAGCTAGACAAACTAGCGATAACACACTTACACTGCATAATATGATGACGTATGCTAAACAAAACAACTTTAATATCTATGCTCTTATAATAGATGCCCAGAAAGCATTTGATAGAGTAGACATAAAGTTTTTGTTTGATGTGTTACCCTATTTTAACTTGCCCCAAGAATTCATTCAGATACTACAAATATTATATAGTAATCCATACACTACGCTATACATCAATAGGACTTATTCTAACAGAATACAGATTAAAAATGGTACTCGTCAGGGTTGTCCCATGTCCCCCTTATTGTTTAACCTATATCTAGAACCCCTATTTTTATATATCAAGAAAAATTTGTATCATAATGCACCAATAATTTATAGGAATAAAATATTAATGTCAGCATTCACCGATGATCTTATTATTTATTGTACAACCCCAATTTCGGACAGTGAAAAGATATTAAAGCTCATAAACGAATTTTCGGTAGTTTCTAATTATAAAATTAACTTACAGAAAATGAATATCTTCCCGTTAAGAACCCCAAAACCTTTTTCATTAATGGCCCTGATGGGGAAGTTAACATGTAAAGAAAATATTAAATATTTGGGTATCAACTTCTCTACGGATAATAAGGACTTTTATAACAATAATGTTAAACGAGTATGGGAACACATAATAGCTGATTGTGACAGGTGGAAGAATTTAAAACTACCGGTATTAGCAAAAGTATCAATAGTGAAAATGAATATACTACCACGAATGTTATACATATTTAGGTCTGCCCAATTATCAATTTCAAAACAGTTTTTAAACAAATGCATAAAGATCTAGCTAAATTTATCTGGAACCCAAAAAGAACTAGAATATCTTATGAGAAATTAATGACCCCTAAACCAAGAGGGGGACTTGAGCTACCAAACTTTGAAGCATATTATTTGATTGTAAACGCTAATCAAATTTTAAGAATTGCTAATTATGATGTAATGAATACAAAATGGATACCAACTTGGGTGGTCTTGAATCATAAGCATATTTTGGATAGGAAAATAAATCCTAAAGCATTACCCTTTATGGACAAAATTAGTCTGATAAAATATGGGGTCATGGACCACATAATAACCTGTGTCTCATCTTTGCAAACTTTATTTCAGTCCGTAGATTTATTGCAATATATGATGGTTCTTCAACCTTTCCACAGGAATCCTAATTTTAAACTACATAATCAGCTGATCGATCTCAGCAAATTTCCATTAATAGTTAATCTGACTCTATTTGATGTTTTTAATAAACTTGACTTATCGGCTTTACAAATTAGACAGGAAATGAATCTACCTAGGAGTTACATTGTTATAATGAGACAAGTTAAAGAACTTGCCTTGAGCTATTTTAGGAACTTTAAACCTGCAGCCGGATTTGTGGATAAGTGCTCTGAATTGTGGCAAGCTATCCAACAAGACACTAAATTTATAGCAACTGCATACAAATTAATTAAGGATTTGAAATTTCAGGACAAAATTTTGCTTTCAGAGTATTGGGTAAACAAAGTAACAGTAACAGACAATCAGATACTAAAAGCAATTGATATAACTAGGAAATCAGTTTCTTTTCAAAAACTGATGTACACGCAATTGATGATTTGGAACAATGCATATTACACACATCTTAGATTACATAAATTTAACCCTAGGAATTCTCCAATTTGTCCATACTGTGCAGATCAAACAGCGGATCTTTTTCATATGTTCTGGAGTTGTAAATGCGTATATAAACTTTGGAACTCTCTTAAAGTACAACTGCAAAAGATGGGTTATCAAAGTTCTACACTGTCATGGGAATTTATGATTCTAGACATTCCTCCAAGAGAGCTTTCCAGATCGCAAACTATTATTTGTATGAATATTTTTTTGCTGATGAAACTCTATATAGCCACAAATTGGCTAGAACCACATAAGACATCATGGAATAATTTTAAGCTTGTGGCTATAAAACATATACTAGCACATAAATTACTTCTGAAACAAACTAACAAAAATATTAATAACTCGAAAATATGGGAAAAGGTCTTCAATATTATATTAGCATGATACTGATTTTAGGAATATATTAAATATAGGAAACATTTCATGTAGATATTGTATAAATGGTTTGTAGTAGTTATAGTGTATTATGTGTGTGATGTTTATTGTATTTTTGTAATGTTTTTGGAAAATATATTTCAATAAAAATTTATTATGGAAAAAAATAAAATGAACAGTCTAAGTCTACATATAAAGAGTAATGCACCTCTTCATGCAGTCACAGTATGACAGCATAAAAGCTAAAAATATTCAAACAAGCTCACTGGTCAGTAGCAAAATAACACACTTCAAGATTCTAAATCAATTACAGGCCTAGAAATGGTTAGGTTCTTTCTCCACTCTCACTAGAGCAGAAACTAAGGCAAATCTTACTTAGATTACTAATAAATACCAAAATAATTACACAGCTATCACAGTTAACTCCGTAGGAATACAGAATGTACTTCTCCCAGGTGTTTCAAGGATGGTATTTAAGTCAAATCCAGTGGAAAATTGTCAGAATCAGTTACTTGCTTGCTTAACATGTAACAGCTCTGAAGAAATCAGCAAAAGGCATTGCTAACACAGTCAACTTATAACACTGCAGAAAAGGTAAACATATTCAAATGAGTCCACAAAATATACAGACATACAAATATTAAAATATTAAAACATAAAAATATTCAAAACAGAACCTGCACAAGACCCTGAGACAAGCCCAATAAATTAGTCCTGTCCACAGTAACTGACACAGAATAAGATAAATGCTTAATTTTCTGTCTTTTTTGACAGGACAGTTTGGAAAAACAGACCTACTTTTGCCAGTAACAGCTTCCCTATGATAGGCACAACATTCTAATTAAGCAGGGGCACATTCTCTGCCCCTTCTCCCATGACTGAGTGACAAGAGTGGTTCTTCTTTGCTGGCTGAGTGGGCGCCCAACAGCAACACAATATGTGGCTAATCCCTGGTCCATGGTATCTGTATGGGCTGCACTAAAGGGATCTGAAGAAAAATATGAATGGTCTGAGGAACCAGCTTTGACCACAGCAGAGTCAACCAACTGCAGCTAAGGCAAACTAACAGCCTGCTGTGGTGATAAAGGCTGCTTAACAATCTTTTTCTTTTTATGGTTGGAAGTAGGTCTTGACAAATGGACTGGTAGTTTGTTCCATAGTCAAGCCTAAAATGGTGCTTGTTTCCCATGGACGCTACGCAGTAATAATTGTAAAACAGGAAAACAGCAAAAAAAAAGTAACTTTTTCTTAGAAAAAAAAAACACAGTAAAAAAAGCACTTAAAACATTTTCCCAAGCCCCAAGATATAAAATAAACACAGTTTCTCCACAGAAAAAAAAATAAGCAACTTTTTAAACAACTTTTTACCACAAAAGTGAAAAGTGGGCTACAATCTAAAAGTACATAAACGTCATGAGGCAAGTACCCCTGCTTGTTTCTTACAAAAAAGTTAGTTAAAACAAGCATGAAAGTGATGTAGAATGTTTTTATCTGAAGAGAACTTATCTGCCCAGTAATGGAACAGCATTAGCTGACAATCAATCCTTGAAAGCCTGCATAGGAGTACTGTTCTCGGAGGCATGAAAGAGGTGAAGGGCTTGGCCCACAAATCTGACATTTTAGTCAGCTCAGCTCAAGCTGACTAATGGTTTCAGCATGTAGAAGTTGCTCTGAAGCTTTGGAAGCTAACTAGCTATTATATCCTAGGCAGTATATAATACATACAGCTAAGGTTACTGCAGCAATGATCAATATGAACATGATTTGTTTAAATGAAGGGAATTTTTGGCCTGACTCTTGATATATAAATATATAAATTAATTATGATTCAGAGGTGGAAAATAAAACCACAAAAAATAATGTACAAAATGTGTGTGACTATATATATATATATATATATATATATATATATATATATATATATATATATATATATATATATATATATATATATATATATATATATATACATATATATATATATATATATATATATATATATACATAGATACATATAGATAAATATTTATCTATCTTTATATATAAAGATAGATCGCTAGATAAAATAAGACAAATGTGAAATTGGGAAAATGAAGCCAGAAAAATGTACGCGGTAGCTCAGAAAACCGGGGGGGGGGGGGTGAAGAAGTAAGACAATCACCACAGGGTAGAGAGTGAGCCAAAGATAAAGAAAGAAAAAAGACATAAAAAAGCAGAAAGGATGAGACATGTCAAAATTAATTAAAATAGTAAGAAGCAAAAGGTTAAGATGAATTATATTAGAGTGGCTAGTGTATTTTGACAATAATATAATGTTATATAAAGACATACATTTGTTTAGAAAAATAGGAAATAAAATAAATAGAGAAGATATTAGCTGTAACATGGACATGGTCATCTGGAGCTGAGGAACAGTCTACAGTATTTGCAAGAAAAAAGAATGATTAAGAAGTACAAATAATAGGGTGGGTGTAGTAGAACCAGGTAGATGGTTATATGTAGGTTATGCAGATAAAAAGGAATAAATACATGATTATTAGTATGTATGCTCCTGTAGAATTAGAAAAATAAAGTAACAGCTGTTAAAGTATTATGAAATTACACTGATTTTGTAATACTACAAATGCAGGCAAGGGAAATTTTAGCTGTAATATTAAGGGTAGAAAAAGGAAATCAGTAGTGCAACAGTTACATAAATTGATAGAATTTACAGTCAGAAGAAGAAAAAGAATATATACTTTCTGGGTACAATGGCAACTGAAACTGTTTATGCATTAAGGAATGAAACTGCAAAGCTAAAAGGTATGAGTCATACATAACTTTCAGATTAATCTGTTTTAAGATGTGATACAGGAAGCACACAGGGAAGGCAGAACGGTTACAACAGGAAGACTTTTAAAGTGTGGAAAGATTATGGAATGATTGCATAATCATGAGATTGGCTTATAATTCATAGATTAATAGTGGACAGTTTTAAATCACAACTAATGGCAGAATATGGAGTATTATGGGCAGTATTAAATGAACATCTTAGAAACAGAGAAAGAACATAGGTTCATAGGTAGGTACTAGGCTATCGGCCCAAGGGCCTACATATGCCTAGCCAACAAGGTTCCCTGGCTTAAGCCACCCAATAAAGTTATTTTCCTGTGCCAATGTCGAGCAGAGACAAAGAAATGATCCCGGGGTGTATTTCCTATTTCCCATCCACTCATCAAGATTTTTCTTGAAGAGTACTAATAAAGAACTTTGCTTGACATAGATGGGTAGCCTGTTCTAGAGTATGGGAAGTCTCTGGGACAGGAATCTATCCCTCCAGCATGTCCTGTTTATTGTGGTGACAAGGTTTAGGTCCCTAGAGCGTGTAGCTCGGAGGGATTGGGATTTCTTTAGGTGTAGCATGTCCAGCAGCTCTGGGTTTGACATAGCTTTATATGTTAGGCAGAAATCACCTCGGAGTAGGCGATATGCTAGGGAGTAAAGCTGGAGTTTTTTGAGGCGGTCAGTGTAGGCTATTTGTTTAAGGCCAGTAATCCTCTTTGTGAGGTACTTCTGTGGCTTTTCCAGCTGCTGCAGATGTCTTGTGAGGTACATTCCAAAAGGGGCGTTGTATTCTATAATGGGTCTAACGAGTGTCGAGTAGAGGGGAACAATGACCTTTTTTTTCCTGGATGAGAACCCTTTTATGATGAGGTGTGCCACGTAGAAGGACTTCCTGACTACTGTGGCGATGTGACTATCAAAGGAGAGACTACTGTCCACCTGGGTCCCAAGGTCTCTTATCACACATTTGGTGTTAAGTAGATTGCTGCCTATGTGGTAGTTCATGGGTACAGAGTTTTTACCAAAGGGGATGACACTGCACTTTTTGGCATTGAGCTTGAGGCCATGGCTCTGACACCAGGCATCTGTCTCAGTGAGGCCCTTCTGTAGGATGTCCACATCATTTGGGGACTTGACTATGGCTTCTAGTTTGCAGTCATCTGCGAATGTCATTAGCCAGAGGCCTTCTGTGTTAGCCTGTACTTCAGAGAAGTAGATACCAAATAGGAGAGGTCCCAGGACGGAACCTTGTGGTACTCCACTTGTCACTGCTTTGAGGTCAGATTTGGAGTCTACAACTTTTACAGTGTGGGTTCTGTCAGTGAGCCAGTTGGCAACCCATCTTGTGACATAGGGATTTATACCTAGTTTAGTGAGTTTAGCTACAATTCCAGAATGTGGGATGGTGTCAAAAGAAGGCTTTCATAAAGTCCTAGAACAAAACAGTCTAGAAAAAGTAATAAAGAAATAAAAATAGTAATGAGGTTAAAATGAGCAGCAAATAAGGGAATTATATAATGAAAATTTGAATTTAGTAAGTGGGTATATCAGATTAAGATGCATATATAAGAATATCGGCATGAAAAGGTTCAAGAGAAGAAAGTAGAAATGTGTGAGTAAGGACAAGGAGAGGAAAAGAAAAAGAGAATAGGCGGGGCACAAATGACAGAATGAAAAAAGTATTAAAGAAAATCAACAGAATATCAGGAACAAAGGAAAAGGGGAGTAATTATGCTAATTGCTGGAGGGGCTCCAATAGTGATAGAAGAGGAAAAAGTGACAATAATGGTTGATTTGTGGCAGCACAGGGCTATTGGCGAGGATGGAGGATTACGGTGGCATGTATTTATATTCCACAGAAAAATGCTGTTATGGAGCTTAAGAAAATTTGGGGAAAAATAATCAGCTTTCAGCAGGGAATATTATTTACAGATGGGGACTAGAATTTATTTGCAATACTAAGAATGCATCGGGGGACCAAAAATGAAAAATATAACAAAACAGGGTAGATTTCTGAAGAAATTTATGAAAATATTTGATATGGAAGATGTTAATTCAGTAGTACAAACTTGTTCAGAATTTACATATTATTTCCCAAGCTACAAATAACTGAGCTACACAAGACAGACGTTATATTTCTCAGGAATGTGCATTTAAATGAAAGTTTTGACACATATCCAATAACTATTTCAGAGCATGCAACAATAAAAACTAAAACAAAAATGCAGGGTAATGAAGTAAAAATGAGATACTGGTGATCCCCACATACCTGTTAAATTGAGAGGAATTTAAGAAATGTATAGTCGAAATTATTTAGAAATATCTTCATATGTTATAGCCACTAAATGTTGTTGTTGTGTCTTTCGGCTTTTCCTGGTTAGGGGTCGCCACAGCGGAACTCCGGTCTGCTAATGATTGGCAGTTGATTTTTACGTGCTGAGTTGCCGGCCCTAACGCACAACCTTCAACGAAGGTACGCCCATTCACGCATGTCTCCACAGAAGATGCTCTAGCTGAGAATCGAATGGGACAACGTCTTGTATAGCCACTAAATGTGATAAAATGAAAACAGAGTTTAAAAACAGGGTAGAAATGAAGCAGAAAGAGATATGGTATATTTAAGAAGTAACAAATTGTTTAGAGGGGCTGACAAAAGTTAAGATATTGCAGAATAAGTGGTATTTCACATTACAAGAAGAGGCGCAACTGTTGAGTGCTAAAGAGGAATAAGGGAGTATCTGGAAAACATATATGAGATTAGAAAGATTGCTGCTAAGCAACTATTTTTTGATAATAACTCCAGAGCACAAAAACTTTTAGCACAATGACTTAGGCAACAGAAAGTAGAAAAAGTTGTCACCAAACTTAGGGAGCCTATTATAACAAGAAAAATAACACAAAATCCTATAGGGCTATTAGAAATATTCTGGAAATTTTATGAAAGTTTATATAAAGCAGAGGAATGTGGAAATCACAAAAGTGCACTAATGGAAATATTTCTGGATGACCTAATTATGCCATGCTTAGAGACAGATGAGACTCAACATCTAACAGTTAAGATAGGAAGACATGAGATAAAACAGTGATGTAGAATCAATCTCCAGGACAGTTTCCAAGAACACGATATTCCTGTGAAAGTCAGGAAATTAGGAAGGAAGAAAGTGATGAAGCACTGGATGATTTTGACTTCCAAGATGGTTGCATATTGGGTAACAGCTTAATTTCAGCTCTCCCAGTTTGAAATCAGAAACTCAGAAGAGACAGTCAGTAAGCTCATATTTTTTGGGTAAATTTCAGTAACTGGTTAGTTAGTGCACTGCCTGGATGCCAGCAAAAAAGAAAGCCAGAGAAAATTAAAGAAAATTAATCACAAAAGGTGAGTAAAAAAAAAACACTGACTGGGAAGAATTCTGCTGATGTTCAGCAAAAGGCAGTGCAAGCTCCAGTTTTGGTGCAAGACATGACTTCCAGTAACATATAGGAAAAAAAAAATAAGTCAAATGTACTCCGAACAGATTAAAATAAATGAAACGCTGAAGGAGTATATCAAGTCAAATAACAAAAGGCTGGAAATAGTGGAGGGAACTTTAAAAAGATATTCAGATGAGGTGGCAAAATTGCAAAAATCAGAGATCAAAATTAAGAAAAAGCTGGCTGAATATGAGACTGCTCAAGAAGAGATACTTCAAAAAATAATAGAGTTAGAAGACATAGCACGTAGTGAAAACCTGAGATTTTCTGTTGTACCAGGGAAGCTGGAAGGAATAGATTATTAATATTATGAAAGCACATATAAGCTACCGGACTGATACTCCACAGCAGGAGTTGTTAAATGAAAGAGCATCTCCAAATCTGGCCATGAGAAAGCAACCTATATCTTTAATGGTAAAGATGTAATCCTACCAGCAGAAGAAGTTGATTTTGACAAACTATGGCACAAGGACAAAGTACTAAAAGTGGGAGACAATAATGTGTTTGTGGAAAATGATTACTCACTGTACACCAGGCAGAAGAGGAGTAAATGTATTCCACTATTCAGGGAATGTCGAGAAGCAGGCATGAGATTCAAGGTCCTGTACCCAGCTATTTTCAGACTATTCTTTACTGGAGGAAAAAAATAATTTTTGATGCAGAGCATGGTAAGGAGGAAATACAAGTCTGTCCAACAAAAAGTGAATTATGAAACAAAAGGAGATTCTGCTTCTTGTTCTTCTTGTAATAAAGATCACAGAGAAACTGCGCCAGTAAACCTTTTCCAATGTTTCCATGGAAAATGCTTGAGAGATAGAAAAAAGCACAAGCGTTGACTAGAAGAACCGGGTGTACGTCAGAGATGAAGCAGAGACGGGATTTGGGAGATGGAGATCAACAGGAATAAAATTAGCAACTCAAAAATCGACAAATACATATGGGATTATAAAGCATTAATTATATTTGTGAAACATGGCAGAACAAGAAAATCTGGAATTATTGGACTTTCTTGAATTTGTTAAACTTGCAAGGGACTCCAAAGCATATGCCCTACTTCACTGCATTAATGTTTGGAAGAATATTTAAGGTGGGACGAAGAAAAGAGTTAAATGTAAGTAAAACAAAATTTTGTTCTTAATAGTAGTGTTTCTTTAATGCATGATATAATCTGCATTCTAAAAAGTTTTCTCAGTTATTTTCCAGTGTAATGGGGATATTAAGTAAACAGGTGCCCCTGTTTTTTTTTTCTTTCTCGTTTAGTTTTAAGAAATGTAGGTACTGCAATGTAAAATGAAGAAAAGTATGGTCAAAAGAGTAGGATATTCATTCGTGCATAGGGGAATGACTGGATTAAGGGCCTTGACTTGATCTAGTACAAGATTTAAGGGAATATAAAGAAATAAAAAAGAACATTGTCTAGCAAATAAATGAGTGATTATAGAAGCAACTCTGTATCTGGTTCTCATGTCTCCATGGAGACAATGTGATAAAGAACAATAAAAACAGAATACTTATTTCCTTCACTGGTTTTCTTTCTATGAGTAGGAGATAATGTTTTCTGAAAGCATTAAAGTGTTTTCCCAATCTGGGACAGTAATAAGGATAAGACAAAACTAAAGAGCATTTAGTAAAAGCACAGGCTGTACCATGGGTCTTAGCATACATAACCTTTATTTTAGATTAACCCAAGTCTAAGAGTGTGGCTGGTCAGTCTGGGACAATTGTTCCTTTTAGGAGGGTAAAACTTTAATATTTGAAGATGTACATAGTTTTGTGTGTTAGTATTAAGTTAGTAGGTTTTCGGGATGTATTTGGTTACAAGGCCTAAGCCTGGACATTTGAGGGCTGCCCTGGGAAACCAGGTCTAAGAACCCATCCTCCCAGACCCAGGGGAGTAGAGATAGGGCCAGCATGGTGTCTCCCACCCAGTCTGGCCAGGGAAATTTGGCCATCAGTGTGGGTGAGCCAAAGGCCACCACAGGACATCAGGTCTGCGAACCCATCCTCCCAGCCCCAGGAGAGTGGAGATAGGGCCGTCGTGGTGTCTTGCACCAGGGGGCCAGCTGGAGGCATCAGGTCTGGCTCCTACCCTTCACCCAGCACCATGAGGATAGCATTCTGCAAATGGCACTACCCAGGAGGCAAGGGGCCACGTACTAGGAGGCTCAAAGCTGAGTGCATTTGTCAGCACCTGGTGCCATGGAGGAGATTGACGAAGGCGAGCTGTGAATGCGCAGAGGTGCAGGGACTAGTGTGGAAGCCCTAGGTGCAGGATAAAGGGGAAAACCAGCATCACAGAAGTCTGGGTGAGAGGCTGCCAGAGGCCTTGTGACCCAGCAGAGTTCCACTAGGCCGGGAAGGATTGGAGAGAAGTTTCCCTGAAAGGCTTTGAGAGCACAGGTGACACTGCACGATTTGGCAGCCTTCAGGAGATATGTAACCCAGGAAAAGACCTCATCTGCCTGGGTAGAAGTGGAAGCCTGGAGAGGGTCCATCCCGATGGAAGTCCAGAAGGGAGAGAGAGGCAGAAAGTTGCTGGGCAGGGAGAGCTCCCACTTGGGTGTAAGGGTATGGATCGTGTCCCCCCTAGGATGGAAGTCCTTGAGGGAGTGACTGGTGGATGACTGCAGGGCCTGGAGAGCTCCTGCATGTGTAAATGGGGTCAGGCGGAGTCCCTCCCACAATGGAGGGTCCATAAGGGAGCACTGGGAGGTCATCTGTGGGTCTCGGAGAGCTTGTGCCTGGGAGAAGGGGGTCAGCCAGACCCCCCCATGATGGAAGTCCATAAGGGAGCACCAGGAGGATGGCTGCAGGGTCTGGAAGGCTACTGCCACGGTGAAGGCATCTGACCTTGCCCCAGAGCTGATGGTATCTCTGAAAAATCACAAAGTCCCCAGAACTGCTCTAGACAGAAAATGGGGGGGGGGCTCAAGCCCTCATGACATTGAACCTGCCTCTCGGCAGCCGAGGGGAGTTCAATGGGTCCAGCTACAATTGAAGGGAAGCTCCCCTGAGAGGCTCTGAGGGCACAAGTGACACTGCACGATTTTGGCAGTCTGCAGGTGATATGTGATAGACAGGGACTGTGATGCTCTGAATCGGGAAGGAGGGTGGCTCAGTAGTCCTGATCAGAGTGGACCTGCCCCTTGGCGGCTGAGGGAAGTTCTGCTAGGCTGGCCGGGATTGGAGGGAAGCTCCCCAGAGAGGGTCCAAGGGCAAGTGGAATCTGGCACAATTTGGCAGCCAGAACAGGACTTGGAGGGGGTTGAGTCCCTGAGGCGAGGAGGTGGCCGCAGCAGGGGAAGGTGGCCTCTTGGCAGATTTAAAGGAGGAGCCCCATGGGGGGGGGGGTCAGACCTGACGGAAATCTGTAAGGGAGAACCGGGCAGATAGGCACGTGGCCTGAAGAGCTCCTTTTAAGGTGTGTGGGGTCAGGCAGAGATGCCTTCGATCGAAGTCCATAAGGGAGCACTGGCTGGATGGTGGCAGGGCCTGGAGAACTCCTGCTGGGTGTGCAGGGTCTGGCAGAGCCCCCCTTGATGGAAGTCAGTAAGGACAGTGGCAGAGTCTGGAGAGCCCAAGAAAAGGTGAAGGCATCTGACCTAGCCCCGTGACCGATGGCGTCCCTGATAAATCGCAAAGTCCTCAGAGCTGGTCTAGATAGGAAAGCAGGGGGATTCAAAAGCCCTCAAGAGAGTAGACCTACCCTTCTGTGGCTGAAAGGAGCTCTGCGATTCCAGCCGGGATCAGAGGAAGTCTACCCTGAAAGGCTCTGAGGGCACGTGTGACACTGCATGATTTGCCAGCTTGCAGGAGACATGTGGGAGCTGGGGCCTGTGATGCTCTGGATCGGAAAGGAGGGGGACTCAGAAGTTCTGATGACAGCAGTCCTGCCCCTTTGTCGGCCGTGGAGAATTCCACGAGGCCAGCCAGGTTCAGACCGAAGCTCTCTGAGAGGCCCTGAGAGCACATGTGATATTGCAAGATTTGCCAGCCTGCAGAAGACATGCAGGTGGTGGGGTCCCCTGCGACAAGTATGGGGCTGTGGCCGGGGGAAGAAGTTCTCTCTGCAGGGTCAAAAGGGAGGCATGTGGGGGTTGGCCCTGAGGGAAGTCTTTAAGGGAGTGCAAAGTTGGAGGGCTGTGGGGCCCGGAGAGCTACTGCCTAGATGAGTGGGGTCAGGCAAAGGCCCCCACAATGGTAGTCTTTAAGGGAGCCACTAGCAAATGGCCGCGGGTCAAGGGGAGCTCCTGCCTGGTGAGAGGGGTCAGGTGGAGCCCTCCCTTGGTGGAAGTCCTTAAGGAAGCCACTGGCAGATGGCTGTGGGGCCCAGAGAACTCCTGTCTGGGTGAAAGGAGTAAGGTGTAGCCTCCTCATGATGAAAGACTCGCCAGAGATGCTCTGGATGTTTAAGCAAGGGGAACTCGGAAGCCCTCATAAGAGCAGACCTGCCCTTTGATGGCCAAGGGGAGTTCTGTGAGGCCAGCTGTGACTGGAGGGAAGCTCCCCAAGAGGCTCCAAGGGCATGGGCAACACAGCACAATTTAGCAGCCTGCTGGAGATATAGAGGTGGCTGGGTCCCCTAAGTGAGGAGGTGTCTGTGGCCAGGGAAGGAGGTCTCCCGGGCGGTTGGAAGGGAAGGGCCGGGGAGGCATTGTCCCTGAAGGAAATCAATAATGGAGCTGAGGGCTGCAGGGCCCTGAGAGCTCCTGCCTTGGTGAGCATGTTCAGGCAGAGGCCCGCATGATGGAAATACTTAAGGGAGCACCAGGCGGAGGGCTGCAGGACCCGGAGAGCTCCTGCCTGGGTGAGCATGTTCAGGCAGAGGCCCCCATGATGGAAGTCCTTAAGGGAGCCACTAGCAGATGGCTGCAGGACCCGGAGAACTCCTGTCTGGGTGAGAAGGGTAAAGCGGAAGCCTCCAAGATGGAAGACCTCAAGGGAGCACTGGGCAGAAGGTGGCAGGGCCTGGAAGGCTCCTGCCAGGGAAGAAGGCATCCAACCTTGCCCCATTCCCTATGGCATCCCCGAAAAATCGCAAAGTCCACAGAGTCACTCTGGATGGGAGAGCAGAGGGACTTGGAAGTCTTGATGAGAGTTGACCTGCCACTCAGAGGCCAAGGGGAGATCAACGAGGCCAGTCAAGACTGGAGGGAGGCTCTCAGAGAGGCTCTGAGGACATGGGCAATACGGCACGATTTGGCAGCCTGCAAGGGATGTGCGGGAGGTGGGGAATGTGGTCTTCTGGATCGGAAAGGAGGGGTACTTGGAAGTCATGATGGGAGTGGACCTGCCCTTCGACGAATGAGTGGAGTTCCATGGGGCTGGCTGAGATTGGAGGAAGGCTCCCCTTGAGAGGCTCCAAGGGCATGAGCTACACAGCATGATTTGGCAGCAGAAATGGAGGTGTCGGGGTTCCCCCAAGGCCAGGTGGGGGCCACAGCCAGGGAAGGAGGTCTCTCAGCAGAGTCAAAGGGGAGGCCTGTAGGGTTCAGCCTTTATGGATGTCCTTAAGAGAGTGCCCAGCAGAGGGCTGCGGGACCAAGATAGCTCCTGCCTCGGTGAGCGTGGGCAGGCAGAGGCTCCTCCATGATGGAAGTCCTTAAGGGAGCACCAGGCGGAGGGCTATGGGACCTGGAGTGCTCCTGCCTGGGTGTGTGTGGTCAGGCGGGGGCCCCACGATGGAAGTCTATAAGGGAGCACCGGGTGGAAGGTGGCAGGGCCTGGAAGGTTCCTGCCAGGGGAGAAGGCATCCAACCTCCCCTGTACCCGATGGTGTCCCCGCAAAAACTCAAAGTCCCGAGAGCTGCTCTGGATGGGAAAGCAGGAGGGACTCGGAAACTCTCATGAGAGCAGAGCTCGCCCTCAGCGTCCAAAGGGAGTTCTGCAAGGCCAGCCAGGACTGCAGGGAGGAACCTTGAGTGGCTGCAAGATCATGTACGACATGGCATGATTCAGCAGCCTGCAGGAAACATGGAGGCAGTGGGGTTCCTCTGGGTGAGGTGGTATCCACGGCCAGGGAAGAGATATCCTGGCCATTTGCAAGGGGATGCCTGGGGGTGGGGGTCATCCCTGAAGGAAGTCCATAAGGGATCACCAGGCAGATGGCAGCAGGGCCTGGAGAGCTCCTGCCTGTGCACAGGCATCCAACTTTGCCCCGTACCCAAAGGTGTTCCAGAAAAATCGCAAAGTCCAAGGAGGTGCTCTGTATCTGAAAGAAGAGGGACTCAGAAGTCCTCATGAGAGTGGATCTGTGCCTCTGCTGCTGAGAGGAGTACTGCAGGGCTGGTCACACCTCACCAATTTGCTCCCCAGATCGTCCAGTGGGCAAGAGCGATCTGGCATGATTTAGCAGCCTTCAGAAGTTAAGGAACGATAGGGCATCCTGTCAGAGGGCCCTGTGGATGACCTGCGAGGTGTCTGCATGGGGTAGAGGTGCCCTCCCAGGCCTCCTCCTGGCTGGAAGTCTGTATGAGAGCAGATCTACCGCTCTGTGATGGAGAGGAGTTCTGCAGGTTCATGGCCCAGCACCGCTGGTGGGCACACACACTCTGGCCCCATTTGGTAGCATTCAGGAGCTAAAGGACGACAAGGCATCCCTTCAGAGTGTGAGTCTTGGTCCGGGTCCCAGCCCTGGGGGACGTCCTGCTAGGTGTCTACGCCAGGCAACCTCCAGGGCCTCTTCCTTTCTGCTGGAACTCTATATGAGAGTGAATCTGCCCCTCTGCAGCCAAGGGGAGTTCCACTGGGCCGGTCGCACCCTGCAAGTTAATTTCCTGGATTGGCTGGTGAGCAAGCACAATCTGGCACAATTTGACAGCCTTCAGGAGTTAAGGGATGACAGGGCATCCCGTCAGATTGCGAGTCCAGGTCCAATTTCCAGCCCTGGAGGACATCCTGCCAGTTGTCTGCACGGAGTCAAGGCACCCTCCCAGGCCTCTTCCTCCTGGCCTGAAGTCCATATGAGAGTTAATCTGCCCCTCTGCAGCTGAGGGGAGTTCCGCTGGGCTGGTCGAATCCTGCAGGTTCGCTGCCCAGTTCAGCCAGTGGGCACTAGCGATCCGGCATGATTTGGCAGCCTTCAGGAGTTAAGGGACAATAGGGCTTCCCATCAGAGTGCAAGTCCAAGTGCCCCAGTCCGGGTCCCAGCCCCAGAGCGGGGAAGACAGGGCATCCCATCAGAATGCGAGTCCGGATTCCAGCCTCGAGTGACGTCCTGGCATCTGTGCAGGGTCGAGGTAAATTCCCCACCATTGATCAATAGGACCAACTGACTTCCCACTGATGGATGGCCCTTGAGTTGTGGCTCTGCTGGTCATGGCATACGGGTCGAGCCTCTCTGCCCAGGAAGCAATGTGCAGGTGGGGGAGCAGAGTGTTCTGCACCCCTCTGAGATGAAGAAGAGGCAAGACTGACTGCATGCCCTGAGCTTGAGAGCTCTCTCTCTCTCTAGTTCTGAGCACTGCCACCCTCCATGTCAGCCCATGACTAACACCAGAGGTGCCCGCTCAGTGGGGAGAGGCACCCCTCCTGTTGGTGGAGGTGCGGGCACCAGCCCCTCCTCTCCATCCACCCACCGAGGTGCTCCTGTCTGGTTGATCCTGCCAGTATCATATGCTTGTCTCAAAGAGTAAGCCTTGCAAGTCTAAGTGCACATGGATGGTACTGTGAAAGTGTGAATGGCTCATTAAATAAGTTATGGTTCCTTTGATTGCTCCACCATTACTTAGATAACTGTGGTAATTCTAGAGCTAATACATGCTAACAAGCGCTGACCTTGGGGATGTGTGCATTTATCAGACCAGGTCTCGGCCCATCAGCTTTGGTGACTCTAGATAAACTCGGTTGACCGCTAGCCCTTGTGGTGGTGACAAGACATTTGAATGTCTGCCCTATCAACTTTCGATGGTACTATCTGTGCCTACCATGATGACTATGGGTAACAGGGAATCAGGGTTTGATTCTGGCGAGGGAGCCTGAAAAACAGCTACCACATCCAAGAAAGGGAGCAGGCATGCAAATTACCTACTCCCAACTCAGGGTGGTAGTGATGAAAAATAACAATACAGGACTCTTTCGAGGCCCTGTAATTGGAATGAGTACACTTTAAATCCTTTCATGAGGATCTACCGGAGGACATGTCTGGTGCCAGCAGCTGTAGTAATTTCAGCTCCAATACCATGCTGCAGTTAAAAAAACTCATAGTTGGATCTTGGGATCAGGCTGGCAGTCCACTGCGAGCTGTTGCCTGTCCCAGCCTTTGCCTCTTGGTGCTCCCTAAATGCTCTTAACTGAGAGTCCTGGGAGTCTGATGTGTTTACTTTGAAAAAAATAGAGTACTCAAAGCAGGCTGATTGTCTGAATACTTCAGTTAGGAATAATGGAAAAGGACTCTGGTTCTATTCTGTTGGTTTTCCGAATTGGGGCCATGATTAATAGGGATGGCCAGGGGCATTTGTACTCTGCTGCTAGAGGTGAAAGTCTTAGACCGGCGCAAGATGAAAAAAAGCATTTGCCAAGAATGTTTTCAATAATCAAGAACGAAAGCCGGACGTTCAAATATCATTAGATACAGTTGTAGTTCCTACCATAAACTATGCCGACCAGCAATCAGGTGGCGTTATTCCCATGACCCACTGGGGAGCTTCTGGGAAACCAATGTTTTTGGGTTCCAGGGGGGGAGTATGGTTGCAAAGTTGAAATTTAAAGGAATTGATGGAAGGGCACCATTAGGAGTGGAGCTTGTGGCTTAATTTGACTCAACACAGGAAACCTCACCCAGCCCAGACACGGAAATAATTGACAGATGAATATCTCTTTCTCGATTCTGTGGGTTGTGGTGCATGGCCATTCTTAATTGGTAGAGCTATTTGGTTAATTCCAATAAAGAATGAGACACTGCCATGCTAATTAGTTATGCAGTACCATGGGGTCATCTCCAACTTCTTAGAGGGACAAGTGGCTTTCAGCCACAAGAGACTGAGCAATAACATGTCTCTGATGCCCTTAGATGTCAGGGGCTGGAAGCGCACTTCACTAAATTGATTAGCATGTATCTACCCATGGCAGGCAGGTCCAGGTAATCAGCTAAACCGAATTTGTGATAGGAACCAGAGATTGCAATTATTTCCCATGAATGAGGAATTTTCAGTAAATGCGTCTCATAAGCTTGCGTCGATTAAGTCCCTGCTCTTTGTACACACCACTTGTTGCTACTACTGACTGGATGATTTATTGAGGTCCTCAGATTGGCCCTCCTGGAGTCGGTCATGACCCCGGGGGTCCGCCAAGATGACGATCAAACTTCACTATCTAGAGGAAGTAAAAGTGATAACAAGGTTGCTGTAGATGAACCTGCAGGTGGATCACTGATGCTGAGGGTCCCGGAATGGCGCCACCCCCAGGTACTGCCTCTCCTCACTCCACTGACCTGATTCTCTCCATCTCTCTCTCTCTCTCCCTGGTGGAGGCCGGTGGGACCGAGGCCACAACTCCTTGGGGGAGAGATAGGGGGAGGGAGCGAGAGGAGGGGTGATGTCCACCTTCCTCACCTCCCGGCAGTGGGAAGGAGGGGGTCCCATCCATGTGGCAGGAGGAGCAGGTGAATTTCCACTGCTCCCAGTAGATGACTGTGGAGGGGGTGACTGACCTAGTGGTGCAGTCCACCGCACGGTCCGGTGGTGACTGGCTACCCATGCGGGAGGGTGAGGGTGCCGTCCTGGTGGGGGGACAGTAGCCCTCCCCTCCAGTCATGCGGGGCCACCCCGGGGGTTGCATACCAGTGTCCTCTCCTCTCAACGGCAGTCACGGGTACCTGTGAAGGACATCCCGCTCCCCACAGGGAGTCAGTTTGAAGACCTGGAAGGTCAGCATTTCAGCTGCATTCCAGCCGCTACAGGCCTCCCTGCTGTCCCTCAGCACGGGCCAGTAACCCCAGTCCAGGTGCCTGCAATGATGCCCATGAAACCTTGCATGCTCATTACTGGTGCAACTCCATGTGGGCAGTGGTGCCCCTTGCGACCAAGAAGAGAATGGTACAACTCTGATCAGTGGGTCACTTGGCTCGTGCGTTGATGAAGAATGCAGCCAGTTGCAAGAAATAATGTGAGTTGCAGGACAGATTGATCACTGACACTTCGAACGCACTTTGCGGCCCAGGGTTATTCCCAGGGCTACGCCTGTCTGATGGTTGTCATGTCTTCCATCACCCCCAGGGGTGTCCCACCCCCACCAGTGTGAGACACAGACAGAAAATAGGAGTCTCCACTGCCCTGAGCCAGGAAGCCTGCCCACGTGCGCCCCTCCGGAGGCTGTCAGTGGTCCCGCCACTCGGCTGCCCTCCCAGGGTGAGGCCCGATGTCCACCTGCCTGGTTCCCGCATGCCAGGGCCTCAATGTCCCTCCGCTGCCCAGAGTCTGGTGGCAGGGGAGTGGGTGCGAGGGCCATGGGAGGGGGCAGCACACCCATTCATCCATCCCTGTGGCCCCAGCCTGCCCCACCAGTGAATGCTCGGAACACGACCTCAGATCAGACATGGTGACCAGCTGAATTTAGGCATATTACTAAGTGGAGGAAAAGAAAGTAACCAGGATTCCCTTAGAAATGGCGAATGAAGATGGAAGAGCCCAGCACCGAATGTAGATCTGGGTGATGGGCACAGGAAAATGTGGCGTATGGAAGTCCGTCTCCCTGGTACCGCCCAGGGGCCCAGTTTCTTGTGATCGAGCCTCAGCCCGCAGATGGTGTGAGGCCAGGGGTGCGTTGGGATCAGCTCTTCCCAGATTCGGGTTGTTTGTGAATACAGCCCAAAGTGGGTGGTAAACTCCATCTAAGGCTAAACACCAGCACAAGACCGATAGCGGACAAGTACTGTAAGGAAAACTTGAAAAGAACTTTGAAGAGAGAGTTCAAGAGGGCATGAAACTGTTCAGAGGTAAATGGGTGGGGTCCGAGTGGTCTGCCTACAGATTTAACTTGGTGGCCATATTAGCCACCTGGGTGAGATGGATCCCCCCTTCCCCTAAGGGGTGTGGGGGACCATCCCTGGGCATGCCGGCTGCTGCCGGGCACACTTCCTCAGTGTCAGTGTGCAGCGAATGGCTCCGGGCCAGCTGGAAAGGCCGTGCAGAAGGTAGCTGTCCTCCGCAGAGGGGAGTGTTACAGCCCAGGGCATCAGCTCTCACTGTGCCTCGGGGTAATGGGAGCCAATAGCCACTGTACCTGTCCCCACACTCATGATGAGGGCTCCCAGTTCCTGGTGGGACTGTTGACTGGGCAGGCTCAACTCAGGTGCTGGGGTCTGCTGCAATGTCAGTAACCCACCTGTCACATCTTGAAACATGGACTAAGAAGTCTAACAGGTGAACGAGTCCGAGGGTGTGCAGGAGACCCCAGGGTGCAATGAAAGTTAGGGCTGGTGTACGTTGGCTGAGGCGGGATCCCCCCCATGCACTGCCGGCCCATCTCACCTGTCCCATCGGCAAGGTGGAATGTGAGCATACCTGGTAGGACCCAAAAGATGGGGAACTATGCCTGGGCATGAAGAAGCCAGAGGAAACTTTGGTGGAGGTCCATAGCAGTCCTGATGTGCAAATTGGTCAACCGACCTGGGTATAGGGGTGGAAGACTAATTGAATAATCTAGCAGCTGGTTCCCTACGAAGTTTCCCTCAGGATAGCTGGTGTTCGGCAGACAAAGATTTATCTGGTAAAGTAAATGATTAGAGGTCTTAGGGCTGAAAAGATCTCCACCTATTCTCAAACTTTAAATGGGTAAGAAGCCTGACTCGCTGGCTTAGGGCCAGACATGGAATGTGAGCACCCAGTTGGCCACTTTTGGTAAGCAGAACTGATGCTACGGGATGAACTGAATGCCGGGTTAAGGTGCCTGATGCTTACACTCATGAGACCCCAGAAAAGATGGTGGTTGACATAGACAGCAAGACGGTTGCCATGGAAGTCAGAATCTGCTAAGGAGTGTGTAACAACTCACCTGCCAAATCAACTAGCTCTGAAAATGGATGGTGCTGGAGCATTGGGCCCATACCCAGCCATCACTGGCACCGCGAGCTGAGGGGGCTATGCGATGACAAGTAGGAGGGCAGCCACGTGCACTGAAGCCCAGGATGAGGGCCCAGGTGGAGCTATCATGGGTGCAGATCTTGGTGGTAGTAGCAAATGTTCAAACAAGAGCTTTGAAGGCTGAAGTGGAGAAGGGTTCCATATGAACAGCAGATGAACATGGGTCAGTTGGTCCTGAGAGATAGGCAAGTGCCATTCTGAAGGGATGGGTGATGGCCTCCGTTGCCCTCAGCCGATCGAAAGGGAGTCGGGTTCAGATCCCCAAATCCAGAGTGGCTGAGACAGGCACCTTGCGGCATCCAGTGCGGTTTGAGACAGTTTCAAATCTTTTTGGGATATAAAATTAATGAGCATAAAATAAAGGTAATAGTTGTTAATTATGTACCCACACACACAAAATGGTTCAGCAATATCCATATTTTTGGAGACATGATAAAATGAAGTACTTAGAAGTATGCATTAAAAAGGATTCTGTTGTGGCAGCTAAGGATATGTGGGAAGAGACTAAATAAAAGATAATACATAAACTGAGAAATTGGAAGCTCTGTTTTATGGATATGGATAGCAAGATGGAAGCAGTTAAAATGTTTTTAGTCCCTTTAGTCTTATACCAGGTCAGACATATCTTTATCAACCAGAGTCGAAGTTGTGGATAGCAATTAATAAAGAGCTGAAGGATTTTATCTGGGAGGGGAAGATGGTGAGAGTTAAGTGGGATAAGTTGATTCTTCCAATAGAACAAGGCAGTCTGGGATTACCCATTTTGAAGGGGTATTTCAGAGATACACAGTTAAGGCTCATATACATACCACAAAACAGTGACCTATAATTCAAAGTAGAAAGGGATGATGACAAAATGGGGGGTGGAAGCTCAAGAAAAAGGGAGACACATGGATTTTGGATGCACATTAAGGAAAATAACAATAGCCATAAAGAATATTATATTCATAAAGTAACAGAAGGTATTCTAAGAACTAAACCAACACAGGAATGGAGAAAGGCGATTCTGCTGACAGGGATGACTGCAATTAGGGATAAAGACAATAGACATGAAGAGGCTGGAATTTATTGGAGAATACTGGCAAAAGAACCAAGGTATTGTGAGACAATAATTAGAGAGGGAAAGGTAATAGAATGGGAAGAGGCTAAGAATGTATTTGGACTGCAGGATAGAGATTGCCTTCCCTATCAAGGACTGATATCAGAGTATAGGCAAATAGAAAGAAAAAGGGGGATCCTAAGTGAAAGACCAGCACTGTTAGAGTTTTTATTAAAAAGGAATAATTAGTACAGCATATAAAATATTGCATGATAATTATAAGAATCAATCAGAGGAGATTAGAAAGGATTGGGAAGAGATATTGAATAAGCAATTCATAAATAATCAATGGGGGTATGTGTCTGTCTCCCAAATATGTCACAAAGTCTAGACCTAGAATGTTTATATAGGTATTTGTTTACCCCAAATAGACTTCATAGAAATATTCCTCAGGTAGATAAATGTTGGACATGTGATGGGGAAAAAAGAGGTAACAGAACATATTTTCGGGGAATTCCCTGCAAACTACTCTATCAGAAATACTGGTTGAGCAAATTGATTTGATTAAAGAAATTATTTTTGAGCTGTGATACAGAACTGGAATTGTCTAAACATAGTAAGGCCTTGCTGAGTCTAATTATGCTGGCTGCCAAAAAAGCAATTACTAGGAAATGGAAATCAAAGTCTAACTGCACTAGAAGTAGTGAATATTGCAACAGGGCTAAAACAACTGGAAATGGGATCTTAAGAAAAGGGGAGGAGCAAATTACATTAAAAAATGGAAATTGTGGGAACAATACATGCAGACAAGGAAAGAGGTTTAAAAGAATGTAGGATTTGAATAAGATGTGCAGTGTTTGACTGACAGTGACTGGATGGATTATAAGTGATGTATAATGTTTTCGTTAAAGTTATGTCAGTATGGTTTGTTTTAATTTATATAAATGTATGATTGCCTACGTCATAAGTGATAATTTAATAAAGATGTTTCTTGCTCTGGAAGATTTTAACAGTATTTTAAAAGGAGGGAAAGCACCAACATCTTGGATGAAAGCTCTATTGACTGTATTACCTAAAGATGGCAAAGACCCATCTAACTCAGCTTTATATAGACTCATTTCAATTTTAAACCATGACTATAAAGTGTTTATGTCTATACAAGATAATATAAAGGCAACGGTTTTGCCAGAATTGATAGATATGGATAAACATGGTTTTGTGGAGGGAAGGCAAACATTTGATAACTTTAATAGAAGAAGAATGATTCAGAGGGAAGCAAAATGTAAGAAAATTCTGCTGGACAGTGTATGCAGGGATTCTATGAGTAGGGCAATGGAAACATTTGCATTCCCTGATACAATAATAAGGCTAATTGGGAGGATATATGAAGGATCGGAGGCAAGAATTAAAGTGGAAGGTTCCTCTCTAATAAATTGAGTTTGAACAGTGGAACCAGGCAGGGTTGTCTTCTTTCTCCTTTTGTTATTTGCTTTATATTAAGAGCCATTGACAAAGAAAATAAGATACTCAAATGCAAGGAAATAACTATTATGGTAATCAAGAAGAGTTTGCTTTATTTGCAGATAATATTATTTCATATCTGAAAAAGCCAGAAAGGGGCATCTCAGTGTTGCTGAACATTTAGAGACAGTTTCAAGTCTTTTGGGGATATAAAATTAATGAAGATAAAACAAAGGCTATAGCTGTAAATTATGTAGCTACACACAAATTGGTTAGCAATGCCAATGTTTACAGGGACATGATAAGATAAAGCATTTAGAAGTATGGCTTATAAAGGCTTCTGTTGTGGCTGTTAAAGATATGTGGGAAGAGAATAAGCAAAATAAAATGCTAAAACTGAGAAACTGGAAGCTCTTTTTTGGATATGAACAGTAAGATATAATCAGTTAAAATGTTTTTAGCCCCTTTAGTTTTATATATGGGTCAGCCATATTTTTATCAAACAGTGGAGAAGTTGTAGACAATAATAAAGAGTTGAACAACTTTATCTGTGAGGGGAAGAGGGCAAGTTAAGTGGTAAAAGTTGATCCTTCCAATAGAAAAAGGAGGTTTAGGGTTATCTGATTTGAAGGGATATTTTCAAGCTACACAGTTAAGGCTAATTAATATACATAACACAAGCAGAAGATTATAATTCAAAATGGAAAGGAATAATGATGAAGCAGGAAGGGAGTTCAATAAATAAAGAGAGAGTGGGATTTTGAATGCAGATCCTTAAGGAGAATAACAACTACCATAGAGAATATCATATTCATAAAGTAGCAGAAAGTATTCTCAGAACAAACCCAAAACAAAAACGGAGGAAGAAGATTTTGCCATTAGGCATGACCGCAAGAAG
Organism: Protopterus annectens; assembly: GCF_019279795.1. Taxonomy (NCBI): domain Eukaryota; kingdom Metazoa; phylum Chordata; order Ceratodontiformes; family Protopteridae; genus Protopterus; species Protopterus annectens. Next base: position 1,717,131,433 of record NC_056725.1, read on the forward strand.
GAATACAGAAAATAGGAAGAGGAGGCTGGAATTGACTGGAGGAAACTGGAAAAAGAACCAAAATATTGGAAGCAAATAACTAGACTAGAAAACGTAAAAGAGTAGATGAGACAAAAATAAAGGGATAGGGAAATCTTAAGTGAAAGGCCTGCACTGGTAGAGTTTTCAGTTGAATCTAGAACAGAAGCTGCTATTAAAAAAGATAATTAGGATACAATATATTGCATGATAACTGCAGGAGTCCATCACAGGAGGTTAGAAAAAATTGAGACAAGAGACTTGTAAGGCAATTTACAAGTGAATAATTGGAAGACAAATGTATGGCTCCCAAGTTTGCAACAAAGTCCAGAATGTTTAGGATCTTTGCTTGGTGGTGTTTGAACAGGTATCTGTATACCCCAAGCAGACCTCAAACAATATTTCCTCAAGTAGATAGCAAATGTTGGATGTGTGATGGGGAAGAAAGTGGAAAGTGGGAACATATGTTTTAGGAATGTAATGAGTTGGCAGATTAAAAAAATAATCCCTACAGAGTACTCAGTCAGTAATATGGATGAGCAAATGGCTGTAACTAAGGAAATTATTCTTTTGAGCTGGAAAACAGGATCTGAATTGCCTAGACATTGTAATGCCTTATTAAGTTTAATTCTCTTTGCTGCCAAAAAAGCAATTACTAGAAAATGGAAATCAAAGTCTAAACTTAACTGTATCTGAAGTACTGGTAGAGGGATCTTTTGAAAAGGGAGGGAAGGAACAAACTACATAGAAATAAATGGAAATTGTGAGAGCAAAACTTGTAGAATAATGTTCAGGAGGAGGAGGAGGAGGAGTAGTGATGTTTAAGGGAAGGCAAGAATTTAGCAATATATATATATATATATATATATATTTATATATATATATATATATATATATATATATATATATATATATATAAAATGTACTGATTATAGTTACAAAGAAAATTTGAGATGTACAGTGCATGTAAATGGAAAAAAAGTTAATATGATTTGTTTTCTTTTCTGTTAATGTATGTTTGCCTGTGTCTTGAGTAATAATTTAATAAAGGTGTTTAGAAAAAGAAAATCAAGACAAACACATATACATATATAGACAACACAGAATATGAGTTTTATAAAAGAGTGGAAAAGAAAAAATATCAGCGTTAATGGAAGTTTAAATAGAAGATGAAAAGAAGAAACTGAATGATAGAGTATTATGTTATGTCTGAAAGTCTATGCCTGAAGCAGTATTTGGGAGCTAATACCAGATCAGATGATCTAATACTAAAAATAAATTACTAATGGGAGCTAACAGTAGATCAGGGGACCTAATATACTCAAAATACATTATCAACAACAAATGTGGTCAACACATTATACAACTTTCCAAGTTTATGGAAGAATTTTCCTATTGTGAGCAGAAGTCAGTCATTAGCCTGTTTCCAAACTAAGCTTAATATGTACTTAGGAAGCAGACAGTATCAACATGAAATTAAGGCAATCAAGCTTCTCAAAAATGTGGTTGAACCTGAAGCCACTGAAATCTCATGAAAATGGCATCTGAAGCTTAACCCCATATCTCCTTATTTAATTATATGTATTCCACACTCACACAGCTGCTGAGAAAAGAGAAAATGTAACACACACTGAATTACTTCTAGCACAGAAACAGAATTCACACCTACAGTCATTATCTATAAAAAACAGTAATCCACAAGTTCAGCATCAGTGAATGTAAATCACCACGTTGAATCCCGGTCCAGTTAACACCCAAGAGTAGGGCAATGATACTGATATTGATATAGATTATCTACATATGTAATATATTGTATTTTTATAATATAATAGCACTCCTTGTGGGGCAGGAGATATTCTATGATTTTTTTACATCATATCATACTGGCATTTCTGAATTAGGTTGCAGTACAACATTTGTCAAAATAAGAATTCTACTAGTTTAACAGCAAGACTACATTTCATATCTACTCACAAATTTTTTATAGATCATGACACCATAGCAGTATCGCAGTTAACAATACTGCCTCATTCCACTTGATTTGCTAATAAAGATGTCAGATGGCGTATCATCTGTACAGAGTCTGCTTGTCCTCTCTGCATTTATGTGGCTTTGGTGAGTGTCTTTTTCCTCCCATATTTCAAAGATATGCAGTTGGTGAACTGGAAATCCTCTAAACTGATTGCAGGTGTGCACTCCATATATGTGTATATCTGTAAGTGTATATACATGTGCGTGTGGATGCCTGCACACACGCAAGTGTGTGTGTGTGTGTGTGTGTGTGTGTGTGTGTGTGTGTGTGTGTGTGTGTGTGTGTGTGTGTGTGTGTGTGTATGTGTGTGTGTGTGTGTGTGTGTGTGTGTGTGTGTGTGCGCGTGTCCATACATGCATGTAGAAGCCCTGTAACAGACTGGCATCTAAACTATACTTAGTTTCTCTACCTTGTATCCGCTGAGTAACAGGATAGTCTATGTTTAAGTCAATAATTGTAGTATGAAAAACTAAGCATTGATGTACAAAGATCAAGCAAATCACATAAGTAGGTTTTCTTCTTTTAGAGACACAGAAAGAAATGTGATCTTGGCAAACAAACTTTGCTATACAATTCAAAGAAGAGGGGTACACCAGGGAGAGAAAAAGAGAAAACTATACACAACAAGAAGGAGAATGTAAAACAATGTGAATTACTTAAGAAAGTGCAATGTGAAAAGCAACAGTATATTATACCATGACCCCCCCGAAACATGCACGCTGATTGGCCAGCGTGCCCGTTGTAAATCGAGTTATACTAATGGAAAAAGGTCCGGTCCCCCGGACTTTTTTCCCTTAGTATAACTTGTTTTTTAAAAACACTGTCTCGCTATGTTAAATGGGTTTAACATAGCGAGACAGCTTTAAAATAAGCAACGGAGATCTCCATTGCTTATTTTAAAGCTGTCTCGCTATGTTAAACCCATTTAACATAGCGAGGCATGTTTAAAGCAACGGAGAAAGCAAGATCTCCGTTGCTTTTTTTTTTGTGTCTCGCTATGTTAAATGAGTTTAACATAGCGAGACAGTTTTAAAATAAGCAACGGAGATGTCCGTTGCTTATTTTAAACTGTCTCGCTATGTTAAACTCATTTAACATAGCGAGACACAAAAAGCAACGGAGATCTTGATTTCTCCGTTGCTTTGCACAACTCTGATGTACTGTGCAGGCGCGCAGTACATCAGAACTGCCGCGGATGCCAGACATCTGCGGAAGGGCAGTAAACAGGCATTATACTATGCCATTATTTAAGAAAAGTAACAGTTTCTTTTCTTAAATAATGTCATGGTATAATAGCAATAACCCACTTCTGGGTGTGGGTAATGGTAAATTTACCCACGGTTGGCTTTGTTTGGTCCTCGGGCCGCCTCGGGACCAAACCACGCCAACCGTGGGTAAATTTAGCATTACCCACACCCAGGCGTGGGTTATTGCTATAATATTGAGGATGCAGCAGTCCAATTACTGTTTTGAGATCCAGTTCAATTAGGTGACACGAATGACACTCTGAAAGGCCATAGAAAATAAGGCAAGCAAGAACTGGATGATCATAGCCAAATATTTCAGATTAGAAAATATACAATTATTTGGATGATAACTGTCAGATCTTCAAAGTGTCATCAGCATTTTTTTTTTTTTTTTTTTTTTTTGAGTATTGCAAGATGAAAAACTGTTCTCTATCTCTAACAATAAGGGCAATGTGGAAAGCTTCTAGATAACAAAGTTTGTAGATGACTGCAAGATGGGGGGGGGGGCAATCATTGAATCCTCCAACGAATTAGATATCATTCAAGAGGGTCTAAATCAGGCTAATGATTGGTGTCAGAACCACAGCTTGAAACTAAATGTGAAGAAATGCATTATCATACCATTTGGGAAATCAAATACCCCCACTAACTACAACATTAACAACACACCCTTAGCAGCAGACTCAGAGGTGAGCGATCTGGGTACACAGATACACAGTAACCTGAAGTTTGACCATCATCTGTCCACATTTGTGAGGAAGTCCTTTCTGTGTGGCACAACGTATAAACAAAGGTAAGACATCCAGATCCAAGGAAATTATGGTCCCACTGTACACAGCCCTCATTAAACCAATAAGTACAAGGCATCATTTAGAATGTACTTGAGTAGGCACATACAACAGCTGGAGCAACCTGTGAGGTTCCTCACTAAAAAAAAAATACAGGGTGTTAATAACATTTCTGTAGTGTTTACTGTCTAAAAAAGTGTAGGCTAGTAGCTGTAGTATTGTTCCCCATCCTTGGTGTCTTGCTGTTATACTTGGTGGCTTTGCAGTTGCCTGCCCCTGCTGTAAATTTGATCTGGGACACTCCTCCCAGTCTAGTGTCATTAGCTCATTCAACCTAATATAAAGAGAACATTTGAGAAGGCCAACCCACTTAGTTTCCTAACCTTGAATTATCTTCTGCTTCTCATTTCTCCTTTTCCTTTACAAAAAAAAAAAAAAATTACGCTTGCTTTCTGCCTTTCCTGTAACTAGTCTAGTCCAGATACAGATTTGCTATATCCAGGACTGTTTGTAAGCTTCTGAGCCCCCCAAGCCTGTCTGTGTTGGAAGGAAACCTGCTAGTTATCAGTGGGAGTGGTAAACACTAGGTAACCTATCTACCACATAAGGAGTGGTTTCTGGCCCAGAAATTGTAGTTATTGGCCGTTTGGGCAGTTTTTCCATTTCTCTCAACTTTCTGATTTAAAAGCCTGCATTTGCACTTGTTTCTTTCCTGTAACTAGTCTAGTTCAGACACAGATTCTTAGTTTTAGCACTTGAATTTGCTTATTTGTGCTCACCACTTGTTCAGAACTCGTAAGCACTAACTAAGCTACAAATTACTATAGCACTCAACCTTCCTCATCAGTTTTTGCACTTACTTTCCTCACTTGCTTAGAGAAAAACAGTTCTTGTACTCACTTTCCTCACTTGTCTAGAGAAAAATAGATTTTTATTCAGGCATGTCCAAGGATCAGCTTCCAGTATTCTTTCCTGTCTATTTGATGAATCTGGGAATCTTGGGGCAATGAAGCAATTGCCTCGTGTACACAGACAACCCTCTCCTCCTACCACCCAACACTACAACCTGTGAGAGATGCACTTATCTAGCCAAACTGGAGGTAAAGCTCTCTACAAGCAAAACTGAACTTGACAGTCAAGAAGAGAAGGTAAACACTTGCACCACACCACACTGATCACATAGTCCCACTAAACCTACACCAACAAAATCCACACGTAGAAACACAAAAACATTCACGGTGGCTGTCAATAATAATCTGTTCAAGCAACAGAGACCTCCAAAGCAGAAACGCAAGCAACCTCCACCCCCCCCAACACAACCCAAATGACACATAGACCACAGACTCAGTGTGCCACTCAACCACAGCCCATAAGGCAAAACAATGTACCCAACACACTAGTCATAGGTGACTCTGTAGTCAGGCACACTGATGTCCCACTCATCAGGCTAAACAAGGAGAAAGTTGCTGTCAGCTGCCTGTCGGGTGCCAGGATCCGCCACATAACCCACGTACTCAGGTCTCTCAACAACAAGTACAAATATGACTCTGTCATTGTCCATGTTGGTGTGAATGACTTGAGATGTACCTCTCTGGACTACATGAAAAGAAACATGAAAGAGCTCTCAATCTTGTAGCCCGGGCAGGTATGACCCTAGCCCTGAGTAGCATCCTGCCATCACCCAGAATGATACCGCAGTACAAGGACAAAATGATTGACTTCAACAATTGGCTAAGCATCTGGTGTCATTCTAAGGGGATCCAGTATCTCTCTGACTGGAACGACATGGTTGACAGACCACGATGCTTTGCCAGAGATGGCCTGCACCTGTCACCCCTCGGAATCTGGATACTGGCTAAGGCTCTTGCCACCCCTATAGTGCCTTTTTTAGACAAGGTTCAAATGACAAATTCAACACCGTAACAGGAACGGGCAAGCAAAAACTGAGGGTAATGCTAATCAATGTTAGAAGTCTAAATCTCAAAATGCACTCCCTCGAGGCACTCCGATATCTGTGCAGTGACTGTGACCTGGTTAAAGCCTCCAGAGACCACCCCTGCATTACCAGGCTATAACTCATACCACACTTTTCGGCAATCTAAACGGCGTAGGTGTTGTCCATATTCATTAAGGATATCCACACCTCCAGGCTAGTTGCTCAGAATAATGCATCCGAGGTTACCCAAGTGCAACTAACTATGGGCAAAATTGCAATCCAAATTGTAGTTTGCTACAGATCCCCTGCCATGCCCCAGGATTCCCACTCCTCTTTTCTTGATATACTGGAAAACATTAGGGTTCAAACAAACACTCTAATAATGGGCAATTTCAACTACCCCTCCATTAATTGGGAAAACTACTCATGTACCAACTCCTTTGGGTAACGCTTTCTGGAATTCATAAATTCAATGCCCTGGATCAACTTATCCACAACCCCATCAGGGGCAACAATAACCTAGACCTAGTCATTACCAACATGAGTGACCAGTGCTTCATACCTGAAGTCAACTCCTCGTTGGTCAGATCCAACAGTAAGCTAATCACCCTCGATATCCACATCCTGCCCCAACCCCCATTAAAGAAACCATGGTAAAACATTTCATCAAAGCCAACTTCATGCTTCTTAAGACAGAAGTGGTGAACTTCATGACACCTGTGTAAATGGATAATACGGTTATGACTGCTGAATCCTACAGAAATGTACTCTATAAGCACTTACACGAGTGCATGGATCGTGCTATCCCAAACAGAATCAAGACACTATCCTCCAAAAAAGGAAGTCAATCTGGTGGGCCCCTGCCATAAACAAACTCTACCACAGAAGGAAGAAACTGTTGCAAAAGAGAGTAAAATTCCATAAGTGGAGGAGCTCTCTGGTCAGCCTCAGTAAGAAGCTGAGATCCCTTATAAGATCCTCCAAAGCTAGCTATGAAAACAAAATCACTACTGATTGTAAGGACAACCACAATGTATTCTATAGCTATGCCAAGAATCTCAATGGAAACACCCAGATCTATTCTGAGTTACAGCACAATGGCACAAAAATTACAGAACCAACTGATATTGCCAACATCCTGGCAGATAGGTTCAGTGCTAAATTTACTCCTCTCTCACCCCCTAAAGGGCCCATATATATACAGGAAGAACGCATAGTCCCTGTAATCACAACTATGCAGGTAAAAGCTGCAGTCTCTAAAGCCAAAAACACAGCATCCATGGGACCAGACAACATCCCAGGATGCATTTTACATGAACGTCAGAACGAACTGGCTCCCCACCTAAGAACCATGTTCAATAATAGCCTCACATCAGGCTTTGTGCCCACTGAATGGTGCACAGCAACAGTTATCCCACTCCACAAAGGGGGAGCCACCACTGATCTTGGGAACTATTGCCCTATTAGCCTAACGAGCCTGGTCTGTAAGGCCATGGAACGTATCATCATGGAACTCATAAACAAAGACATTGGTAACCTCCAAACTCTGGACCCCACCCAGTTCTGGTTTGTGAAAGGAAGATCATGCCTCCTGAACCTGATCGACTTCTTTGAGGCAGTCACCATAGACGTAGACGAGGGTAAGGTGGTACACACAGCCTATCTTGATCTCTCCAAGGCTTTCGACACCATCCCCCATTCTGGAATTGTAGCTAAACTCACTAAACTAGGTATAAATCCTTACGTCACAAGCTGGGTTGCCAACTGGCTCACTGACAGAACCCACACTGTAAAAGTTGCACACTCCCAATCTGACTTCAAGCCAGTGACAAGTGGAGTACCACAGGGTTCAGTCCTGGGACCTCTCCTGTTTAGTATCTACTTCTCTGAAGTACAGGCTAACACAGAAGTCCTTTGGCTAATGAAGTTTGCAGATGACTGCAAACTAGGAGCCATAGTTGAGTCTCCACATGATGTGGACATCCTACAGAAGGGCCTCACTGAGACAGATGCCTGATGTCAGAGGCGTGGCCTCAAGCTCAGTGCCAAAAAGTGTATTGTCATCCCCTTTGGTAAAAACTCTGTACCCATGAACTACCACATAGGCGGCAGTCTACTTAACGCCAAATGTGTGATAAGAAACCTTGGGACCCAGGTGGGCAGTAGTCTCTCCTTTGATAATCACATCGCTACAGTAGTCAGGAAATCCTTCTACATGGCACACCTCATCATAAAAGGGTTCTCATCCAGGAAAAAAGAGGTCATTGTTCCCCTCTACTCAACACTCATTAGACCCATTATAGAGTACAACGCTCCTTTTGGAATGTACCTCCAAAGGCATCTGCAGCAGCTGGAAAGGCCACAGAAGTACCTCACAAAGAGGATTACTGGCCTCAAACAGATGCCCTACACTGACCATCTCAAAAAACTCCAGCTTTACTCCATAGCATATCGCCTACTCTGAGGTGATCTCTGCCTAACTTATAACTCAATGTCAAACCCAGAGCTGTTGGACATGCTACACCTAAAGAAATCCCAATCCTTCCGAGCTACACGCTCTAGGGGCCTAAACCTTGTCACCACAATAAACAGGACATGCTGGAGGGATACTTTCCTGTCCAAGAGACTTCCCATACTCTGGAACAAGCTACCCATCTATGTCAAACAAAGTTCCTCATTAGCACTCTTCAAGAAAAATCTTGATGAGTGGATGGGAAATAGGAAATACACCCTGGGGATCACTTTTGTGGCTCTGCTCGACAGGGGCACAGGAAAATAACTTTCTTGGGTGACGTAAGTCAGGGAACCTTGTTGGCTAGGCTTACTTAGGTCCTTGGGCCAGTAGCCTAGTACCTACCTATGAAAATGTCTGATGTGGATAGACTGAAACTCTTTCCCCTCTGATCTATGCCTGACCTATGAGGTACTTACAAATCCAGCCTTGATGGAGCTGCTTCATATCCTCAAGACAAACAATACAAGGGTTACCCATTCTAGGGATTTAAATTTAGTCAATGAATCAAACAGAACATGCCAGAGAGATAGATATGTGTCTCAGAGATTGCTCCATCTTTGGAATAGGCTTCCTATTTATGTTAAGCAGAGTCCTTCCCTGGCCCTCTTCAAGACCAGTCTAGATCAATGGATGGGGAATCGTAAATTCACACCTAGGGTGGTGCCTGTGTCCCTTATTGATTGGGACAATCTGCAAAATCTGTAAAATACTCAAGGCATAGGCACACACTCATGATATCATCCTGCCCCTATGAGCAATATACTGGGTAAAATCAGGTTATACTGGGTATGAAATATTCAGATGTAATTTATGGAAGTACTACTTTTATTCTGTCATGTTCATTATTACAAAAATCATGTGTGAGCTTACTTAAAATAATTTAATTGTGAAATTATATCTGTCTAATTTCACTTTGCTTCATATTACCTTAACAAAGCCACAGCATGTTGTTCTATACTTGGTTCAAGAGTGGCCCATAATTTTTCTAGGCTTATTTTGACAGCAGCATTCTCTTCTGTTCCTAGGTAGAAACAAAAAACAAACAAACAAAAAAAAAACAGTCAATCATAGGTAATAACAGCATGTACTATAATTATATAACTGTATAGCTGCATTATAATTATAGGTGCATATGTGATTACTAAGCTAATGACCGCAGTGGGACATTTTAGGCCTAACCATGCTTCCCAAATGTATTTGGCAAGTTTTGATACCCTATGGTTATTTTAAGGGGTATATGTAGGTTTGGGCATGTTTGGCCATTATAAAACTTTTACCAAATAAACACCAGCTATGTACATGTGACAGTCAGGTGTCATATATGTAAGCAGTTATTGAACCATTTAGCTGTGTCAGATAAACCAAAGTATTTCCATGTGTTAAAATAAAAGCAACATTTTAGATACATGGAGGTATTCAGAATTGGCAAGTATAGTATAGTCTAGTTCTAGCCCAATGTTAATTAACACAAGCCCATCTTATTTTTTTCTAGTTGCACATAACAGGCTACACATGCCTGTGAAATAAACATTTAGTACAAAAATATTTATTTTAGATGAACATGTAGCCCCATTATACACAGCTAGGAAAGAATTAAAAACTGTCTCACATTAATTAGCTTTACATTAATATGTTATCTGAATTCCTCCCATAGTTTTTGAGGTTAATTCTGCAGTTAGTTATTTTGCAAGTTGAATATATAGCAGCTATTCTTGCATGGCACATCTTGCAAGAAAGAAATTGCTCTGAGAGTTTTTAAGAAGCAGTGGCAAAGCTCGGTTATGCAAGTAAACTTATCATCATGATAAATGTTCAATTATACAATGATCACCCATTAATATTGAAAAACGTGCATGCCGATTGGTCAGCGTGCACATCGTAAATCAGGCTTATACTAATGGAAAAGGTCTGGTCGCCCGGACTTTTTCCATTACTATAACTCTTTTTTTTTACAGCAACGGAGAATGCAAGATCTCCATTGCTTCACACTGTCTCGCTATGTTAAACGAGTTTAACATAGCGAGACAGTTTGTAAAAAGCAATGGAGATCTTGCTTTCTCCGTTGCTTTTTTCAAAACTGTCTCGCTATGTTAAATGGGTTTAACATAGCGAGACAGCTTTAAAAAAGCAACAGAGAAAGCAAGATGTCCGTTGCTTTTTTTTAAAGCTGTCTTGCTATGTTAAATCCATTTAACATAGCGAAACAGTTTGTAAAAAGCAACGGAGATCTTGCTTTCTCCGTTGCTTTTGCTCACAGCTCTGATGTACTGCGTAGGCATACGCATGCGCAGTACATCAGAACTGCCGCAGAATACCAGACAGCTGCAGAAGGGCAGCAAGGAGGCATTATACAATGCCATTATTTAAGAAAAGTAATTTTTTCTTAAATAATGTCATTGTATAATAGCAATAACCCACTTCTAGGTGTGGGTAATGCTGGATTTACCCACGGTTGGCTTTGTTTGGCCACTCGGGTGACCAAACCACACCAACCGTGGGTAAATCCAGCATTACCCACACTCAGGTGTGGGTTATTACTATAATAGACCACTGTTGAAGTAACTAAAGCAATGAGGTCATATCCTACTAAGGAGCAGACAACCAGCCAACTTCCAAAGCTTTAGGACACCTTCCATACACCGTAACCCCTTGAGGAGAGCACTATAAAGTCAGTGGTTAGGGGGCCAAAGCTTCAGAGCTTTCTTGCCTCACAGTAGAGGTGGCTAGAGCCCTGCCAGCTAGGTATGTGCTAGGATAAAGGGAAAGGTGAGATACATCTACAACCTCCATAAAACTCAAGAAAAGAATGGATATGGTGAGAGGGTGTTCTTACTACAATAGTGATTTAGTTGAACATCTACTGTTATGGTAAGTTTACTTACACATCAGTACTGTGTTCATCATTGCATCACTGCTGCAGTAGCCTAAGCTATATGAGTCTAATATCAGAGCTTAGAAAAAAAGGTAGGAGGAAGCAGGACAATAGTCTAGGAGACTCTTGAGGATAGTCCTAGCAAAGTCTGCTACGGACCTAGAGAAAGAAAGAAGTTTGTAGTGCTTGGTAATCGTGTGCACACTTGACCAAGATGCTGCATCTAGAATATTTCTAGAGTCTATCCCTTTCCAAAAAGCCACAGAAGTAGCCAAAGTCCTTGTAGAGTGGGCTCTGACACTGAATGAAGGAAGTGTCTTGTTAAGGTGAGAGTAACAAAAACCAACAGCATGAGGCAACCATTTAGAAATTGTTTGATTTGACAATGACTATCTCTTTTTAACTTCATAGGAAATAAACAGTTGATTAGAACTCCTGATGATTCTTTTCCCATCAATGTAGTATCTAAAATGCTTGTGAACAGACATCCAGACTGTGCAAAATTCATTCTCCCCTAATTTTTGGCTCTGGATAGAAAATAGTGAGAATAATAACCTGGTTTAAAGTAAACTGAAACCACTTTAGTGTAAAAAGAATGATTTGTTCTCAAAGTTATCCTGTCTTTTTGAAAGACTTATTTTATTTGATTTATTTATTTTACATTTGTTTACTAGGAAAGTCCACTGGGGCTATTGGCCCGTTTTCAGTGGAGGCCCGGAGAGAAAAGCTCCATTACAAAAGAATTTTAACAAGAGAAGAAATACATTATATAGACTTACAAACACAGATGAGGTAATTAAGCAATACATATTATAGACATAAACGGTTCAGCTACAAAGTCAGTAGCATGAAATAGCAAGTATTATACAGACAAATGATAAAATTAATACATAACAGGGGAAGAACAAGCAGAGGGAATATCAACAGAGTCACAAGCATGCTTCTTAGTACTACTGTAGTACAGTATGATTAGATTTGACATCTCCTTGTAAGAGGTTACCTAAGCAAAAAAAAAAAAAACGTATCTTGTCATAGACTGGTAAGAACACTTGAAGTTAAGTATTGTTGAAGTAACCAGAGCTATGTGGGGTCATATCCTACAAAGGAACAGTCAACCACCCAACTTCCAAAGCTTTAGGTCCAGGTCCTTTTGGATAATCTTCTTGATAAGTCAGAACAATTAGTAGCCCTATTTTCCAATACAAGAACTTCAAATCAACCTAATGATTAGGTTCAAAAGGAAAATGTTTAAGTTTTTCAGGTTTCTGTAGTACAAAATTAATATCCCAAGAAGGAGCCATCTGTCTTCTAGGCGGATGAATATGTAAAAAACTCTTTCAAAAATTATTTGACTTGAAGCAGGGTTGAAAGGGAAGATCTATGGGCAGACAAACTGAGATGTCTAAAGGTAAATCTTAATAGAGAGTAAGAAAGGGCAAAGCATAATAACTTACTTACTGGTACTGAAGAACCAGAGGCATCTGGGCCTTAAAAGTATCCTGGTTCTTGCTTTAGTACCAACTAGAAAATCTTTTTCCACTTAGTCAAATATGATTTTCTAGTAGCAGGTTTCTTTGCCTCTTTTAATATCTACTGCACATCCTCAGAAAATAGGTGCCTAAAAGATATTAAAATTCTGTCATCCATACAGTGAGCTGAAGAAATTGAAGATTGGAGTGTATCTAACAACCCCTGACCTGTGTGAGTAAGTAAATGCTGTAAGGAAGCATATGGCAACTGCTCTTGGACAAACTGAAAAAAAGGGAGGCCACTGTTGCCTGTGCCAAAAGGAAGTTACCAATATCATTTGCAGAGTCTTTCAAAATACTTAGAAGAATCAGAGGAAAGGCCATCTATAGGAATGAAAAGGCATCTGTCTCCTAGACCTTTGTACAAGGAGTCCAGAAGCAGAATTTATCTTTCTGTTGTGACTGGAGGCAAACAGATCTACTTGAGGAATTACCCACCATTGGATCAATTCCTGGAACACTCCTACATATAACTTCCAGTCATGGGTATCTGTCCTATACCTGCTCAACTTGTATGTGATAATATTCAGCTCTAATGGAATGTTAATAGCCTGGAGGGTCAGATAATGTTGAGTTTTATTTATTTTTCTTTGTTGACCAGGTTAGTCCCTCTAGGCTTCTAACCACGTTTTGAGGAAACCCAAGGTAGTATTTATATTTCTAGGGGAAATTTGTCCAGGGCATCAGGGAAACTCCACTACTCTGCAGTTGCAAGTAGAATGGTTGCATGATTGCATACTTCCTGTTGCCATTCAGAGCATAGTGGTGGCTCAGAGAAGAAGAGAGGAAGAAGAATGGTATGACAGGAGTTGTGCTGTGGTAATATTGTTTCTTTGAAGGCAGTTGAGCCTTCAGCTATCACTAATATGATGTTGGAAGTTGGCAGGAGAGAGAAGAAGAAGACAGGCAAGTCTTCTAAGTGGATTTCTGTGGACATGGTTACTGAAGGGAGAGAGAGAGAGAGAGAGAGAAGAAGCTAGTGGAGACTTCTTTACATGATAATGGCAATGCAGAAGAGAAGGGAATGAGAGAAAAGGCAGTCAAGCCTTTTACAAATTTAAAGGAGTTAATTCAGTAGCATTTATTTAGGGAAGAAGATGAACTGGAAAATGGATGTATTATTACAACTCTCCAATTGGGGCTGGGGGGGTTGTGGGATGATTTAGTAATGCACATGTTAAAATACTTGAGAAACATCAATGGGACAACCATGGCAAAGCATACATATTTAATAGACAATAAACAGATAAGCGCTTTCGGAGATGCCTCCATCAGATCAGTACAAAAATATAAAATCAGTCTGCATATAAATACACTTGAAAAACCAATTACATTAATTTAAACCTTTAACCAATTAACATTTTCTAGCCTTTAAACTAGGTTTTAAAGGTATAAAACCATTTAAACCTGGTGGAATGTCAGCTCTCAAACCAGCTATCCAGTGGGAAGGGAAGTTAGGGAAGCATCAGAAAGGGCTAATTTCATGAGAGATGGGAAAGGTAGATCTTGTTTTTCAAAGAATACTGGAGATTCAGTTAATAAGGGACAGAGAAATATATGTAAGGTTAGGATACCCTTTACTTTTAGTACTGATTTTAAATATATAAAGAATATAATACAAAATAACTGGAAGATACTATTGTCTGATGACAGGATGAAAAATATAGTAGGTGTCGTGCCAAACTTCAGCTACAAGAAAAATCGTAATTTAAAGAGTCTGTTATGTTGTAGACCAGGACCTGGTAATATGAATAATGTAGGTAAATGATATAGTGGCAAATTAGGTACATATCCATGTAAAAGATGTAAGACATGCAGGTATACTAAGACTGATAATGTGTTTGAGCATCCTGTTACCAAAAGGCTATATAAGTGCTCACACTATGTATGCTGTTCTAATATAAATGTGATTTATATAGCAACCTGTTCAGAATGCACTTCTTTTTATGTTGGTAAAACCAACAGAATGTTAAAAGAACGTATTTTACAGCATATGGGTGATATACGGAGAAATGTGCAAAGAAGTGCAGTAGCTCACCACATTAATGAATTTCCACAGCATGATTTTAAATGTATGGTTTTGGATATTTATACTCCTGCACCTAGAGGAGGTGATATAAAGAATGCCACAGATGTTAGAGACTCACTGGATAGCTGGTTTGAGAGCTGATGTTCCACCAGGCTTAAATGGTTTTATACCTTTAAACCCTATTTTAAAGGCTAGAAAATGTTAATTGGTTAATGGTTTTAATTAATGTAACTGTTTTTTCAAGTGTATTTATATGCAGACTGATTTTATATTTTTGTATTGATCTGATGAAGGAGGCATCTCTGAAAGTGCTTATCTGTTTATTGTCTATTAAATATATGTGCTTTGCCGTGGTTGTCCCATTGTTGTTTCTCAATTATTTTAACCTGCTTTTTTCTACATTGGGACTGATTTTCTCTTTGTTGCTGTTTGCATACTTTGTAGTAATGGATATGTTCATCAAAAATGAGCCTGAGACTGGGAGAGAAACTTCTTGGGATGCCAATGCCTAGGGTTACCACCTGTCCCACTTTGTGAGGGACAGTCCCTCTTTGGGCAGTTGTGTCCTGACCAAAAATATTAAGAATGGCGAATGTCCTGAGATTGTAGGACATAATTATGTCCCATATTTTATGTAATACTTGCATAAAATAGTTATTTATGTATCTAAAATACCTAAATGTTACAAGAAACAGAATAAGCAACTAAACTGCTACAAGAATAAGCTTTTATTTAGGCAAAAAAGTAAAGTTCTATCCTTTGTACTGACCGTGGGTATGTGTCGGCCTGTAAAATCTGATATGTGTCCCGAAAGTGTACCACTTTGGCCATTTGAAAAGGTGGCAACCCTAGATGCCATTATGGACAAAATTCAAATGGAAGAAGTACATAACATCATAAAGAAAAAAATCCTATGCAGAAATGGTGAGGGGAAGCAAATAAAAGAGAAAAGAAGATACTAGCAGTGCAGGGGTAAAGGTGAAAAAAAAAAGGTTTCACTGTAAGAATTTCCAGAAAAGAAGCTGAAGGCATGGACAAGTATAATGTTTGGGGTAATGTAATAATGTTTTTTGGTACAAAGGCATCTGAGAAAGACTATTATGCATGGAATGGGTATGTTTAAAGCATGTAGTAAAGAACCAAGAAAAAATGCATATTCAATTCAGAATGGAAGTGGAAAAAGAGACTTTAAAAGAACATTTAAAGAATATATGTAAAGATGAAAACCAAAAAAGAGCACTAATTTTGTGAGTCCTCAGATACAGTTTATTGGAAGAAAAGTTTAGCGCTTTCGTCAACTCAATTGACTTCTTCAGAACAAGAGAATATCAAACAAAGTGAATTTAAATAGTAAATGCTTTACAATAATTGGTTCTTTTTCCACCAATAATAAGGCTGTAAATTGCCTATTCATGAATATCTAATTCAACTCATAAATATTAAATACATGATGTTAAAAAACACCACTAAAACTTGTTCTGTTTTACTACAATAAATTCAGAAATGTAAAAAGTTCAATCTGAATTTATAAAATTGTAATAATATGTACAAACACCCAACAAACCTTATTAAATGTTGAAAAACAAATATACAGATGTATATATATATAAAATAAAAACTATCAAACTTGCCCTGCCTTCTCTTTTAAAATTGGCAGAATGGTCAAGTGCTCATTTAAACCTGGGGGGAAATCAGCAGCTAACCTTAGCTGCCACAATAATTATTTTTTGTTTAAGACATTTTGCCAATCTCCCCCCTGCTTTCAATATAAACAAGATCAAGAATAGCAAACTTAAAACCACAAAAGTCAGCACATAACGTACTATGTTTGTATAAAGCATTGGTTTCCTTTTTGTTTTTTATGTCGTATAAATGTTCATATATCCTAGTTTTAAATAACCTCTCCGTCTTTCCAACATAAAATGAAGTACAAGTGTTACACCTAGCAATGTACACCAGCTTACTGGAAAGACAACTGCCCCTTCTCAAAAATACAGTACTTTTGTTTTGATTGTCAATATTGTTGGAGCTGTCCTGCAAAATATATGAACAGTAGGAACATCTGCCACAAGGTCTATTCCCACTCAGTTTCATCTGTGTACCTTGATTATTGGTACCTCTCTCCAGGACTGACTTTAGGTTAGGACCTATTTTGGTAGAAAAAAATAGGTTTATCACCCACCACCTGGAACACTTCACTATTAGTTTTAAAAATATTCCAATTTCTACACAATATTCCCTTTACTTGAGGATACAATGGACTGTATTGAACAACACATGCTTGATGAAAGTCAATTTTATTTTCATTATCAATACTTGCCATCATATTGTTAATCTGGTTAAGTCCCTTTCCCAACAATGGTGTATATTTTTTGCCCCATTCGTCCAAGACTCCTGTAAGAATATGGTTAATAAACTCACCAGGGTACCCCCTCTCAAGGAACATGTCCTTCAAAAATGCAAATTCATGGATTACATCACTTTTTAAGGATGTCATCCTTGCAACCTTGATGGCCTGACCTTTGATAATACTTTTCTTTTGAAATGTGGGATGGTGACTATCAAAATGTAAATAACTATTGCAAAAGTTTTTTTTACGATATATTCTAGAAATAAATTTATCTTTGCCCTTTAATATCTTGGTATTGAAGTAATTAATTTCTTGTTCATGAAAATCAAAAGTGAATTTTAAAAAATTAGTAGTCTCATTTAAATATTGGATGAATAATGGTATGGTTTCAGAAGTTCCTTTCCATAAAATAAAAATATCATCCAAAAATCTACTATAAAATAATACATTGGAAAAAAACTCACTTTGAAAAACATATTCTCTTCCCCAACCCAACAAAACCAAGTTTGCATATAAAGGGGCACAGGCAGCTCCCATTGCAACTCCCTTTAATTGTTGGAAATATTCCCCCTCAAAATATATATAGTTATTTTCCAAGATAAGACTCATTAGTTAACATATTAAACTAATTTCATCAGCAGGCAAGGAGGAACAAGTAAAGAGTACTTCTTCAAAGAAGCTTAAACCTTCCTGTTTAGGAATACAGGAAAATAGATCCTGAACATCTATAGTAAGGAAAATACAATTGGGGCACCACAATTCACTTTTTAATTGACCAAGAAAATCCCAGGAGTCCTTTACTAGGTGTGGAAACTGTTCTGCAATATGCTTTAATTTCTTATCTACATATACAGCCAGGTTGTGTGTTTTAGAGCCTGCAGCTGCTACAATCGGCCTAAAAGGTGGTTTTTCAACATTCTTATGCACCTTAGGTATACCAAAAAAGACAGGAATTTTAGGATGTATATTCAAAAGAAAATCATAATCTGCCTTGGAAATCCTTTGGTCCATAAGATATTCATACAGAAAACTATCCACCCTTTGATAAGAAATATGTATTTCATTCTTAGAACATGGAGAATAATTTTCAACATTGAACAGGATATCCTGCATAGTATTGGTATAATCCTCAGAATTATATAATATAATTCCTCCACCCTTATCAGGTGTCATAATATGTATACTCCTGTCCTCTCTTAGATCTTTTAACAAACTTTTTTTCTTTTTTACTTAAATTGGAGAATATTCTTATTTTCTCTCCCCACATCTTATAAATATCTTTCTTAACAGTTTTTTCAAAGGCAGTTATTTGTGGCTAGAAGGGGGGATTAAAGATACTACTTTTCCTAAAAATTTTATTGGAATTATCCTTATTTGAAAACATTATTTTTAAATTCAGTTTTCTCAAGTACAATTGTATATCCACCATTGTTTCTGCTATATCTGGTATTTTGGTAGGGACAAATTTAAATCCCTTTGAAAATAGGGAGAAAAATTCTTCAGTAATAATCGTATCAGTATAATTATATATGTGGAACCCATTCAATGTATATCGAATATTATTATTTTGCTTCATTGAGACTGGTGCATCTACCACCTGGGAAAACCTTTGTGTTGTTGCGCTGCTTTGCTGTAAGTTTGATATGTCTCTTGTTTCCGGCTGGCTATTCTTTCTGAGCATCTTGGTAGTGGAAAATCCTGGTAGTCCTCTAAATTACCCCTATCTTCCTCAATAAAATGTTCATCTTCACACATCAATTCAAAATTTACATTATCAATATTACTCTCTTCATGTGGTCTACAAGGTAAATGACCATCCTCACCTTCATAATTAAAAAACAGTTTATCAATGGGTTACACCTTACATTGGTTATACTGTCTAAAATCTCTATCAAGCTTTTTCACTTTTTTATTAAATATATCATCACATTTCTTATCAACTCTACTAATAATTTTATAATAAAAATTATCGTATTGAGTGAACAATAAATCACTAAAAATAATTTCATTCAAATCATTGACTTCCTTCCAAAGCCTTTTTTCCAATTGTTCATAATAAAATATACTCTTGTTAAGTAATTCCAACCCCCACTTATCAAACATGGTGGTAAAGGCTTTGATAATTTCAGTATTATAATATATCCCAAAAGGGAACTTAAAAACCCTTAGCCCCTGCGGAACCACTTTATTCCTAATACATTCATTCATATAACAAATCTCCATTTGACACATTTTAAATTTAAATAACTTTTTTTCAAAAGTATAAATCATATCCTTTAATGATTTAAACCTAAAGTGTCCAGTATCTTTGTTATCAAATGTCCCTGTTGGTACTTTGAGACTAGAAGAAGAAAAAGAAAAATGTTTCTTGAACAAAATGCCATAATGTTCTTAACTTTGTTTCCCAACAGACTGTCCTTTGTACAACCAGTCTTCTTACAGGCACATACAGAACAAGCATTTGTACCCTGTTGGATATTGTCTTTGCCACTAGCATTAAACTCTCGACTAGGGTGTACAGCTTTACCAGCAGCATTTAAATTAAAAACATTAGTACCTGTAGAGTGCATGTCCTGTTGGCATGCTGAATTCAAATTTGGGTTATCGTCGGATATAACCTCTATCTCATTGTCGAAATGTACCGCACAGTTGCCTTTGGAAATGCTCCTAAAAGAAAAAGGAGCCGAACCATCTCTATTTTCACCAGTATGACTTCCCTCACAGGAGGAACGCCGTTCAGGTTCACCATGATGAACCTGTGCTGTCGCAATGACATCACCATGTTTCTTAAAATGGCAAGGCGATGGATTAGGACTGCAGACTGAATTCTCCTGGCCAGTGCATACATTGCCCTTTTTAGAAGCATTGGCATTTGTAGAACACCCAGAATCACACTGCCATGTTTGAGAAAGCAACTCGATGAGGTGAGTTAATTCTCCCTTCAAGTCAGCCACATCTTTCTTAATTAATAAAAGTTCAGCTTGTTGCCAGAGTCGAAAATAGGGGAAAGATTTAAAGCTTCCGGGGACTCCATAACAACCAGCACCACTAACAAAACACCCGAACCAAAAAGGTGGTGCAACAGTGCTCAAAACAAAACTAGAAAACCAAAAAAGAACACTAATGTTGTGAGTCCTCAATTACAGTTTATTGGAATAAAAGGATAGCGCTTTTGTCAACTCAATTGACTTCTTCAGAACAAGAGAATATCAAACAAAGTGAATTTAAATAGTAAATCCTTTACAATAATTGGTTCTTTTTCCATCAATAATAATGTAACTGGTTTTTCAAGTGTATTTATATGCAGACTGATTTTATATTTTTGTATTGCTCTGATGAAGGAGGCATCTCCGAAAGTGCTTATCTGTTTATTGTCTATTAAATATGTGCTTTGCCGTGGTTGTCCCATTGTTGTTTCTCAATTATTTTAACCTGCTTTTTTCTACATTGGGACTGATTTTCTCTTTGTTGCTGTTTGCTTACTTTATAGTAATGGATATGTTCATCAAAAGTGAGCCTGTGACTGGGAGAGAAACTTCTTGGGATGACATTATGGACAAAATTCAAATGGAAGAAATACATAACATCATAAAGAAAAAAATCCTATGCAGAAATGGTGAGGGGAAGCAAATAAAAGAGAAAAGAAAATACTAGCACTACAGGGGTAAGGGTGAAAAAAGGTTTCACTATAAGAATTTCCAGAAAAGAAGCTGAAGGCATGGACAAGTATAATGTTTGGGGTAATGTAATAATGCTTTTTGGTACAAAGGCATCTGAGAAAGACTGTTATCCATGGAACGGGTATGTGTAAAGCATGTAGTAAAGAACCAAGAAAAGATGCATATTCAATTCAGAATGGAAGTGCAAAAAGAGACTTTAAAAGAACATTCAAAGAATATATGTAAAAAATGTTATAGACATTTTGAAAATGTATGATAACAGAAGTTTATGGAAAGGGGGATAGGATTGTAATATAATATTAAAAATGGACAATGAAAATATTGTACGTCTTCCTAGTAAATAAATGTCAATGGTGATAAAGGTGTTGTGAAATATTGTTTTGAACCAAAAAAAGTACAGTTGTGTACAATATCATAAATGTAGATGTTCGAGTGTATTCACTGTTGCAGTCATCACATTTGGGTTATCTGCTTGCAGTAGCCCTCAGTCGGCCTGATTATCAAAGTCTTGAGTCCTGCATCGGTTGATGTCTCATCTTCCATGACGTCAGGTCATCAGGGGTATAAAGCATGCAGTCGATGCCATTACATAATTTTTTTCTTGCCCCAGATGTCAGGGGTCCCCATAATGGGAAGCAATTATATACAAGGTTACACCTCCAACAAAAAAGCAAATACACCAAAAAGCTTTAAGCATAGTAAACAAGAATAGAGGTATAGTCAATTGAAGTCAGGGGCCAGGAGGGAGGGTAACCAGGACTGCAACAGTGAATACACTCGAACATCTACATTTATGGTAAGTGTACACAACTGTACTATGTTCTTCTGTTTCACTGTTGCAGTCATCACATTTAGGTAGAATCCCAAAGCTAAGGATGGGAGGAGGTAATTGAATAGCATTAGGATCAGCTATAAGGCACTGCAAGACTGCAGTGGCAAAGCCAGCTCTGGATTTAGAAAAAAATTGGCAAGTGGTAATTCTTGGTGAAGGTATGTACAGAACTCCAGATAGCAGCTTCTAGGATGTCCCTGGTAGGGAAACCTCTGAGAAAGGCTGTAGAGGCAGATGCAGCCTTGGTTGAATGTGGTCTTATCCCCCGTGGGATAGGTTTTCCATGATGCTTATAGCAGAAATGAATGCAGTGGCCTATCCACTTAGAAATGGCTTGCTTTGAAATGGCCTTCCCCTCTGCCCCTGCAGCAAATGCAACCAGCAGCTGTTCAGATTTCCTGAGAGGTTTTGTCCGGTCCAAGTAAAATCTAAGTTGTCTGTGCACATCCAAGGAGTGTAGTATTCATTCCCCGTTGTTCTGTGGATTAAAAAAGAAGGTTGGCAAATGAATGGACTGATTAAGGGCCACACTGGATACCACCTTGGGCATGAAGGATGGCTTGGTCCTGAGGGACACCCTGTCCACATGAAAGATGATGAAAGGCTCCACTGCCATGAGGGCCTGTAATTCAGACACCCTTCTTGCTGAAGTGATGACTAGAAGGAAAGCTGTTTTCCAAGAAAGGAATTTCAACTCTGCATTTTCAGCAGGCTCAAAGGGAGGTAGAGTGAGCTTTTCCAATAAGAAGTTAAGGTCCCTGGCTGGAGTAGATGCTCTCCTAGGTGGCCTTAAGTTTTTAGCCCCTCTGAGGAACTGCTTCAGCAGTGGATGAGAGAAGAGGGGTGGTTCTGTACTGTAATGAGCTGAAATGGCTGAGGCATGAATTTTGATGGAGGAAAAGGAAAGGCCCTTGTGAAGCATCTCAGTTAAGTATTGAAGAATCTGAGGTAAATTGGGCGCTGCTGTGGCCATCCCTTGAGTTTGGTTCCAGGAACAGAATCTTTTCCATTTTTCAGCATAGGATTTTCTAGTACTAGGCCTCCTTGCCTCCAGAATGACATCCATCACTTGTTTACTGAGGGATGGTAACTGAGAGATCAGGTAATTAGCCAGGCTGCCAGGTTCAGGGTTTGAAGCTGTAGGTGCAGACTCTGGCCCTCCTGCTGGGACAGCAGGGCAGGGGTCTGAGGCAGGTGTCATGGTGCCAGCAGTGACACACTGCGCAAGAGGGGGTACCAGTGTTGGCATGGCCAGTCTGGTGCAATCAGTATTTTCCTTGGTTTGTCCTGTTTGATCTTTAGTAGTACTTTGGAGAGGAGAGGCAGAGGGAGAAAGGAATAAACTGATAGGTTTTTCCTGGTAAAGGACAGGGCATCCACTTTCCAAGCTAGCTTGTGGGGAGTCCTTGTGCAGAATTTGTCCAATTGGTAGTTCTGGGGAGAGGCAAACAGGTCTATCTCTGGGCTCCCCCATTTTTTTCTCAACATGATGAATATCTTTGGTTCCAGTTTCCACTTGTGTGAGTCCATGAGATTTCTGCTTAGGTCATCTGCCAGTGTATTTAGTTTTCCTGGCAGGAATTGATCCTGTAGGTGCACTTGGTAGCTCAAGGCTGTGTTCCACAGAGCCACAGCTAGTCTGCAGAGAGGGTATGAGTGGGTTCCTCCCTGCTTGTTTATGTACAACATAACAGTGGTGCTGTCCGTCTTTACTAATAATTGGTAATCTGAATTAGACAATTGTCCAGGTATGGGTATATTTGAATATTTGAATATTTCTTTGCCTGCAAAATGCAATGACTGGAGCTAGGCACTTGTGAATACCCTGGGTTCAGTAGATAAGCCAAAGGGCAGTGCAGAGAACTGATAGTGCATGTAGCCTGCTTTGAAGCGTAGGTATCTTCTGCAAGATTCCCTTATTGGGATGTGCAGGTAGGCTTCCTTTAAATCCAGTGTTGCAAACAAGGCATCCTTGCCTAGCATAGGAAGCAGCTGATGAAGAGTTAGCATCTTGAATTTTGGAATTACCAAAAATATGTTTAGGATAGATAGGTCCAGGATAGGACACTTAGAATTGTCTTTTCTGGGTAACAGAAAAAGTCTTGAGTAGAAACCTTGTCCCCATTCTTCTTCTGGGACAGGCTGAATAGCCCTGGTACTTAAAAGAGAGAGAACTTGCTTTTGAGCCTCTGCCCACTGATTTGGGGGTAGGACTGGCCAACTGTTTGGGGTTGGTAAGGAGTGGAAGTGGAATCTGTATCCTTGGGAAACTATATTTAAAACCCATTTGTTCTGGGTAATGAGTTCCCAATCTTTTTGCCTGCAGGGCAATCTTTCCCCCTAAAGGAACAGTCAGTTGTGCAGGGCTTGGAAGGTCTAAAGTTAGGTCATTGAGACAGTTTACCATAGGGGGGATTCTTACTACTCCCTGCTTTGGAAGTGGGAACCCCCCACTGCTTAGTCCTGTGAGTACCTTGGGACTGCAGCCTGGGTGTTCTGCTGGTTTTGGGTTTGGACTGAGAAGGCCTGGAAGAGGCAGGAAAGGACCAATTCTTAGAGGGCCAATGCCTACTAAATCTGGGAGGCTGTACTTGCAGGAAATCTTTAACAGTTTGCATAGACTTAGGTTTTTCCTCCATCTTTTTAAGTACTTCTTCTGCTTTGTTGCCAAACAAGCGGTCTTGGATTAAGGGGTCATCCAGCAATTTAGCTTTAACATGATCTGGTAAAGATTGCTCCTTAAGCCAAACATGCCTTCTAAGTACAGCAGCCCTGCAAGATGTCTCTAATTAATCAAAACCACATTGCAAAGTATGTTTTCCAACTTGTTCAGCAGAATGCATTAAATCCTGTAAATCTTTATTTTCAGCACAGTCAGGAATCAACATCAGTTTCTGTTTAAGCAATCCAATAATATGCTGCTGATACTTTAACATATGAAACTGGCATTTTAAGGCCCTAATAGCCAAGGTTGCAGAAGTGTATATCTTCTTACCCCATCTATCCAGTGCCCTGGATTCTCTATCAGAGGGGGTAGTATTTTTGGCAGTAGTAGCCTTAATGCCCTTGGGTCCCTGTGAAATGGTCTCAGGATCCACAGTAGGATTTTTAAAGAGGAACATGTGAGAGTCAGGAACCCCGTAATACCTATCAGGTTTTCTGTGAGCAGAAGGTTAAGAGTCAGGGGCCAGACTAGATTCTGAGAAGGCATCATCAACAATGTCCAGTACAGGAGGGATAGCTAAAGGCCTGTGTTGGGGCAGGAGTAAAAAATCCCTAAGCCTCTTTTTGGAGTTAGAGTAATCCTGGCTTTCCCAGCGAAAATGCTCCCTAAGAGTATGCAAGGTTTCACCAAAAGGGAAATCCTCTGGAGGGGAAGCAGAGGGAATGGAGTCCTCTGCATTAGAATCCTCATAGGTAGATAAGGGTAAATCCTGGTCATCAGAGGAAACAAAATTTCAGAGTCCTGATCAGAAGAATCAGAAGGCAAATTAGTCCTAGTTCTCTTAGAGGGGGAAGGGTGGCTTCCCCTGATTAGAGTAATAAGGTCTTCAGCCATTTTTATCATTTGTTTTTTTAGGCATAGGGGCCTGACCACGTGGTCTGGGTGTCAGTTTTCTAGGCATGGATCGAGTTTTAGCCCTTGAGGGAGAAGATGGCGTCGGTTTAATATGCAAGTCAGTAGGCCTGAATGCACCCTCAGAAGCCGGTTCCTGTACAGCGGCTCCAGACCCATCCAAGGTAGAAACATCCACAGGTTCGACAGTCGAAGAAGCATCTCGCTGCATACCACACTCTGAAGTAGTGGGTATCAGTGGCTGCAAAAGCACCTCACTGAGTACCGGCAAAGTGGTGACTAGCTTAAGAGAAGCGTCATCGGCAGCTTTGGACCTATGCAGTCTGTCTCTGTCTTTATCTTTGCGTTTTGTCGGAATGTCGGTAGTCGGGTGGATTACCGAAGCCATTTCTGGATAATTGAATTGAGTACCAAAATATTTAGAAGCATAAATAAATCAACGACGGATAGTTCAAAGTTTGAATAAGGCACAAAACCGACAGTGAGGTACGTTGTGGTCTGGGCTTAAGCAAGGAATGCAGTATGAATTAAAATCTTTATGAGGTATTTGCTTTCCACAAGAAATACAATTATTAACTTTTACTGACATCGGTTTAGAGCAAGAAAAAGGTTCCCCAATGGGTTACTTTGCTTAGTTAAAGACTTCGGTTCTGAAACTCGAAAATGAAAATATCAGGAGTCGACCAACTAGCACTTGCGAACTGCTTCTGCTTCGGGCACCGCATGGCAAGAAAGACTGATGTAATGATGTCGGCTGCATGCTTTATACCCCTGATGACCTGACGTCATGGAAGATGAGACAGCAAGCGACGCAGGACCCAAGACTTTGATAATCAGGCCGACTGAGGGCTACTGCAAGCAGATAACCCAAATGTGATGACTGCAACTGTGAAACACAAAGAACATCATGTTATTTCCTGTGGGATATCAGATCATTTCATCAGTAACTGAGGAAAAAGAAAATGTTATATATGTGGAGAAATACAACACTGTGCCAAAAATGTGAAATTGAAATGCTATACCTGTAAAAAAATGATCTTGTGTGAATGGATTACAAATAAAGTGTATATATTGTAGAAGGGGAGTTAGATATTCATCAAAAAGAAAAAGAACAAAAACAAATGCATACAGAACAAGAAATAGTGGGAGATGATAAAGAGAAAGGTGGGGAAGAAGGTAAGAAATTGATAAAGGTAAAGAAATAGAGGAAGGCTAAAAAATAAGTGATAATGAAGACAAACAATGGAATGTAGTGAAGAAAAAGAAACATGCAATTGGTAAAAGGGTAAGAAAAAGGAAAATAAAAATTTGTGGGAACCAATATAAAAGAATAAAGAAAGGAAAGGGTTGAAAAAGGTAAAGACATTAATTGTTTAGAAATACTACTTGAAAAGAGAGAGAAGAATAACTGTATATTAGTAGCTGTAAATGTAAATAGTATGAAAAGCTTAGTTAGAAGATTAGATATTTTGGAATTGTGCAAAAGACTTGACACAGATTATGTTTATCTTGTAAGATATAAGATTTTTAAATAGAGATGAAACAGTACAAACAGAAAGATTATGAGGAGATAACATAGTGTGGAATTTAGGAAGAGAGATTTGTATAGGTGTATGCATTTTATGTAAAGACTCGATTATAATATTAGATGTGATATTAGTCATAATGGTAGAGTAACAATTTTAGATGTAAGATGGAAAGACAGAACAAGTATATTGAATTATTATATACTTTATGCATTCATTCACAAGCAAGGAAAGGGAAAATATGTTTCAAAGAATTTTAGATTATATGACAGTCAACATGGGTATTATAATTGTAGGTGAAGGATAAAAAACAATCTCAAATGAACAAAGAATAATCCAAAATGCACTGTGACCAAAAACTTAGCAGTTTCATTCTTTTTATTAGATAAATCAGCAGAACTTCATCTGAAAGATTTCTGATGAAGTTCTGTTCTTTTATGTACTAAAGAGAACAAAAGCACTAAGTTTTTGGTCACAGTGAATTGCCTTCCCTTTTTGATATAATTGTAGGTGACTTTGACTGTGATTTCAGAAGAAAAAAGAAAAAAAAATGTGATGATGTGAATAAAATATTAGAAGAAATTAGGTATGGAAAATCTAGATTATGGGGATCCAATAGGCGAATGTATAGTAGGGGTGAACGTGGAACAGAAACAGTTATTTCTTGATATCATCAGGAATAGAGACAACAGAGAAAAGTGTGATGGAAACAGGGTTTTCAGATCATGTTGCTATTTGGACAGACATTAAAAATAAAGAATTTAAGTAGGAAGAGGAATAAAGAGGCTCAATAAGAAAAAATGGGAAAAGAAAGAAAAAAATGATAGCTATGGAGCTTTGGAATGATCACATTGGTATGAGTGATTTTTTATAAGAATTGATCTGAATAGTAGATGATATTTAGAAATATAAAAAATGTTATATAGAGTGGCAATTGCAAAATAGGAGAGAAATACAAAAAAGATTATGTTAAGCTAATTAATGAGGCATTCAATAATATTGAAAGAAATGAAAGAGAACGAAAAGGAATTATGTGAAATGGATCAAGAGAAATTTAAATACTTATTATATAAACAAAGATATTCCTTGCAAGAAAGAAAAAAGACGTGGCTCCATACCTGAGTAAAAATCGTTAAAGAAAATAATAGTATAATGAGAGAAATTTAAAATGCATTAGGTAAGATTCAAAGCAGACTGTGGTAGAGTATGTAAAATAAATGTTTAAAGAAAAAAGATACAGAGAAAGAAACAGTGGAAGGTAAAGATGCTTGCAGAATATGATAATAATGGATTAGAAAGAGAAATACTTTTAGAAGAAATGGACAAAATATTAGCATCAGTCAATTACATTATGAGAAAATTAAAGCCATACAAGCAAGAACAGAAGGAGTGAAGAATATGATAAAATGTCAAGATTTTTATGGAGATTAACTATAAGTAAATTACCGGTAAAGGCCAACGTGCCATATAAAAAACAAGAGGAGATAATATTTATATTTTGGAAAGAATTTGAAACAACAGATGATGTATTTTTGAAGTATAAAAGAGTTGTGAAATTATGGAAAAAAAATTAGGTGACTTGAGATACTTTGATGATATAAAGTGTGTCAATGATGTTAATATGAACATGACTGAATATGTTTCTTATGGAAATAAAAGCAAGGGATATGTAGAAGACTGATAAGAAAATGTTTAATGTAATATTATTTGCAATCAAAGAGGGAAAGAACCAATGTTTAATGCAAAATTAAATTTGGCAGCAATGTTGGAAAAAATAAGATTCTGGCTTCAAAAATGGAGTGGTGGGTCAATAATTTATTTGGAACATTACATTTGTGTATAACTAGAAGACAGAAATTGGTAAACTGAATAATATAGCATGTATAATATTGTAAATGTAAATATTCTAAATATTATGTAAATACTACAAATATGTTTAAAATAAAGGACCCCTACTTCTTTTGATAGGTGCTATGGAATCTTTTGCACCCACCTTAGCTACCATCAAACCAGGCAGGTGGGGCCTTGGTTTAACATCTCATCTGAAGAACAACATACTCAGGAGTACAGCAAACCCTTATGCTGCACTGCAGTGTCAGCACCTTATTTACCTAGTGTAGGAATAGAAACCACAGCCTTCTGCACCAAAGGCAAGTGTGCTACCTGCTGCACTACTGACCCTGGCAGTTGCTAGCTCCTAGGCAACCATCCATAGTCTGCAAAAGGGGTAGGATCTGGTTCCCCTGTTTGTTTGTTTGTTTATTTATCACATCACTGTAGTAGCGTCTCTGAGTACTTGTAGCAGTATTGAAATCCAAAGATGGTTCAACGATCTAAAAGTATTTATTACAGACATCATTTATTTGTCATTTATATGATTTAATTTATCCTGTTTGTTCTACAGACCCTGAACTTTCACCCCCATATTGGATACAGCTCCCCAACCAAATTATGAGGCATCCCTGGTTACAGACTGATTGAAAGCCGAAAGAGAAAAAGTGATACAAAGGTCAATAACTGATTCACTCACCAGTGCAATTCCTTTTTACAAATTCTAGCACTAAGATTCGAAAAGATATGGGGTGCTGGTGTTGGAACCAAACTGATATGATGAACCACTGGACTTTGCTCATGTGATGTCTGGCCAAAGAAATCAAGAGAAGTGTAAAGGACCTGAAACCTATGATCGGAGATATTCCCTGACAGATACTAGAGTCTGGTTGGAAAATATCATAAATTATTCTTTATAACATTCTACTTTGTCCTAAAGGAGAAAAGCCACTATGAATGAAGTATCCCAGAGAAATTCCAAAAACACTATCCTGTGACAGAATGGCAGAAGACTTGTTTAAGTTCACCTAGAATCCCAGACTGTGAAAAACATTTTGTTTACCCAATCCAGATATTTTTGACATCTTGTAAAAACATTTCACAAATAAGGCAGTCATCTAAATATTGAAAAATGTGAATTCCCTGTAACCTGCAATAGAGTATTACATGAGTCAGGTACTTTGTAAATACTCTTGGAGCTGCTGACAATCCAAACGGTAAAGTAGATAAATAAAAAATGAAAAACAGACACAGAGAAAAATAAAAAGCATCTGAAATCTTTGAGAACTGGAATGTGATGACAAGCATATTTCACATCCAGAGATACTAGTAAATCAAGAGGAAGAATGAGACATAAGAGATACTGTATAGAGCATTTTGACTTTTGGGATTTTGATATGAAAGTTTAGAAAAGAAAGGTCTTCAACAAGATTCCAAATCTCCTCTAGTTTCTTGACACCAGGAATGTTCTTGAATAAAACCCTTTTCCTATTTGCTTTGCAGAAACAGGTCCTATAATCTATGAGACACAATATTAAAATATGTTAGAATTTGAGAGAAAAAATAGTAATGGTGAAGAAACTAAATGGACCAAAATATGTTGCTAGCAAGCATATAATGCAGGGGTCTGTTAAGTAAGTTAATAGATATGGAAAGATGTACATTAAGAGCAACTATAACTGTGGAACAAGTGGACTACAATACTTAGGTAAATGTAGTACATGTCCCACATATTACATTAGCAAGACAGAGTGCCCTTTTGTTATATGCATATATATGAACACATATATGAAATTAGAAAGGCAGACTGCAATAAGAATTTAGGGATGCATTCCAATGAATGTGTTGGTTTTACAATATTTCAGCTCTGTGTTGTAGAAAAGGTGCACAAGAATCCATGGAGGGATTACGGGATTTCATTTTGGAATTGCATGAACTGCAGTGGCAATTAAGGTTGAGGGATGATTACCGTCTTGAGATTAATGAAATAATTTCTGTTGCAAGCCTTTTGGTATTAAAGTTCTGTAACTTACAGCACAGCTGCAATTTAAGAAATACTTTCATTTATACATTTTCTCAAAACATATTTTAAAACAAAATGATTACTGAATGGAGGTTTTTAGCATTAGTCATTAGATGAATTTGTTGTAATTTTACTGACAGGACATATACAAACACCCACACACACACACACATATAAATATATATATATATATATATATATATATATATATATATATATATGTATAGAGAGAGAGAGAGTTATGGGAGAAGTGCAATGGTACATTCTGAAGAAATCCATAAAGGATGAAAGCCGTCTATGTTTTATAATAAAATTGTGATCTTTAGAGTACATCAGTTGAACTGAATTTCAAGCATTTGTTTTTTGTTAGTTCTAATGAATTCACTGTTTGTCGGCATTGATTGATTATATCAGAACTAAACATGATAAATATTGCAGCAGGCCAGGCAAATTTCTGTCAATGCAAATATGTCATAGCTCAAACTACATGTGCTGAGAAGTACAATGCAATTCAAACAAAATCTGGATTGAGATGGATTAAAATCCCTAAGGGCAAAATGGTAATCAAAAGATTTTTGTATGTTTGACCATCTAAGGATAATTCAGTGAAATTTGCATCAATAACTCTCAAAGAAGTGTCAGATACTGTTTTGTAAACACAGGTATACAAAGTCACAATCTGGTATGATGCATTGCACTTGATTTCCATTGGAGGATTATATTCTACTCAGGCTGGGCTATGCACTCATGCAGAATATACCCATTCATGAGTCATTCCATCAAAAGTAAAAATGTTATGTATTTCACTGGACAAAACAACACTTTCATGACTGCAGGCATGGCATCAGTAAAGCTTCATGTGTTCAGAAAGACAATTTTCTGACATTAAATTCCACAAAAAATTGCAGTGCAATCAGTAAGAGTAATCTAGTAGCCTTAGGTGTATTATGTAGGTAGGTATCCCAGTATCACTGCCTGAATATCTTGCAGTGAATTCTCAAAAGGGTAGTGACTAGGGACAATTATACCAGCAGTAAATTGCCAGAATTTGTAGATGCCACTGTCACAGTCTAATATTTTACATTATATGTTTAACAGTGAAAACATATGATTTCTACACAGGTTGGGCTATACAGCACCAGACAAGAATATAGATGTGTATTAACTTGCCATTGTATCAGATGAAAAAATCATGTATATTTCTCCAGAAAAATTATTTGTTTCAGTACACAGTGGTTCAAACTTCATGGTGTGAATTAGCCAAAGGATGGGATCAAAGTGAGTGCTGATTTGAATTTAAATTACTGAGGGTAGAACTGCAGTCTTTAGTGAGCTTTGTACCTTTGTATCCTGTTATAGCTCTTTGAACATTCTGTTATGAACCATCAAACTGGAACTGACATATAGTATTTTTACATAGATATGAAATGCAAGGGTTTATTGGCCCCTCACTGACACAATCTGCCATCTTTCATTGCAATGAGGTTTTGCTGCAGGTTATATGGCTTCTCCTCAGGAAACTGAATGCAGCACTGCTCAAGAACAATCTTTTCTGTGCCATCATTGCAACAGAAGTAGAAATCAAAATATCTCTTTTGGAAAAAAGGATTTTTTTCAACTTTATCAGGCCACAGATCAAACTCCATAGACCGAAGCAGCCAAACTGGTGGGTCAACTTTATTACTGAGCCACTTTTAAATCCTTAATAGAAAATTGCTTTGTACCTGCCAATCTTATTATAATTCCCTGAAAACTGTATAATGAACACACAAAGAGAAGATGAAATATGAGTTTTATACAAAGGTACAGAATGCAGAGGTTCATAGGCCTTTGACTGTCATAGTATGACATTTTGCATTATACGCGGTTTTCACTGAGTGTATGCAACATCTTCTCAGGATACAGAATCAATGCTAGTACAGAATGTATAACTACCTAGTTGTTATTACATCAGAAGTAAAAATAATACATATTTCCCACAAAAAGGATTGAAATAAAAATCATACATATTTCTCACAAAAAGAATCGATTCCTTGTAGCATGCTACAGATGTATCTCAGTGGTCTGAAGTAGGCAATGTATCATGGTCAGATTTAGAGTTGAGCTCTGTTTAAATCCTTAATGACATAATTTAAATCGTACATGCAGTTCTACATTTTCTATGAAAACTGTGATTGGCACATGACCTTTTATACATGGATATTAAATGAGGGCATTAATAGGCCTTTCCCTGTCATAGTCTGGCATTTTGCATTGTACTCAGTTTCCAGTGGGGGTATATGACTTCTGCAGGTTGTAACATGCAACAGTAGTCCACAATGTCTCTGCACCGAGTTGGTTTTATATTTAAAAGAAAATCCTAAATAGTTCACAAGACCCAACGCCTTACTGATTTTAGACATACACAGTGAAGTACACTCCATAAAGATAAGGTTGAGAGGTGTCTTTAAATATTAAATCCTCAATTGGATGCATTCTGCTGTTGAGGAGCAAAACATAATTCTGAAATAAATGTTAGAATATTTTGTTTTCAGGGATATGGTCTAAAAAGTCTTGGTATGTCCAGTAGTCCCACATAGGCATATTGTTCTGTTTTTACCATCTGGTTCACAACAAACACGTACAACTCACGTTTTCAGACAGATAAAGTCAGTGTATAGCTGAATGATATCTTTAGTATGCTATTATGGAATGAGAAATAATGATATTCTTGTCTCAGACAAAGCGATAATTCCTGTCATGTAAATGATATTGCAAGATGTAGGTTGTTTACTTGCTCTGACAAACATGCATTTTTTACATTTGCTTTACTGAAGTAGTGTATTGATCTCAGTGGGCCATTTCCAGACAAAGCCTAGGTGAATATATATCACAATACAAAGAGATAAAGTTATATTACAGCATAGTGAAGAACATAAAGACACAGACCTATGCAAACTTTACACACGACAAACTAAAAGTTCATAGCTGAGCTTCTGGATTCTGCTTTCCGTTTACTATTATGCCATACAACATTCAATATAAGGCTTACTATCCATGTCTTACATTTTGAAAATATAAAATTATTTTCAAGCAGTAAAGAACTATTTGCAAGTAAGGTCAAATTTAGGCCAGAATGGTAATTTGAAAATGACAAAATTGCAGCATTTGCAAAGCTGTGAGGTGAAAGAAGTGCAGTTTTTAGTTGTTTTCATAGTAATATCTATAACAGTAATCAAAAACATATATATGTATATAAAGACATACCGATATATATATATATATATATATATATATATATATATATATATATATACACACACACACACACACATATATATATATATATATATATATATATATATATATATATATATATATATATATATATATATATATATATATATATATATATATATATATAGTGTTGCTGTGATTTCAGATGCTTAAAAATAATCCCCCGGCCTACACAATGTTTACATGTTAGGTTGATGAGCAGAAGCAGTAATCACATATGTATGCTGCTCATCATACCTACATGAATGGGAACACATTTTTCCATGGCCAGCAACAGAGCTGGCAGTCATGAAAACATGCTGAGCAGCATAAGCATGCACAGCAAACAAACAGACTTGCCTATGGGCTACATAGGGCAAATAATGCAAGCTTTACCAGCCAAGGAAAATGCACTGAGTGCAATGCACAGAAATCAAACATATGAATACAGAAATAAGTAAGAAGGAAGGCATGGAAAGTATACTGAGGACAATATGGACAAAAATCAAAGATATATATACAGAAATAAGTAAGTGGGGAGGGTAAATATTTAAATTGCATTATCATATTGATTTAAAGGTGCTGATATGACAAAGACAATTTTATAATAATAAAATTGTACAATATGTATATCATAATACCTATATTATAATAATGGTAGACATACTTCCTGAGCAAACATAAGTACATAAAAGCAGACATGATATTATAGGATGTGAGAGTTACACAAAGTAACATTGTAACACAGGGCATTAAATGAGATATAAAAGTCATTAACATGCTGAGTTGAGATGACAGTTAGCAAGGACAGTACATACTTTAGGGGATATTTGCACAGCATGCATTTCGTCAATATAATATGCTGAAAAATAAAAATGTCTCAAAGGCCACAATCTGCTTTTGCAAGAATTTAACATATGCCATCAATGTTATCTCTGAGCTGTGCCATTAACTGCACATGCCACAGAAATAGGCATAACACATGTATAAGATCACTCTTGAAGGGAATTATGCACATCGATATTCTAATGGGTATGCATCCCATACACAGGGGTGTGTGTGGCATTACAAATGTGGGAATAGAGTGTGACATACATAATACCATTACCAAAGGCACTCCTGCCTGACACAGTTATTGTGCATACAGACATGAACAGATGCAAACACCACACTATGATGTGATTTATTCCACAGAGCTGTGTAATGTCTGCATCTGTCACAGAAGATAGCAATGGATATTGTCATAAACAACTGAAATTAATGTGTGAATTAAGAAAGGATCCCTGATAATGAATTTCATATCAACATGTTAGACTGATAGCAAATAAATGATTATGCTTCATTTACACACAACTGCGATCAGTCCTATATCAATGCTCCTTGGTCAAGGAAGGTTTCTCTGTATTTTTGTACACCTACCACCTAAGAACCTGAGCACACTCATGTACAATGCACTGAATGCATGTGACAAAGTAGAACTCTCATCATGACAATGGCAGAACAAATTTCTACTGCCATAAAATCCAAACATGCATTCACATGTATTTGTGCAACATATCAATGGATAATACTGATGTGATATAAATGGTGTTGTGTAACATCAGTACGTCTACATAAAATGATTCCCTAATCTAAAACTGAACATCAAGCTGTACAACTGCTCCAACTAACAATATAGCTATGAATCACAAGTGCCACAGTGGAACTCCACCTATATGAAGGGATTACATCAGATATAGTTCATTTGCCCATAATTGTTATCTGATAAAATGGATGGGGGAGGTCACTGCCACTCAGTAAGTACACATTAGAATTAAAAAGGGGTATGTCATTCCTGTAGAACAGTTAAGGACATAAATGGTTACTGTCATTCAGTGGTGGTTTGGAACAACTGACTAAGCACTGAGGAAATCAACACAATAGTAGAAGCACTGATTGTACCATGGTATAAGTGCATCATCAGTTGTCATATGTGTGGTTATGTGAAAGCATTATATCATGTTAATGAATCAAGGAATATTTGTCCTTGTAATTACTTTGAAATAATCTTACTCTATTTCAGACAACATTGTCTGATGCTAGGTATACCCAAACATCCCTGTGGCCTCTTGCTGTTGAGACTGTGATGATAGAACAACAATTATTTACAATGTGGATATATTCCCAAATTAGAACACATACCTTACTTAGGCAACAACATACATTAACATCATATAATGTCCTCAGTCCTGAGGAGGCATCTTGCTACAACTGGTATGGAAGGACAATGTAATCAAATGACAGCATCAGTCTTTAATATAGTGTTTCAAAATGAAAATTATTATGTGACACTGCACATTTCAATGGATGACAGTGTATTATATTGATGTTTTCAATAAAAAGTGTCCCCACAGCACAGGCACAGGCGCACTGTATAGGTATACATCATATATGTATTTGCAGCCTGTTCTGCACAGTAAGAGAAAGAAACACACACTCACACAGAAGAGAGGCAGACCTGTGTTCAAGCTCCCTACCTGTCTACTGTTATAATCTACATGCAAGTGTATTATAGGCATGTACCACAGAAGTCTAACTGCATATGAGCCACAGTGCATCTTTGAAGAGATGACATCAGTTCTGTCTTGCAAAGGAGATGAGTGTGCAAAAATTACTTGTACTAACATGTAGAATTCTAAATGTTGTCAACACTAAGAGGTGTAAGACACTCCTTCAATCATTTACATTCACACACTCACACACACACACACACACACACACACACACACACACACACACACACACACACACACACACACACACAGAGTCAGGATGCTCTCACTGCTTTAGTGAATTATAGGCAAACGCCATAGAGGAAGTCTGACTGCATGTGAGCCTTACTTCTTCTTTGAAGGGAGCATCAGCTGTGTCTTACAAAGGAGATGTGTATTCAAAAATGACTTCTATAGCCATGGAGGATTTTAGATTTTTTTCAGTACTAAGAGGTGTAAGAAACTCCCACATCCCTTTACATTCAGACACAGTCAAGCATTTCTCATTGCTGTATTTGAACTCCCTACCTATCTAATGACACAGTCTCTATGCAGGTGTATTATATGCATGTGCCACCACAGATGTCTGACTTTAGCAGTGTTACAGCGCATTTTTAAAAGGATGACTTCATCAATATGTTGAAGACAATTTGTGTTTATGGACGGAGGGAAAAGGGGATGCAGTATTCATCCAACCATGTAAATGTTTCTCAAGAATGAGTGTCAAATGATCACAGCTTTTGAATTAATGTTCCAAGAATGCAACAGCCACCATCATCACACACATACAAGTTGACTGCTGTGAGATTAAACCCCCCTGTCTATCAAGTTACACAATGTAGAGAACACAGTGCTTAATGCAAGTGCCAGTGCAGAAGTCTGACTTGTGTGAGACTGCACTTTATAGAGGATGACATCACTATTGTGATCCAGAGAAGATGATGTTGGGATAAGGGTCTGATATTGATTTGGACTCACCCTCCAGTGTAAAAATTTCTCCAGACTGCTAGATCAGTGAGGTCAGCAGTACTTAAGTTCATATTTACACAACCCCATAAATATACGTATACATACACAAGCTGACTGTTGTGAGATTAGAACCCCCTACCTATCTAGTTCCACAGTCTAGTAGGCACAGTACATAACACAATAACATAACAATGCTTTAAAACCCGCATTTGCACAGTTTTGCACAATTTTGCGACTAAAGCAGCATCGGACAGCACCGCTTAAACGGGTTTAAACTATTGCTGGCTCTACAAAGTCTGCTCTTCACTTTTTCCCTTAGAACTGTTCTAAATCTCAAAGTAAGCACTCTATTTTCATTCTAAAGCCCTGCAGTTGCTTGTATAAATAATCTTATAAGTAAGCACTAATAAACTAAAGCACTACACCCTCTTATACTCCCTTAAAGTACTTGGCTCCTTATCGGTCCTTTTTGATCAGTCAAAAAGTAGTTCCTTATACTATTCTGGCATGTCCAAAAGTCAGTTTTGGGTTTACTCTCCAGTCCAGCTGGTGAATCTGGGAATCTGGAGGCAATGTTACAACTGCCTTATGTACACAGACCACCCTCTCCTCCTCCCAACAAGCTCAAATATATGTGAGAGATGCAACTATATAGCCAAACTGGAGGCTGAGCTCTCTCAACCCAGTACTGGCGCAGTCAGTCAGGCAGAGAAGGTAACCACACACACCACAAATCCAGTCTCACACAGACCTATCGCAACAGCAAACCAAACACATAAACACACAAAAACATACTCGGAGGCTCTAAATAAAAATCTTCTCAAGCAGCAGAGACCTCCAAAGCAGACATCTAAGCAACCGCTACCCTACAACAATACCCACGTATCACACAGTTCACAAAGTCAGTGTGCCACACAGTCACAGCCCTTAAGGCTAAACAACACACCTAATACACTTGTAATAGGTGACTATATTGTCGGACACACTGATGTCCCACTCACCAGGCTGAACAAGAAGAAGGTCACTGTAAGCTGCCTGTCAGGTGCCAGGATCCGCCACATAACACAAGCACTCAGGTCACTCCAAAGCAAGTACAAATATGACTCTGTCATTGTCCATGCTGGTGTGAATGACCTGAGATGTACCTCCCTGGACTACATGAAAAGAGACATAGAGGAGCTCTCTGATCATGTAGCCCAGGCCGGAATGACCCTGACCTTGAGTAGCATCTTACCCTCACCAAGAATAATGCCACAGTATAAAGACAAAATGATCAATTTTAACAATTGGCTAAAGTATTGGTGTCATTCAAAGGGGATCCAGTGTCTGCCAGCCTGGGATGACATGCTCGACAAGCCACGTTGCTTCACTAGGGATGGCTTGCACCTGTCACCCCTGGGCTTTCGAATATTGGCTAAGGCTCTTGCCACCCCCATAGTGCCTTTTTTAGGCAAGGCTCAAAAGACAAACCCACCTCCATAGACAACACAAGGAAAAAGAAATTAAGTGTAATGCTGCTCAATGCCAGAAGTCTAAACCTCAAGATGCATGCACTTGAGGCTCTCCTCAGTATGGAGAATATCGATATCTGTGCAGTAACAGAAACCTGGTTCAAGGCTCCTGAGAGCACCCCAGCACTACCAGGTTATACCTCATACCATGCTTTTCGGCCCCAGAACTCGGACCGAACCACAAAAAGAGGGGGAGTATCCATATTCATCAAAGATACCCACACCTCCAGGTTAGTGGCACTGCACGAAGCATCAGAGACCATCCATGTGCAACTAACAGTGGGCAAAACTGCCTTTCAGTTTGTAGCCTGCTACAGACCACCCTCCCAAACTCAGGAACCCCACTCAGCTTTCCTGAGAACACTGGAGAATATGATGGTCTCTCCAAACACCATCATACTGGGTGACTTCAACTACCCAAACATAAACTGGGAGCACTACTCAAGCCCCAACACCCTCGCCCAACGCTTCCTAGAATTTATAAACTCAAATGCTATGGAACAACTGGTCACCACTCCCACAAGAGGGAAAAACATATTGGACCTGATCATCACCAACATGGGGACTCTATATTCCATACCAGAGGTATACCCCTCATTGGTAAGATCTGACCATAAATTAATCTCACTGGACATCCATATCCCTTCCCCACCCCCAGCCAAGGAAACCATGGTGAAGAACTTCTCAAAAGCAAACTTCACACTTCTCAAAACGGAGGTGGAATCCTTCAAAGCCCCCGGACCAGTGGAAAATACGGCCCAAACCACAGAATCCTTTACAAACGCATTCTATGGACACCTACAGGAATGCATGGATCGTGCTATCCCAAATAAAACCAAGACTCACTCCTCCAAAGGCAGGAGACCTGTCTGGTGGACCCCCAGCCATAAATAAGCTGTACAACAGAAAGAGGAAGCTACTACATGATAGAGCAAAATCCCAAAAAGGGAAGGCATCTCTGATCAGTACTAGCAAGAAACTACGATCCCTCATAAAATTATCTAAGGCCAGCTTCGAAAGAAACATTGCACAAGTTGCTAAAGATAATCACAAGGCCTTCTTTAGTTATGTCAGGAACCTGGGTGGCAACTCCCAGATATGCTCTGAGTTAGTGCAAAATGACAAAAAATACACTGAAACCACAGACATTGCCAACATCCTGGCAGACAGGTTCAGTGCAAACTTCTCCCCTCCTTCCCCCCCAAAAGAGCAAATGTCTATCCCAACTGAGTGTAGCCTCCCTGACATCACAGATGCACAGGTGAGAGCTGCCCTCTCCAAAGCAAAAAACACAGCATCAATGGGACCGGATGGTGTCCCGGGCTGCGTCTTGCATGAGCTCCAAGAAGACCTAAACCCTCACATAAAGTCACTGCTCAATCTCAGCCTTACTACAGGATATGTACCCAAGGAATGGCGTACAGCAACAGTGGTCCCACTCCACAAAGGTGGTGCCACAACGGACCCCGGAAACTATCACCCTATAAGCCTGACTAGCCTGGTCTGCAAAGCTATGGAGCGTATCATCATGGAACTCATAAACAAAGACATTGGGATCCTACCCAATTCGGCTTTGTTAAGGGAAGATCTTGCCTCCTGAACCTGGTCGAAATCTTTGAAACAGTCACCAAAGCCATAGATGAAGGGGAAGGTAGTCCACACAGCTTACCTGGACCTCGCAAAAGCCTTCGACACAATACCCCACTCGGGCATCATAAATAAGCTCACCAGCTTAAATATCAACCCCTATGTCACAAGTTGGGTTGCAAACTGGCTCAGGGATAGAACCCACATGGTCAGAATTGCAGGTGCCATGTCAGACTCTAAACCAGTTACAAGTGGCGTCCCACAAGGCTCAGTCCTGGGATCTCTCTTGTTCGGTATATATTTCTCTGAGGTACAGGCTAACATGGGAGGACTATGGCTGACCAAGTTCACAGATGACTGCAAACTGGGTGCCATAATCGACTCGCCGACTGACACAAGCATCTTCCAAAAGGGTCTCACAGAGACGGATAACTGGTGCCAGAGCCATGGCCTAAAGCTAAATGCCAAAAAGTGCATAGTCATCCCCTTTGGGAAAAACAAAGTGCCCACAAATTACCACATAGGTTGTAATCCATTAAGTACGGAAGAAGTAATTAGGGATTTGGGGACCCAAGTAGATCACAATCTCTCCTTTGACAATCCAATTGCCAAAGTGGTTAGAAAGACCTTCTACATAGCCCATCATGAAAGGGTTCACATCTAGATCAAGAGAGGTCATTGTGCCCCTCTACTCATCACTCATCAGGCCCATAATTGAATACAATGCCCCATTTGGGATGTACCTTACCCGACACCTGTAGCAACTGTAAAGACCCCAAAAGTACCTCACCAAGAGGATCAAGGGACTCAAACAGATGCCCTACGCAGTTAGGCTAAATAAACTCCAGCTCTACTCAGTTGCTTACCGCCTACTCAGAGGCGATCTGTGCCTGACGTATAAAGCCATGTCCAAACCAGAATTAATGGACATGCTCCACCTCAAGAAATCCAAATCCCTTAGAGCTACATGCTCCAGGGACTTAAACCTCAGCACAGAAATAAATAGGACATGCTGGAGGGACAGATTCATATCCCAGAGGCTCCCCTCACTCTGGAACAAAATCCCAATCCATGTTAGGCAGAGCCCCTCAATGACCCTCTTCAAGAGAAATCTTGACGAGTGGATGGGAGATCGTAGGTTTACCCCTGGGATCCCTTCTATGTCCCTACTAGAGAGAGGCACAGTAAACTAAACTTAAAAGGGCTATCTTCTGTGACCTACTATACAGAGGCACAGTCAACTAATCTAAAAGGGTGGCGAAAGCCAAACACACTCTGGCTAGGCTTATATATGCCCTAGGGCAGATAGCCTAGTATCAACCTATGAATCTATGAACCTATGAACAAGAGCCACCACGGCAGTCTGATTTTTACATTGTGAAACTGCACTTTATCGAGGATGACTTAACTGATGTGTTCCAGATTAGATGATGTTGGCAGAATGGTCTGACACTGATGTGGACTCACCCTCCAGTGTAATAGTTTCTCAAGACTGTTTCTGTGGTATAAGGTGCAGGTGCAGATAGTTTAGATAAAGAACACAGGTTATATTACGAGTGTGAATCCAGCTAAAAGACACTTTTGTGGGAGGTTGGTATAATGGTTAAGGTATTTACCTTACAAACACTAGGTTCAGGGTTTGATTCTCACGTGGGATAATTGGCTAGGCTTAAAATGACTCATAAGGGCAGTTAGCCTAGTACTAATCTATGGACCTATAAATCTATAACTCATTTACCACCATAATACCTCCATTATACAGAAAGCTTTCTACATGGCCCACCTCATTAGTAAGGACATCTTACCCAGGAACAAGAGGGTCATGACATCCCTGTATTCTTCCCTTATAAGACCCATTATTGAGTACAATACCTCATTCAGCATGTACCTCACAAAGCACATGCAGCAGCTGGACAGAGCACAGAGGTTCCTCACTAGGAGAATCCAGGGCCTCAAACATCTACCCTACACAGATAGGCTAAAAGCCCTGTCTCTCTACTCAGTCTCATACAGACTCCTCAAAAGTGACCTGTGTCTGGCATACAAAGCAATCTCAGACCTCGTCTTGATGGGACTGCTGCATATCTACAAGTCAAGTTCCACTTAAGTAACCCACATGCATGACCTCAACCTGGTCTGTGACTTCAATTGGACTTGATGGCAGGACAGATTTGTGTCCCAGAGACCCCCCTTCTGTGGAATAGACTCCCTCTCCACATCAAGCACAGTACCTCATTAACTCTTTTTAAGTGCAACCTGGATAACTGGATGGGGAACAGAAAATAGACACCTGGGATTCCACCTGTGTCCCTGATGGACAGGCGTATCAGGTGCTGAATTGTCAGAACAATGGCTAAATTCTTGGCTAGGCATGTAAGGGCCACAGGGCCAATAGCTTAGTAACTTCCTATGATCCTATTCAGTGTGGCCAACAGTACTTAAGGTCACATTTACATGACTCTACACACACACACACACACACACACACACACACACACACACACACGTTAAATATTCTGAGATTAGAACCTCCTACTTATCATGTTACACTACCTAGAGCACACAGTACTTAACACAAGCTCCATAGCATCAGTCTGACTTTGACAGTATAAGAGTGTATTTTATGCATAATACATAATGAAATTATTGTTATATTTCAGAGAAGATATTGTTGGGAGAAGGGTCTGACACTGATGTGGACTCACTCACCAATGCAAAACTTTCTCCAGACTGCTAGTTCAGTGCAGGCCAGCAGTACGCAAGGTCATATTTACACATCTCTATACAGGACCCCCCCCCCCACACACACACACACACACACACACACACACACACACACACACTGAGTGATGTGAGATTAGAACCCCCTAATGATCTAGTTGCACAATCTAGAGGATGCATTAGTTAATGCAAGTGTAACCACAAAATTATGATTTTTTACAGTGTGAGAGTGCACTTTATAGAGGATGACATAATCATATTCCAGAGAAGATGATGTTGGGAGAAGGGTCTGGCATTGATGTGAACTCGCCCTCCAATGTAAAAGTTTCTCCACACTACTAGTTCAGTGAGGCCAACAGTATGTAAAGTCATATTTACACAATTCTATACACAACTCCGCATAAACACACACACACACACACACACACACACACACACACACACACACACACACACACACACACACACACACACACACACATTGACTGCTGTGAGATAAGAACCCCCCCTACCTATCTAGTTACAAAATGTAGAGGACACAGTACTTAACACAAGCACCACTGAAGAAGTCTGCCTTCTATAGTGTGACAGTGCAGTATACATAGAATTAGTTTCTCATTGTGTCAGAAAAGATATTGTGCTGTTGACGTTTTTCTGCAAAGCCATATTTGTCAATATGAAGGATTAAGTGCAATCTTCTGATCAATAATAAATACATACTGCTAACGTAGGTCAGCTATGCTGTCATTAATGTATACAGCAGAACTGATACTGACATGTATCTGTTTTACAAAGTGTTGTGTAGATGAGACACACACACTTGTGAAACACAGGATGGGCAATGAAGCATTCATGGCTAATGTAAACCTTAATGAATGCTACTGATATTAGCAATGGCATCTGTTCATGATTGACCAATGTGCACTGTCAATGTAAAACAATCCTTAATGTTCCAATGCAGTAGGGCTCAGTAATGATGAAGTATGTGTGCTAAGGCTCTATGTAGTTGTATATCATTTGCAAATGTATGTGCTGTAGTGCAGACATAATAGTACAAAAGGAAGTGTTCAGTCAACCACACAGTTGACTTGTGTACAGTATGCCATTTCCATGTAATGAAGAAATAATATGCAGGAACAATATTATCTGTTTTCAAAATCTCTTCCTAAAACCCAGTGCAGAGAAACTCATTTGTAAGGATGTTTGCAAAGTATTAGCACATGCATGAGTCTAATTTGATGTGTTAAACTTGGAATGTGAAGTAGCC
This sequence comes from Protopterus annectens, assembly GCF_019279795.1. NCBI lineage: Eukaryota > Metazoa > Chordata > Ceratodontiformes > Protopteridae > Protopterus > Protopterus annectens. Next base: position 1,717,176,058 of record NC_056725.1, read on the forward strand.
GTGTTCAGTGGTGCCCTTTGCTGACCTAAGTTCAAATAAAGAGCAGAGGGGAAATGGTTTGATTGTGATTAAATGTAAAACAGATCTGTTTTATGTCAATGTTTAATATGTCATGATGTCAGCATCTGTCATGGCAGTACCGGCTCAGTGTCTCACAGATATACACTTTGCATGTTGGATTCTATCTGTGTCATGTTAGGGTCAAAAGTTTAGTCAAAAATTAATTGCTGTGCTTGCCTTCCCCATTTGCATAATGTTAGGCAGTGAGCAAACAGGATTCAGTGCTGAAGGAAAAAAGTGAAAACTTTTACTTGGTTAGCCTTCTATAGCATAAACAGGCTTAGCAGCAATGTGTGTCCATCAGCACTCTTGATAGTACTAAGTGGAGAAAATCCACCTGTCATCTAACTTTCTCTGTGGCACAAGGTGTAAGCTTAGTGAGCTAAATGAAAAAGCAGAGATGAGGCAGTCCATTCAGCAGATAATTTTACAAAGGATATCAGAATGTGATTATTATAAGTAATTTTGATCATGACTGTAACACTACATAGGAATGATTATCCTAAATATGTTGATCTCCCAAACTGTGTTAGTAATGCCTACTGAAATAAACTTTAATACCTGCTGTATGCTTCAAGGGAAATCACAAGTTAATTGGGTGTACAAATTATTAATAATATCAAGGATGGTATGTATTTTGAAACAATTATTATGACTCAGCACATATCCTAATTATTTGTGGAGAGTAGGATGTCTTCTGAAATGAGGACATTATCTTTCCTCAGAGTAAGGCAGTAGCCAAATGATATAAGATGAACATGTCATTCATCAGCCTACTAAATATGTTACATTATAATGTGGTAAGCCAGAAGAGGTGATGAGGGACACAGAGATGGAGAGTCACATGAGTTTGTATTATTGCACATTTATGAACATCTTTATGGTGAGTTAATATTATTTCCTTATTCAGAATGTGCCCAGCTCTGTAACATTAAGTGACTGATATAGGGATATAGAAGGTGAAGGAGTTATAATATATACATCTAATTGAAGAAGGTGTAGAAAATTGGAAACATCATGTTGAAATGAGGATAGTGTTCTGTTGATAACAGATGTAGCACACACTCACATAAGCAATACTAATATGGAGAAAAATTACATTACTGTAATACATTTCAATCCCACATTGGAAGAGACACTCACGTGTTCAATAAAATCATTAGACAGGCACCAGTATTTACTACACTTATATCAACTGTAGCCTCCCTTACACTTTAGTGATATCTAGCAGCCTGATACATATGGAAGAGTAACTGTATCACAGTGTATTAGCCCAAGTGCGTTTTACTACATCATTGCAGATGTATTGGTATTTGCACTACGCTAACCCTGGTAATGTGGTGTAAGGCAAAAACTCACCACATTTTGCAATAACACTTAAAATGTCATTTAGTATCACATACTACTCATGTTCATTGCCAGAACTTGCACAAATGCTGAGGACTACAACTGATAAAATAGAAGAGGGTTAAACAGGTACATAGGCAACGCCTTCACAGGAAATAGACTTATAAAAACATGAAGTAAGAGTTTCACCTATTGCTTGATTACGACCCTTTGATCATTATCTCCATACCACAAAGGAGATCCTACTTCACAAATGTCAAAATCACATCATTGAAGTGACAGTCATAACCTGTTCAGCCAATGGAAGATGTAGGCATTAGCCTTTGTCAAAGTAATGACAGTATAAAAATATCATAAGATGAATAGTCGACAGTAAAAAGGGATGATAAAGAAGGAGTGAAGACAGAGAGAGATGGAGAAAGACATTGGTGTTATGGGTCATTAATGCTCATCTTTATGGTGTGTCCTCATTATTAATCTGTCATGCTCTTTATCATTACCTGATGGCTATGGTGATCAAGAAAGTTTAGGAGAGGGAAAACATGATTAAGGCATGAGTAGAATAGGTGTTTTAAGAATTCTTCCTAACAGTTATGGATGTCTTTACAAATGCGTTTTTGCCACAGTATTTAAAATCTGTTCAAGAAAGGTTGCAACTGTATAAAAATTAAGATGCATGTCATTAAACATATCTTAGAAATATAACATCATAGTAAAAAATAATGTGACGTATCCCTGATCCTATGGCCAAAAAAGCAATCTTCAGACAAGTGATTTATATCAACACTCCATGGGGAAGTAGCACTTTGTCAAATCTAGTAGAGAAAGAACTGTTAGAGTAACCGTTGCAAAGTATTGCCTTTATTCTGCCTTTAAGCTGTATTCCAATAGCACAGAGTGCTTAAGTACCTTCACATGAGGATAACCAGCTACTGCGGATGATGCAAACAACTGACCAAGCTTTGCCATAGGACATGAACAGCCATTCGCTGTCACTTGTTATTGGTGCATTATGCCAATCTCCATGCAAATGCTGAGGAGAAAAAGTGAAGGCTTTCTTATGGGCCATTTCTGGCCATGTCTGCTGTGTGTGATTCTATTTTTTGGCAAGATTAAACGTGTAAAAAAGGGGTTAATAGGGAAGTGGTGAAATACAGGGTGGAGGCAAGCAGATGGTAGGACACAGTAGAAAGAATAGAGCAATTTGCAGGAGGATAGTGTGAGAGAACCATAGCTGTCCACTTCTGCACAACATAAATGTAGAATTGTAGAAAGAATTTGCTGAATTTGTACTGTCACCACACCAAGGGTAGGTGACAACTACTGAATAATGTTGTAGAGCCAACTGTACCAAATCAAGTGTGTCAAGAAGGCACACAGGTAAGGTGGTGAGCCTTTTTAGGGAAGGGGCTTAGGAATGTGAGGGTCAGGTGGGTAGGGTAGGTGAGAAAAACAGGCACAGATATAGAGGTCATACAAGACAGACAGTGATGGTGACGAACACAAAAGGTTGGGGGACATCATAATTGGGGATAGGTATGACACATCAAAGGCACACCCACGTCAATGCTGAGAACAATAAGAATCTGGTCCTCACCCTCAGAGCCATCATCATGTGGCATCATATTTGCAATATGATGAAGCACCAGTTTTACGCAGCCAATTTGGGCACCAAGGCCCTGGGTGTCAAAATCAACACCTCCACTACTACTATTCCCAGAGCGTACCAGTACACCAGCAGCCATGACAGAGTTACCTGATGCAGAAGGAGCAGATAGGGTGGGGGTTGTGGAGCTAGAGCTGACTGGTTATGAGCTTGAAGTGCTGGGTGCTGGTGCTGGTGCTGCAACCTGTGGAGAGATGGCAGGCCAATCCACAGTGGTTGGTCTACCTCCCAGTGTTGAATGTCATTCTTTTAAGCAGAAATGTATGATAATAGAACAATTGTAAGCCATAGAAAATAAAAAAAAAAGAGAGAGAGAGAGAAAGAAAGAGAACGGTGGGGTGAGACAAAGAAGAGGGAAAGAATTAGATCAATGGCATGTCACATGACTTCATTATTTAAATACCTACACATTCATTATCCAGTGTATACACCTTTGCCACATTAAGATATAATGGGAAGGTCTTACTCTATTGTACCATTAATCAACTGCACCACTTTGATATCATGAATACAAGTATTTATTTGACTGTTGCCATATTGCATATAATTACAATAGTTAGTAGGTTTACAGTAAATCCTGATGGATATATATCCCTATGCCTCTATGAGGCTATTTAATCTCTCTTGATACACCTTCCTGTTTGCTACAATGTCTTCATTAGCTGTACAATACATAATGAATACCATTCTTGTCTGTCTACTACATTTTATATGATTGAATGGTGATTGGTCAGTATGCTTACATAACTGAGGGGTGTCAGCAGTTCTAAACTCATTCTTCCATCAGCCCTTCTTGTGTGGTGTCAGGTCACTGTATTGTTGACAATATTGATCTTCAGTGCATGAGGTGCCAGTTGCACTGGAAACAACCTTGGTTAAACTGTTACAAGCCTGAGTCTTATACTAAGACCCAGTAGAGTCCCCCTTCAGCAGCCTATGGCTGCAGTGTTTTACAAGGTGTGCCATAAAAATCCTGTACTCCTTGACACCCCACTATCATCTCCATCACCAGCCATGTCGGCAGAAGTCAAGAAAAAAGAAGTTATGCACTTACCATAACGTTCCATGTGAGTTGTTTATCTCACCTTTATTCTCACTGATGGGTTCGGAGCTGATCCTTGGCTCCGGCATGGCTGATAGCAAAGCTCAAGGTTTGCCAGTAGCTTGACACCAAGCCGCTTATCCCACAATGCACTGCTGGAATTACCTCAGATCTTGTTTATATATACCCTTTTATTTATGTCTACAAGGAAGCACTTCCCGAAGGGGAAGAAGAAGTATTGAATAACCAGGATGGCACTAGCCTCTAAGTCAACTGTCAGCCAGGAGGGGAAGGAGGGAGGGGCGTGAGAATAAAGGCGAGATAAACAACTCACATGGAACGTTATGGTAAGTACATAACTTCTTTATGTGAAGTTGTTAAATCTCGCCGTTTATTCTCACTGATGGGTAGCGTCCCTAGCACCCTCAATCTTGGGTGACTCATGGAAGTACGTTTTTCAGTACCGTGGAACCAAAGGAAGACCTGTCCCTGGAAGCCCTATCTACTTTGTAATGTGTGATAAAGGTATGAGGGTTAGACCAAGTGGCTGCAGCACAAATATTGTCAAGGGGCAATTTAGCTTGAAAGGCAGAAGACGTAGAAACGGCTCTGGTAGAATGAGCCTTATGTTTGTGTGTCAATGGCATGCTAGCATTCGCATAAACCAAGGATATACAATCTGATAACCATTTAGATAAAGTTGTTTTAGCCACTGGATTACCTTTTCTGGCTTCTGAAAAGGATACAAAAAGTTGAGCTGATTTTCTAATATCCTTAGTTCTGTCAAGATAAAATCTGAGCTGTCTGTGTACATCAAGTTTGTGCAGCATGTATTCCAATTTGCTAGAGTGGTTGGGAAAAAAGACTGGCAGCTCAATGACCTGATTGATATTGGATTCAGAACAGACTTTAAGCAAAAAGGAGGGGTTTGTTCTGAGAGATACTCTATCAGCATGGAAAATCATGTAAGGAGGCCTAACAGATAATGCCTGAAGTTCTGACACTCTGCTGCCAGAAGTAATGGCTACCAAAAATATAGTCTTCCAGGACAAATATTTGAGATCACAAGAAGATGCTGGTTTGAAAGGGGGGAGAATAATTTGAGACAGCATAAAATTCAAATTCCAGGGAGAATAAGGAATTTTGACAGGAGGTCTCATGTGAAAGGCACCTTTAAGAAAAGTCTTAGATAACTTATGGCAACAGTATTGCCCTGCTTAGCTTGTCCGCTATCACATTGGATTTCCCCGGGATGTGCGTTGCTATCAGAAAATGGTGGGATGACACAGCCCATTGCCATACCCTGAGTGCTTCTCGACAAAGGGGGTAAGACTTGGCTCTGCCTTGTTTGTTCAAGTACCAGACCACTGACACGTTGTCCGTCTGAATTGCAATTGTCCCTACAGGAAGAGAGTCCTGAAAGTACTGCAACGCCAGAAGCATCGCTCTCAACTCCAGAACACTGATATGCAGATGTGACTCTTGATCCGTCCATGTGCCTTGGGTAGTCTTTCCCTGAAAATGCCCCCCCAACCCTATCAGGGAAGCGTCCATGGTCACAGTGGCTACTGGGGGGGGGGGAGAACAAAAGGTCTTCCGATTGTAACATAAAGAGACGTGAACCACCACTGATGGTCTCTCTTGCATGAATCTGTGATAAGAATCATGTAGTGCATCAGTAGCTTTTGGTAGGACCACTGTGCGAAGAGGAGCCATTGAAGGATTCGCATATGTATCCTTGAGAGTGGTACAGCCAGGATTGCTGCCGCCATCAACCCTAGTACCTTCAAGACCTCTGCTGCTGTAGCTTTGTTCTTTGACACCAGTGAGATGACGTGTTGGCAAAGAAGTGAGACTCTTTCAATTGGAAGACGGAGAGTGGTGGTTGAGGTATCTAACTCTGCTCCTATAAAAATGGTATGCTGCAATGGCAATAAGGCAGACTTTTCAAAGTTGATTGTAATGCCTAATTGATGGCAGAGTGTCAAGAGTATATTGTGTTGCCTGAGTCAATTGATGCCTGGTGGTAGCAGTGAGGAGCCAATCGTCTAGGTATGGAAACACCTGGAATCCTCGACGCCTCAGGTGAGCCGTGACCACTGCCATGCATTTGGTGAACACCCTGGGGGCTGTAGTGAGACCAAAGGACAGGGCTCGAAACTGGTAATGATTGGCTCCCAGCCGGAAATGCAGGTGACCCCTGGAGCGTCTGTTCATCTTTATGTGATAGTACACATCCTTGAGATCTATGGAGCACATCCAATCACCTTTCCCTAGGAAGGGAAGAATGGACTGAAGCGTGCCATTCGGAACTTCTCTTTCTTTACAAATTGGTTGAGTCTGTTGAGGTCCAAGATAGGTCTCCAGCCCCCTGTTTTCTTTGGTACCAAAAAGAATCTTGAGTAAGTTCCGAATCCAACTTGGTCTGCTGGGACTGGTTGGATGACTCTTTTTTCTAGCAATGATTGGACCTCTATGATTGCTTGTTCTCTGAGATTGGGTGGAACATCTAGGATTCTGCTTACAGGAGTAGGTGGGGAAGAAACGGTATGAAATATCCTCTGGAATTGATGCTTTGTACCCATGTATCTGATGTTATGTTTAGCCAGGCTTCTGGGTACAAAAACAAGCGACCCCCGACTGCGTCCAGAGCCAAACAGCCGGGCCCCCTTTAAGGAGCACTGGTAGGTCTGACCAGAGAACTGGCCTCTGTCACCCTGTTGCTGCAGACCCCCTCTGCCGCACGGGTGGCATCTTCCGTTATAACCCCCTCCTTTGCCTCTAGAGGGGGGTTCTCCATGTGTGTTCTGAAAGGCTCCCTGTGCTTTTCAGAACTACATTTTCCCTCCCCTAGGGCCCTTGGGGTAGGGTCGAGTAGGGGTAGAAAAACGGACTCCAACGGCAGATAGGGTCTTGCCTTCCTGCTCACACCTGGTTAAAGTTTCCTTTACAGGCCCAAACAGTGATGAGCCATCAAATGGGGTGTTGATAAAGGAAGACTTAAAGGGTTCCGCAAAGGAACAGAGATGCATCCAGGCTTGTCTCTGCAGAGCAATGCCTGAACTAGTGGCTCTAATTGAATCATCAGCTGCATAAGATATGAGACGCATGGATGAGTTTACAACCGAGTTTAGGGTAGCGAGCTGTGTGTTGACTTTGTCGGCAACCCCTGCAACTACCGTACCCTGGAGAGTATCTCCTAGTTCTTTCAGGAGATCTCTTTGCTGTCTCATAAAATGGGTTAAATAGTTCAGCGATCGCAGAGAAAAAGTCGCTGAACTAAACATGCATTTCCCATATCTATCCATGATCCTAGAATCTCTGTTAGGAGGATGGATAGATGCGGATGTTTCAGACACTTCCTTTTTGGTGGCTGCAGCTACCACCATGGGCGATTTATCAAAATGGTCCGAGCTAACTGGATCACCGAGATCTCTCTTGCCGCGGCAAACTAGATCTGAGGTAATTCCAGCAGTGCATTGTGGGATAAGGGGCTTGGTCTCGAGCTACTGGCAAATCTTGAGCTTTGCTATCGGCCGTGTCATCAGTGAGAATAAACGGCGAAATTTAACAACTTCACATCAAATGTATGCCAGAATTTCCAACAAATTCCAATCTCATGTTTAGCAATCAGTGCACAAAGATGTACACCCATGCCAACTGTATTTGTGCGTAAGAAAGCAGAGAGATCCACTGCCATGCAATGAGGCAGGGATTTCAGCAAACATCAATGAAGGTGTGAAACATGGCAGTGAGAATCGCCATGTGTGATGCTCAACCTATTCACACTTTTTCCAATGGTCAACACTGATGTTTAAATGACTTGGCTCGTAAGCCTTGGTCTTTGGAAGGTTAAATAGGATGACTTGTAACATAATTTGTTGAGACTTGCATAGTGTAAAAAGTAGTTGCAGAAGGTGGAAATCAAACCAGGTTATTGTCTTTCAGTGCTGCAGTAGATCTCCCTTTCAACCATGGTCATTACAGATATACTGCATTCTGTATGACTGGAGATTTACTTCAGACAAGCTGTATGTCTGATTTTAAGAAGTTCTGGGAACTGCATTCCCATGTAAGAGGCAGTATTACTATTTGTAAATATATTTCAGATGGATAGACTTTCATGAGTGGAGTAATGCAAGTTGGAGTATAATACATACATACTTCACAGTACATACTCTCCTAAACACAGTTGGGTTATGTGAGGAGTCAAGATGATTTTAACTAAAGTACTGTGCCCATCATACATATGCAAGTGCAATTTTACATTATGTTTTTATGATGTTAGTAGTTATGAATTCCGAAAATTACAATCAAGCTATATTCACCTTATTGAAAGACGGCACCTGTTATTCGGAAATGACAAGGGAGATTATCAATAAGAGTTTTTCTGACATTGACACAGTACTATTAGATATGTTCAGTCAGGGAAATATTGATCACGGCACATTCTTCTTTCTCAAAGTTGAATTTCCTAAAATGGCTCATGTTTTTGGAATTCCAAAAGTACATAAAAATCAGAATGCACCCCCACGTAGACCAATAGTGCCAGCTGCCTTTTCTAAGATGGAACCTATTTCTATCCTGTTAGATCACCTTCTGAATCCTGTGGTTCAAATTTGACAGTATTATTTACATGATGCATGGCAGCTTTTAGAATTACTGATAACATTTGTTTTTCTTTTTGCTTCTCTTGACATTGTTTCCCTTTATACTTGCATCCCTCAGGGAACAGGCATTGAGTATTTAAGGGGATATTTATGTAAATTTACATCCTTTGAGAATTACAAAATCAATACTATTTGCTCTCTGATGGACTTAGTTCTTGACAACAACTATTTTAGTTTTCTTGACAAGTTTTTTAAACAAACTTCTGGCCTGGCAATAGGAGCTGGAGTTGCTCCTGTTTTCGCTAACCTGGTCATGGCCATTTGGGAACAGAAGTACTTGATGGAACATCATCTGGCTAAGAACATTTTGTTTTATCAAAGATGCATAGACAGTCTCCTCTTTTTGTGGTATGGAGACTTGGAAGAATTATAACAGCTTTATTTCTTATTTGAACAATAGTGTCATGAAGGGAGATACTGTCAGCCCAGCTAGCTGAAAATTTGTAAATAGTTATATGCCACTATTAATATCAACATGATTTATATAAGATGCTTGTGTTACAACTGCATTAGAACTCTATGTCATGTATGTATCAAACTGCTGGTACATAAGTATGTGGTGAAAAGGTTTTTGCAAAGTGATGTTTGAACTGTAACCACACCCTGCCCTACTGGAACAGGACAGAAATGTACATGCACTACTGGAACTGTTTAAATGTATATATTTTAACAGTGGAAATTGGAATACAGGAGGTTAACTTCAGAAAAATAGCTGAAATTAAATTACTTTATGGCTATGCAATAAAAAGATGGTATCTTTCAGTTTTCAATGCAGCTAGACAGAATCTGTGCTGAAAAGCTTTCTGTATTGTTTTCGGAGTGAACTAATTACTAGTTTTGAAATGTGAAGGAATGCAGTTGTTTTATGACTTCCAGCATCTGCCAAAGATCTGAGGTCTATGTATTTTCACAGGTAGATGCTAAATACTGCCAGATTCCAGCAGTGGGGGTTTCACCTGGGATACAGTCAGATGACAAGAAATGATGTCATTCTGCAAGCTATCCCAGCAGTAATATTTGAGACATTAATTTGAGAACTCTCTGAGAAAGTACATTCAGTATTCTCTCTTGGACCTGACAACAACAGGAACAATTCACCAACTCTGCCTTGCTCTGATGAAGCAAGTTACTAGGGAATATTATAATTCTCTTAAATATAGTCAGGAATATAGGAAAGCTTAGTCTAGATAGTTTTCTTTATTTATATGAGACTATCCTGCAATGCTGTTTTAAATATTTCCTGTGATTTTGAACTCTGATGTCACTGTGAATATATACAGAGTGTTTTCTTGTTCTATTATTATTTATTATTAAATATATTTAAACCTTTCATTGTGGCTGATCTGTCTAGAGATATTCAAGTTTTGAGAGTACTTGCATATTTATTTGGTGACACTGTGTGAGCCTTGTTCTTGGTCAAACTACCATTTGTGCTAATATTAATATCACACAGTATGATTGGACACCCTTCGTTAAGGGCCTTAAAGTAGCAGATAAGGAGTTGGCTGGTGACAGTGATAACTACCTTATACTCTGGGCAAAGGGGGGCATAGCTAGTAAACCTGTGCCAGCCTTTCCCAGGTGTGTGTGCATGTATGCGTGTGTGTGTGTGTGTGTGTGTGTGTGTGTGTGTGTGTGTGTGTGTGTGTGCGTGTGGGTGTGCATGTGTGCATGTGTGTGTGTGTGTGTGTGTGTGTGTGTGTGTGAGAAAATCAAACCTCAAAGAGTGTGTGTGTGTCAGCTACTTGGGCAGGGACACAAAGCAGTGGTTGGACAGAGAGGGTGCTGGAGGTCTTAGCTTGGCTGCTCAGCTGAGATCTCAACTCTATAGCTGTGCCAGTGGGGAGTCTTATTGGGGATCTGTTGAAAGAGGGGAGAAACCGGCCCTGGACTGACTGTGGTCTCTGTGTGTTCTTAAGGGAAGTTGCACTTGATGCAGAGAGTTGTATCTGGAAATACTGGGTGCATACTTGTCATCCTCCCAGTGTACATCCGCTACTGTTGCCAGTGGTGAGGATTGAGGCTCCTTGATTACTGGTCCAGTTGTAGGGCATCAGAAATAGTATCAAGTTTCTCAAGTTTACCCTCACTGGTTTTGGAGACAGTCTTAATTTTTTGGACATTATTTTATGACAAAGAATCAGGTCTCTTAACAAGTAAGAACTATACAAAGGAAACTTTAGTTAATCAGTATTTCCATAAGGACAGTCTACACCCCACACATATGAAAAGAAGGGGAGTTAAAGGATATTAGATTAGACGGTGCTTACGTATTATTGCAACCAGATTTTTGCGATAATACTGCTTGATTTCCGGTGTATGAACGTAACCAGAAATGTATGCAGAATCACACAGGCAATGTTATGTTTAAAAAACACTTTGTTTAGGTAGGAGGAACAGTGTACTATTTGAAAAATGACTGCTTCTTTGAAGCTATGCCGTTTCCTGAAATCATGTCAGTCATACTACATTTCCAAGTCCTGTTAGTTGTGCACACAACACAGCAAAAGTACGTGAAATGGAGTAATTACTCTGAATCACAATCACAGCACAACCTAATTAAATGTAAACAGTTTTGAAAATAGTACTGTGTTTCTTTCTGGTTTGCCCAAAACTCGATCCCAAAAAGACATACAGTGACAGCAAAGGCACGTTCTCCTTTCAAGCGATGACATTTTGTGGCCGGATGCAAAGAGCTGTGTCTGCGGCATATTCCCTTCCCCAGAACTGTTTTGAAGGTTGACAGTTTCCATAGCAGCCCAAAAGGGTTAAAAAGCAACTGACAGTTCCCACACCATCCAAAAAGGGGGAAAATGCAATATCTACAGACATGATTAATTTATCATTAAACACACATCATGGATGATAACACTCCCGGGGGCCAACACTGCTCTTTCGCAACCAACTTCCAGAGCCAGCCGCTACTTTTTCTTCACATAACGCTCGAGTTGTCTCAACTCCAATTTGAAGGACAGTGCAAAAAGTCATGCAGATTAGTAAACTGTCAAAAACATGACATTAAGGACAACAACTCATTTGTCCATAATGTCAGGAATTATCAGAGATTTGGAACCTGGTTGCGAGAGAATCGCAAAATCTGGTTGCGATAATACGTAAGTACCGATTAGACTTATCAGACTGCCCACTGATCAATGTACCTTTTTGAATGAACTTTCAAAATTAAGAGTTTTCTTCGTTAATAGAGGATATGACCAGGACTGGCTGTCCACCTTGAAGAATGAAGTTCTTGTTCTCAGAGAGACAAAGGCATGTCCAATTTTTGATGGACAGCAGATTGACCTTTGGTTGTTCGGGACACTGTGATTTCACAAGATGATCAATTTGACAATTTCTAATTAACCTTTCCTATAACCATTTCTAATGAGATATGGTTAATTAAAAATATTATTTTGGACAATTGGAAAATTATCTTAGGAATGTTGACCTGGCAAAGATTTTAGGTGAAAAACCCATTTTCACCTTTAAGAAACCATCAAAAGTTCACTTCCACCAAATACAGCTAATTTGGCACCTTCAGTTGTGGTCACTGTAAACAATGTAGATTTATTTAGCAACTCCTCCTCTGTCTACTTCAAACACTGCATTCAGTTAGTTTGGGCAAAAAAACAAATATACCTGCATGTCAAAATGTGTAGTTTCTTGTAAAAAACAAGTAGATGTCTAAATAGGAGGATTTACAAAAATGAACTTGCTGTTAAGAAAAAATACTACACCAATGCTTTGACAAAATATACTGCAGTTTGCACTGACTAAGAAATTTTCTTTTTCAGTGATTGAGTCTGTTTGTGCAGATGGTTTCCATGGTGATTTCAAAACTTTATGTTAGAGTGCCGAGAAACTACCTGGTAGATTAGATTAAGGGCTGATCATGCCCTAGGTCTTAATGAAACCATAACTATTAAGTGCTTTTTTATAAGTACAGAAATTATAATAAGTTTTTACATACTTGTTTTCTTTTTACATCAGTTTTTAACATGTATATAAGTACATTTAACAAGTACTACTTTAAATTTCCTACTTTTTAATTGACTAGACAACTCCCACAAAGTTTTAGGCTGCCATTGGTCATGTTGCATCACGTGATTTATTTTTAACTTTTAAATGTTGCATAGCAGTCCTGTTATACTATTGTCTGAAGAAGTTCTGATAGTAATTAAAAAAACAAAGTGCTACTTTCCCAGTGCTTGGAGCCTTGCCTTGGTTATTTCTAGTATTTCTACAGTTTCAGTGTAATTAATGAGGTATGCTACGGAGAAAAGGGTAGGTAGCAAAGCATTATTGACACATTTCTTGCAATCAACATTTTTATGATAACCATTTGTATGTAGTGTTGCCTTCCTAATCAAAGCACTGTGAGAAATGGCTTTCTGACAACCTTTGTAAAAAATAACTTATCAAGATTTGAACTCTGGATCACCTGTGTTCTGTCTCTAAAGTCACTGCAGTTACACCTTGTGCCACAGAGACAGTTACACAGCAGGTGGACATTCTCCACTCAGTACTGTCCAAAGTGGTGACACCTGCGCATAGCCACATAGAAGGCAACTGAAATAAAACGTATCACTTTTTTACTTAAGCAGGTAAGCTTGCTTGCATGCTGCTCAGCAGTGAGCAAGTGCAGAAGGTAAGAAACAAACAAAAAACATGAAGCTCCTGATGACACCTCTTCCAGAGACACAGGGGAGAGGTTTCAATGGCCGACATTACCCTTGAGGCAGGGGGGGGCACAATATCAGGGCTCCAGGGAATCCTTCTCTGAGCAGCCCCATCAGCTCTCCTGAAGCATTGCCCAGATGCTCTGCCCTGGAGGCAGTTGGGGGTCGCATTTCCCTACACCCACTAGCCTGGACAAATATCACTTCCGATCAGTGAGTGTTAAATATCATTTCTAGGGGCTATTTCATTCCCTTTTGGGGAACCCTCTCCAGTGAGACCTTATCTCTCCAATGTTCCACCCAGTCCGAGTGAGTTGGCCTTTGAAGAAGTTCAACAACTTCTAAAAAGAGCCATCCAAGAGATCCCAGCAGGACAATGAGGATCTGGTACTTAGTCTCGCTTCTTTTTAGTGCCAAAAAAAGACAGGAGACCTATGTCCTATTTTGCATCTCAGCGAGCTCAATCTTTCAGTCAAGAAGTCAAAGTTCTGGATGGTCACTGCTCAGTCCATTCTCTCCTCTTACCAATTAGATGTGCTTAGTGGCTCTCCAAGACACTTGCTATCACATCAAGATAGACAGGTGTTCCAGGAGACATCTTCTCTTCCGGTTAGGGGCCATCTTTACCGGTTCAGAGCCCTACACTTCAGTCTTACCACAGCCCCCCTGGGTGTTTGCCAAATGTATGGCAGTGGTAGTGACTCACTTGTGGCTGCAGGAGTTTCAGGTCTTTATGTACCTCGACGATTGGTTCATCATGGCACCTTCGAGGCATCGACTGCTACAATTGATCCGTTATGTTCTTCCCTTCTTCCGTCAGTTGGAGATCACCGTCAACCTTTCAAAATCCAATCTGGTCCCCACACAACAGATGGAATTCACAGGAGTTCTGTTAAACTCCATTTCAAAGATTGCAGCGTTACCTCTATGCAGGGTTCAGTTGATCCGGGAACAAGCCATGCAGATCTTAGTCCTGTCATGTCCCCTGGTTCACTTGGTTCTTCAAGCACTCGGATCAATGGCCTCAGCCATTCATCTCATTCCTCTGGCCAGATACCACATGCAAGTGTTACAGTGGACCTTAGCAGTACAATGGTCTGCTCTGTTTCATCCCCTGTCCATAACCATAAAATTGATGCCTTTGTGCAGATGTCAACTCCTGTGGTGGCTTCAATCTCAGGATCTCACTCTAGGCAGGCCCTTTTCTCTCCCTCCACCCAAGACCACAGTGACAACAGATACTTCCCTGTTGGGGTAGAGGGGCATTTTCAGGGAAGACCGTCCAAGACACGCTAGTCCCCAGTATAGACCAAGTTGCACATAAACGTCCTAGAGATGAGAGCAGTTCTTCTATCATTGCAAGCCTCCAAGGACTGCTTCCTTTGAGGGACGATTGCAATTCAGACAGACAACATGGCTGTGTTCTGGTATGTCAACAAACAGGGGGGAACACAATCTTACCCCTTGTGCAGAGAGGCCATGAGAGTGTGGGAATGGGTGATGTCCTCCGGGTGCTTCCTGCATATACCTGGGGATTCCAATGTGTTGGCCGACAGGCTCAGCAGATCAATCTTGAGTCCTCGTGAGTGGTCCCTCAATCCTTCAGTGGTGAAGCAGATTTTTGAGAATTGGGATCAGCCTTGCTGTGACCTTTTTGCCTCCCCAGTCAACCACAAATGCAGCAGGTACATCCTTGATTCCCCCTCCGGGGGAGTCTCTGAGGGATGCCCTAATCCACAATTGGCCTCTGGGTATCCTATATTCCTATCCTACTCTTTCTTTAATTCTCACGGTTTTGCAGAAAGTGCAACGTCTGAGAACATCCCTTACCCTCAGTGCCCCTTTCTAGCCTCATCAAACATGGTTCCCCTTCATCAGGTCTCATCTGAAGTATCCACCATGGGTACTGGATTCCCATCAGGATCTGATTTCTCATCCATTGGGGCTTCCTCTCCCAAGCCTGTGGACCCTTCATCTAACTGCATGTTTTCTCTAGTTCTAGTGATTCTAAAACAGTCCAGACTAGTGTCTCCCAATAAGAGTGCCACTGCAGCCTTCCAAAAACCTTCCACTAGAAAGGTTTATTGCAGTAAGTGGAAAAGGTTCTCTATCTGGGCCAAGAGCAGGAATCTGGATCCCTTTTCCTGCTTCACTTTCAGACATAGTTCTATTTTTGTCCTCCCTTTTCCAAGCAGGAGCAAGTTTCCCTACCATCAAGCTTCAGTTGGCAGTGATTTCAAATTTTCACGGGAACACTGAGCATTTATGAAAGGGGTCTTCTTGCTTAGGCCAGCAATTAAGGATCCCTCGCCTCCTTGGGATCTTACGTTGGTTTTGCAGTCTCTGACTAGGAGTCCTTTTCAGCCCGCTCGTTCCTGTGATCTTAAATTCCTGTCTTGGAACACAGCCTTCCTGGTAGGTATTACCTCAGCTAGGAGGTGTCAGAACTGCAAGTTCTTATCATTACTCCCTCTTACATGATTTTTCACAAGGACAGAGTCTCTCTTAGGATGAACCCCTCCTTCTTGCCCATGATTGCTTCTGAATCTACTCTGAACCAATGTATTCAGCTACCTGTGTTCTTCCCCAGTTATTCCAATAAAGGGAATTACATTCTACAAACCTTGGATGTACACAGACAATTACAATTCTACCTACATAGGACCAAAGGTTTTCATAAGTCAGAGCAGCTCTTTGTAGCATTTTCCCCCAATAGACGCAGTCTTCTGGTTGTAAGGTCACTACATCTAAATGGATTTCTAGCTGCATCTCCACTGTCTATGACCATAGCCATTTTGAGGTTCCAGGAAGAATCAAGGCTCATTCTACAAGGTCCTTGGCTACTTCTTCAGCTTTTTTGGCCAGGATTTCTATTGATGACATTTGCACTGCCGCTTGGTCTAATCCTCACACATTTGTATCTCACTACAAGATAGATTTGATTTCCAGGAGCAGGGCTTCCTTTGGCTCCACAGTGCTCTGGAATGTCCTTCCTTGAGGCCTCCCAGGATAAATAGTAGCTTGGGACTCTGACCCTATGGTGATGAATGATGACTTGGATAACATCAGATAAACAGTTATGTACTTACCAAAACTTGATATCTGTGTTATCCTACATCATCATTCATTATATTTTCCCTCCCACCATCCCCCTACCTTGTGGATCATGGAGGAAATTGGAGTGTTTTCCTTCCAGTCTTGTAGGAGTAGTCTTTAGGAACATGACAGCAAACTTGATCTGGGGGTTAGAGGGCAGCAGGGCATCATGGAAGAGGGAAGAGCCAGAGCCTTGGATCTATCTGTAGTATGCTGCCGGCTCAGATCCGATATAGGATCCTAGACCCTATGGTACATAACTCTTTTTTACTTCCATTAGTTTTTAATAAAAGGACCATTCATTAAATCATCTTTGATAATAATGGTCAAATAATATATTATCCTTGCAAAGGAAATTTTATTATGCTGCTGTTCCTTATTTGCTGAGGGTAACTACTTAAGTTTGTAAGCTTTTGTTCATTTTAATACTGGTTTAAATGGATTAATCTTATATCTTCTTAGGGGAGACTCAATGTGCAATAAAGCATTTTGTATGTGTGTGTGTGTGTGTGTGTGTGTGTGTGTGTGTGTGTGTGTGTGTGTGTGTGTGTGTGTATATATATATATATATATATATATATATATATATATATATATATATATATGGGTCCAGTAGCTTTGCTGACTTTGGCTGAATAAGTATTTGGTTGAAAGTTAATGTTTTTTTTTTAATGGATTCTGCATGGAGAGTAGGAATCGTATCCCAGCAAGACCCCTATTAGATGCTAGCATTAAGAAAATTCAGTTTTTTAAGCCAGCAAAAGAAAGTTCATTATTTTGAAGGTTCAACCAAATGAACAAGCAGTCTGTCAACCCCTTTAAAAAAAAAAAAAAAAAAAAAAAAAGGAAGAATCTTTATTGAATTATCACTTATGATAAAGGCAATCATACAGCTACAGAAATGAAAACAAACCATATTTTCAGTTGCAAACATTATATATCACATATAATCTTCTGTACTGTCACTGTCAATCCAACATTACTTAGCTCATTCAATTCCTGCCTTTTCTGAAATCTCATTCCTGGTCCAAAACATTATTCTGCATGTGCTGTTCCCACAATTCTCAATTTATTCTATGTAATTTGCTCTGACCCTTTTCTAAAGATTCCACCTCCAGTTATATTATCTCTGTTCCTAGGTTTACTATCAAAATAATGAACGGTGATGCTCAGCAGATGGAAAATCAAAAGACGGATGTTCAATTTTCTGTGTTGCTAAACATCTCTGTGTTCGAAGATAGGAATTGAAGTACTGCACAGAGATTGCCATACAGTGCGGTTTGGGACATTCATTCCTTTCCTCACTGTAGTGCAATCTTGGAATTGGAATATATAGTTAGCAGGGGGTGTGGGGGGTGCAGCTCCCGCAAGGGGGGTGCAGGGAGGTATAGGAGTTTCATTTACCTGAGCTCCTATATGGACATCACATGATGTGTTTGGCAACAGTGTCAAATTTTCTGAATTCATTCAGCAGATTCGACATTGTGCAGTGTTATATATTTTTACTTTGGGGGTTTTTTCGGTGTTTTGAATGAGATTTATTTTTCCATTCGACTTTTTGATAGTAAAACTTGTTATTATATTCAGTACTTCTAATAAGGTTGGTTTAGATTTTGAGTTTCATTTTGTAGTAATTGCTTTTTTGGCAGCTGCCAGAAATAAACTGAGCAAGGCCTTATTATGACTATGCAATTCTGATTCGGTATCACAGCTGAAAAAAAATATTTTCTTATTTATACCAATTTGCTCACTCAATATTTCTGACAGAGTGGTCTACAGGGAATTTTTAAAGTCTGCCAGCTCATTACACTCGCAAAATATGTTCCCAATTACCTCTTTCTTCTCCTTTACACCCCCAACATTTGCAATCTACCTGATGAAAAATTTTTTGGAGTTTACTTGACGGATGAAAGGACCTATGCAAACACTTGCAAGCAAAAATCCTAAATCTTCAATTATTTATTGCATATTTGGGAGCCATACATAAATACTCCCATTGTTACTTTCTGAAATGCTTATCCAGTTTGACTTCACAATCCTTTCTAACCTCCTCTGATTGATTCCTGTAGTTATCATGAGTATTGTATATGCCCTACTAATTATACTTTTTAAGTGCAACTTCTCCTCTAGTGTCTACTAAAAACTCTACCAGTGACAGTCTTACACTTAAGATCCCCCTATTTCTTTCTTTTTGCCTATACTCTGATATCAATCCTTGATAGGGAAGGCAATCTCTAGCCTGCAGTCCAAATGTATTATTGGCCACTTCCCATTCTGTTATATTTCCCTCTCTAATTATTTGCAACCAATACCTTGGTTCCTTTGCCAGTTTTCTCCAGTAAATTATAGCCCCTTGATGTCTGTTCTGTGTATCCCTAATTGTAGTCATCCCTATCAGCAGAATCTCTTTTCTCCATAGTTGTGTTAGTTCTAAGAATACTTTCTGCTACTTTGTGAATATATTCTGTATGGTTAATGTTATTCTCCTTACGTATCTTCATCCAAAATCCGAATATTTCCTTATATGTTGAGTGTCTCCTCTGTTTCATCATCATCCCTTTCCACTCTGAATTACAGGTTTATGCTTGTGCTATTTATAGGAGCCTTAATTGTATAGCTCTGAAATACCCCTTCAAATCAGGTAATCCTAAACCACCTTGTTTTATTGGAAAGATCAATGTATCTCACTCGACTGTTGCCTTCTTCCCCTCCCAGATAAAACCCTTCAACTCTTTATTGCTATCCACATCTCCTCCTCTGGTTGATAAAAATATACCTGATCTGTGTATAAAACTAAAGGGACTAACATATTTTCACTACTTGTATCTTGATATCCATATCCATAAAACAGAGTAATCAGTTTCTCAGTTTTTGTATTATCTTCTGTTTAGTCTCTTCCCATATATCCTTAGCTGCCATAACAGAATCCTTTCAAACTCATACTCCTAAGTAGTTATCATCTCCCCATAAATATGTGTGTCGCTGACCCAGTTCATGTATGGGTACACAGTTTACAGCTATTACCTTTGTTTTATCTTCATTAATTTTGTATCCCAAAATTACATCAAATCATCTCAGAATGTTTCACAACACTGAAATGTCCATTTCTAGTTTCATCATGTCCAAATAATATCATCTGCAAATAAAAACAACTTTTCTTGATTACCATACCAATTATATCCTTGAATTTCTGAATCCATTATTTTCTTTGCCAGTGGTTCTAAATATAACACAAATAGCAAAGGGGAAAGAAGACACCCTACCTGCTTTCACCCTTCAAACAGAACTTATCAGAAAATAACCCCCTTTAATGTTTACCTCCAGTCATCATATGTCCTTCTAAAGTTACCTTATTATTGTGTTAGGGAATGCAAATGCTTCCATTGCTCTACTCATAAAATCCCAGCTTACTCTGTCATATGCTTTCTCTGCATCAAGACCCACAAACAACAGTGGTATTTTCTTAAATTCTGCTTCTCTCTGGACCATCACTGTTCTAGTAATGTTGCCAAATGTTTGCCTCCCCTCCACAAAAACCACATAGATCCATATCTATACATTTTGACATCACCTTTGCCATTATTTTAGCCATAATAGACATAAACACTATATAATCATGGTTTTAGTACCAAAATGGACCTATATGAAGCTAGATCTGATGGGTGTTTACCATATTTAAGTATTACAGCCCCCACAGTTTTCTTCCAGGATGTTGGTTCTTCTCCTCCTATTAAAATATTGTTTAACAAAACCTTCCAGATATTTATTTCTTCCCTCCTACCTTCCAGACTTATGCAGGAATGCCATATATTCCTGGAGACTTTAATGTAGATTGGTTATACGTCAAATTTTTTATCTCATCTTTTGACTGTTAATAATTGAGCCTTATCTACCTCTAACATTGTCATATGTAATTCTTCCATAAACATTTCCATTTGTAGTTTTTCTTGATTTCCACATTTCTCTCCTTACAGATTTTCATAAGATTTCCAAAATGTTTTAACCCTTCTACAGGATCTCTGGTCATTTTCCTTGTTATAGGCTCCCTAAGCTTGGCAATGACCATTTCTACTTTCTGTTGACTAAGCCATTGTGGTTAAAATTTAGGTGACCTGGAGTTATTATCACAAACAGTTGCTTAACAGCAATCTTTCTAAACTCATGCATATTATCCAGGTACTCCCTTATTTTCTCTTTAGCGCTCTGCAGTTGCACCTCTACTTGTTCTGTGAGATTCCCCTTATTCTGCAATACTTTAACCTCTGCCATTCCTGCTAAACAGTTCTTATTAATTCTTAACAGCATCTCTTTTTCTTTTATTTCAACCCTATTTTTAAACTCCACCTTCATTTTATCCTACTCCTAGCTATATTTTTTGATGAAATTTATATCTTCCCCGATAACTCCTGAATAATTTCCACTTCCCATTCCTTAAATTCTTCCTGTTTAAAAGATGGGTGGGGATGTGCCAATATTTCATTTTTATTGTGTTACTCTGCATTTTATAGTAGTTATTATTGGCTTGTAATCTGAAATAGTTATTGGATGTATATTTCAATTAAATGCACATGTTCCTGTGATATATAATTTCTCTATAGCTTAGCCCAGTTGTTGTACCTTGAAGAATAATATGGAAACTCTTTCTGAACTCCTATTACCAAATTCACATCTTATATACTCCAGTTTCATAAATTTCTTCAAAAATCTACTCTCCTTTGTTATATTCTCCCTTCTAGGGCCCCCAGACTGTTGCAAAACAAATTTCTGTCCTACCTGTAAGTAATATTCCCTGCTGAAAGCTGATTATTTCTCCCAGAATTTTCTTAAGCTCTATTACAGCAGTTTTAGATGGAATATAAATACTTGCCAGTGTAATCTTCCTGCATTGCCGGTAGCCCTTTAGTGCTATAAATCTACCATTTTCTTTTTGTCTACGTCTATCACTATTGGAGCTGCTCTAGCATGTAATGCTTTGGAGTTTCCTAGAAGTTTAACAAAGTCAAAAAAAGACCAATATTTCCAGGTTTTCTTGTTCTGCCATATTTCACAAATGTGTTTGATGCTTTGCAGTTCTACATTTATTCATTAATTACTGAGCTGCTGGTTTTCTTCTTGATGATCTTCATCTCCCAACTTCAGTCTTTGGTTTATTTTGGTTCATTTTTAACATTCCTGGTTCTTCTAGTCAACTCCTGTGTTTTTTTTTTCTCTCTCTCTCTCTCTCTCTCTCTAATGTTTTCCTTTGGAACATTGGAAAAGGTTTCACTGGCATTATTTCAATATGGGCTATTTTATCAGAAGGATAAGAAACAGGGTCCCTTTCTGTTAGATAGTTTCTCTGGTACAGCAGAAAATTATAGGTTTTCCCTATGTGCTCTGTCCTCTAATTCTACCATTTTTTGAAACATCTCTCTTGAGCAGTCTCCTACTCAGCCAGTCTTTTCATCATTTCACTGTCTGATTTATTTGCAGTTTTATCAGCTCATCTGGATATCTGTTTAAAGTTTCTTCCATTTTTTCCAGCCTTTTGTTATTTGCATTGATATATTCCTTCAGTGTTTTATTTATTTTAATCTGAGCACATTTGACTTATTCTTTACTCTAGATTACTGAACTCATGTCTTGCACCAAAGTTGGAGCTTGAACTGCTTTTTACTGAACAGCTGCAGTATTCTTCCCAGCCAGTGTTTTCTCCTCACCATTTGCGGTCGATTTTCTTTTAGGTTCTCTGAATTTCTTCTTTGTTGGCATCCAGAAAGAGCACTTACTAGCCAGTAACTGAAATCTGCCAAAAAAGACAAAGTCACTGGTTCTTTTTTCTGAGTTTCTGTTTTCACACTGGGAGATTTGAAATTAAGCTGTTACTTAGTGTGCAGCCATCTTGGAAGGCCTAACAGTCTGTCAGCTCTACAACTGCTTTCTGTAAATGCTCTCACAGGTAGTCAAATGCTCTACTTGACCTTTGCAATTCCTTTAGTATTTGATGAGATTTACACTGTAGTCCTAGATGTGCGACTGTGGAATTAATATATATGAGTAAGACAGTGAAGCATATTATACATTATCTCTCTAGAATACACACCTGTTCAAAGGAAATATGGTATTGAAAGTATAATTAGGTTTAAGATGTATATTCTTCATTTTAGAAATTGGTCTATATTTTAAGCTATCAAAAAATTTCCTACCAAAGTACTTAGGTGAAATTTTGATTACAGAAAGCAGGAGTTTGTTGCTTATAGCATTAATAATCTGGCACATTTATGGAACATTCCCATCTGTGTCAGTTATGACCTAAGTTCATTTTAGCTGCTGGATTACTGGCCATGAGAGGAAGGAATGAGTGCGTGGTGGCTAGACAGTTATGGTGTATGTGTGTACCCACATCATTGTGTTTGTTCATAGAATATGTTCATAGAGTGCTACTAGGCTAACTGCCCTTGTGGGACATTTTAAGCCTAGCCAATTACCCCATCTGAGAATCAAACCCTGCACCTTGTATCTGAAGATAAACACCTTAACCATTAAGCCAAACTCCCAACACAAATCTGTTTAGATACAAGTCTAATTTTTGACACAATAGACCATTTGCATTTATAGGTTTGTGGTGAGGGCTAATACCCAGGAAAAATGAAAATGCCATTCTAATAACAAATTAGTTCAACTGCCCGGGTACGTTTTGGTAAAACTGGGGGGGGGGGTCAGTCTCTGTAAAGGTTAGGTATTATATTTATTTGGTTTTGTTTGCAATTAAATAAAATGGAAGAAAGACTTTTTTTTTTAACATCTTTACTGAATTATCCCTTCTGACATAGGCAAACTTATATTGATGTAAAAGTAATCAAACCATATTAACAAGTTCAAGTT
The DNA here is from genome assembly GCF_019279795.1 of Protopterus annectens. Taxonomy (NCBI): domain Eukaryota; kingdom Metazoa; phylum Chordata; order Ceratodontiformes; family Protopteridae; genus Protopterus; species Protopterus annectens. Next base: position 1,717,199,479 of record NC_056725.1, read on the forward strand.
TACAAACATTATACTTCACATATATTGTTCTATACAATATAATCAATTCAAGAGTACATAAATTGTTCACATCCTGCCTTCTCTTAAACTTCGTTCCTCCTCCAAATCATTTTCTTGTATATTGTTCCCACAACTTCCATTTTTTTCAAAGTAATTTACTCTTACCATTTTCTAAAGATCCCACTTCCTGTTTTTAATCTCTGTTACAATATTTATTACTTCAGGTATGGCTGGTTTAGATTTTGATTTCCATTTTATTGTAATTGTTTTTTTGGCAGCCACAAAAAATTAATCCTGTATCCCAGCTCAAAAAATAATTTCCTTAGTTACACTAATTTGCTCACCCATTATTCCTTACAGAGTACTCTGTAGGGAATTCTTAAAGTCTGACAATTCATTACACTACAGAAACATAAGTTCCCAGATATCTATTTCTTTACCATTTCACCTCCAACATTTGCCATCTACCTGAGGAAAAATTCTTTGGGAGTCTACTTGCGGTATAAAAGTATCTATGCGAACACTTCCAGACAAAAATCCTAAATCTTCTACATTCATATGTCCAATTATTGTTTATCTCAAAAATTGTTTATCTAATTTCTCATTCTAATCTTTTCTGACCTCCTATGACTGATTCCTATAGTTATTGTACAATATTTTACATGCCCTATTAATTATTCTTTTTTAACAGTAGCTTCTGTTCTAGATTAAACTAAAAACTCAACCAGTACAGGTCTTTCAGTTAGGATTCCGCTGTCCCTTTCTCTTTGCCTATACTCTGATATCAGTCCCAGTCTTTTCCCATTCTATTGAGGAAAGACTTGTTATTCATTTATTAATGTCCATCTATTAATTAATGTCCATTTATTAATTACCATCACCCGACTAAATACTGCTACATTAGCTTAAAAACCAAAAGCTACGAAAAAATCATAAGCAAATTTTTAAGACTCATAAGCAACTTAAAAATTAATCTTATGAAGGCTGGAGACATCCACCCCAACCCTGGTCCATCCACAACAGTAGACCCAAGCACACCATCTAACAACCCAACGTGTACCCAGATTGATAGACTTCCAAACTCATTTCTGGTCTGTCATCTCACCATCAGAAGCCTAAACAAGATCCATAGCCTACATGGACTCTTAGCTGCTCACTTCCCTGATATCCTCTGCCTCACAGAAACCTGGCAAAAACCAATAACTAAAGATAACGAAATAACCCCCCCACAGTACAACATCCTTAGACTGGACCGGATCTCCAGGAAAGGTGGCGGGATAGCTGTACTATACAAGTCTACCCTAACAATAACAATTGACACCCAACAGCCACCCCAGTTTGGCAATGCAGAAATTCTCATCACCAAACTTATAATAAACAAAAATAAATGCAGATACATTGTCTGGATTTATATTCCACCCAGCAAGAATGATAATACTCTAGATAGAAAATATCTTACACTGGCTACCTTCCAGCCATCCCCAGGAAACCATTGTCTTGGGGTTCTTTAACAATGATTGGAACATGTGTTCCTCTGAAACTCCCTCCACCCATTTAAACCTCCACAGGTTTACTCAGATCATTGCCACCCCTACCAGATTTAGCAAAAATAGAGTCACAGATAGTATCCTTGATTGGATACTTATTAACAGCCACCTCCAAAAGTACAAGTCAGGTACATTACCCGATGATCTAAGTGATCACTGCCTTACCTATATTATTAGGCTCAAAGCCGACATTCCTAACCAGCCCACCTACAAAACTATAATAAACGTCATGAACTTTAACCTTGACAACTTCCAAAATGAACTCAAAGCATGTAATTGGAATGTCTTGAAACGACTTCCATTACAAGAAGCAGTTGAGTACTTCAATGCCAGATTTCTGGCTATCCTTAACCACTATGCTCCTACCCGTACCGTCCGTGTAAAAGCCACAGTTGCACTGTGGCTATCTAAAGAAACAAAAAACAAAATTAAACTAAGAAACAATGCCTGGGCCAGGTGGCATGTTACCAAAGCCGCTGTGGGCCAAGTAAGATACCAGCAGCTAAGGAACCAGACCAAAAAATCTGTCATTCTAGAAAAAAAATCACTACATCCTCCTACAACAAAAATATCAGCTAAAACCTCAAAAGTTCTGGCCTGGTATTAATAATCTTCTCCACCCAGGCCATTCTGCCACTCCTACCCCATCAGCTGCCCTTGATAAATCCCCTGTAGAAATTGCAAACTTCAACTCCTTCTTTACTGAAACTATCCAGTCTCTAGCTACCCACCTCACTCCATCGGACATGAACACCAGCTCTGGCACATCTAGCCCTGATCCACCCAGAACCCTACCCACCTTTACCTTTCAAACCTTACCTACCAACCTAATCAGGACCTTACTCAAAAAGCTAAAACCTAATACACTAGCTGCCGACCACCTCCCAGCTGAATATCTTCAAAACGCAGCTGATGCCATAGCACTTCCCATTTTTATTCTGATCAGCAGATCAATCTCAGAAGGATCCATCCCAGCAATATGGAAAATATCACATGTTATACCTCTCCATAAAGGAGGAAGTTCCACAGAATTATCTAACTTTAGACCTATAGCCATTCTTTCACCACTAGTTAAAATCACGGAAAGATGCATACACAAACAAATCATGCACTTTCTTATTCAAAATGGAAAGCTCACCGACTCTCAGCATAGCTTTAGGCCATTCCACAGTACCACCAAGGATCTTCTATCTTTCTCTAATGTCATCAGTCTTCATCGTAACAACAACAAACTATCTTCAGCCCTCTTCCTAGATCTCTCAAAAGCTTTCAATATGGTCAACCATCAGCTACTGCTCAATACCCTACAAACCATCGGTTTAGACCAACATGCAATACAATGGTTTCACTCCTACCTAAACGGTAGACAGCAGGCTGTCTTATGGCAGAGCAAGCTGTCATCCCAACTTCCTCTAACCCTAGGTGTCCCACAAGGGTCCATACTAGGTCCCCTTCTTTTCTCTATCTTTATCAATGATCTGCACACCACCATCCCAGGAGCCACCTACACCCAATATGCAGATGACTCAAAGCTAATATGCTCTGCCACCTCTCCTACACAAATTCTACCTCACCCAGACCACTTTCAGCACGGCAGAAACAAGGCTAGCTAATCGCCGCCTGCTTCTAAATCCTAACAAAACCAAGCTACTACGTTTCTCCCCTGACCTTAGAATTTCTTCTCCTTCCTTCAACATCAACATGTCAATTGCACTATTAAGTCCGTCAACAAAAAACTTGGCTCCCTGTACAGAGCCAAACCTTCCTCACCCCCCCCCCCCAGCTAAGGTAGCTATTGCAAGATCACACCTCCTCTCTACCCTTTATGTATGCTTCCCCTGTACTCACCAACCTATCCAAAACCAATCTCAACAAATTGTGAGGTTGTTACAATTATATAGCCAGATTCACTACTGGCATGGCTTTTAGGAACCACCATTGGCAGAACCTCAAAACACTGGGATGGCTAGAGTATCCTACCCTTCTACAGTTCAACCAGCTTATGGTAGCACATAAAATACTCCATCAACCTGATAACATCCCTGCCCTCAAAAATATTCCCTCCTCTCATAGTGCCCAGAGGTCATAATGCTCAGCTAATAAACTAATGATACTGACCCAAAAATCCAACAACTTTGCAGGCGATGCTATATTTGCCAACTCAACCAGTAAAATCTTGAATCTACTCCCTACTACCATTACCAAGGAAACCTTACTACCCCTATTTAAAAGAGAACTCAAAAAATACCTCAAATCTCATTGGCTGTGCTCTTGTTCTAAACCTGACTAAAAACTTCACTAATACATGTCTTGCTACCCAACCTGCTGTTTAGTTAAGTATCTATGCCTCATAGCATTTGAATGTCTAAGCATTGTGAATTATGAGATCTGATACTATTCTATGTTCACATTTTCTGATACGTCTTTGACAATCAGATGTAAGTCTGCACATTGTGTATATTGATATCTGCCTGTATTCTTTATCTATATTTTTCTAAACAAGTCGGCCTGAGTTTATCACTCAGTGATGTATGTACAGTCTCTTTTTTGGTATGTGGAGCTTTTCTCCCCGGCCACTGAAAATGGACATATATCCAGTCGGACTATCCCGGTCAACAAATGTAAAATAAATAAAATAAATAAATAATTAATGGGGCAATTAAAGAACTGGATCCCAGTGACCCATTTTCAACCACTGCCTTATTACACTATCAAAAAAAACACGGTGTGAGCAAAATGTCAAAAATGTTGTAAAACAAGCTATCTTAAAGTATTGTTTGTGCAACAGACTTAATAGTATACTGCAAACACCTGTATAGAAACATATACCACCACTACCATACTATTAAACAGAATATAATCATATATCCAGAACAGCTCAAGCTTTGGTTAATCATTAGTCTGACAGCAGAGAAAACCGAAGGTAGTAACCTGAAATTAGACAGTTACTGTGTAAGTGCAAACAAGTACTCAGAACACTCACAATCAGTATAGCGTCCACTCCTGCAAAAGCACAAGAACAGTAAAATAAGTACATATTTCCATCGATGTGCAGTATAGATCAGCTGCCTGAGGAAATGCTGTAGAATCCAGCTTTAAAGAAGTGAAGGCTAGATGCCCATTTCCTTGGGATGCTTCTTGAAGGAATGATAACCGTGATCTGCAAGAGCAAGAGCAAGGTTATAAATATATATATATATATATATATATATATATATATATATATATATATATATATATAAGTATACTCAACTCAGTGAGACACCCGTATGTTGGTATGGCATACATCAACTGCAAAATATTGACCTTGACAACATTGACATACTACCATTCATGGGCTGAGTAACAATCTAGGAGCATGCAAAATTTAAGGACAAAAAAAAAAAACAACAAAAAATGTTTCTTGTAAGGGGGTTCATTCCCCCCTGCACCTCCCAATGTGGGGGGCTGTGCCACTCCCGAACCCTGTTAAATAAATAAATAAATATATAAGCACTAACTCTGCGATTGATCAGTATTTGAGAAAGGGCATATTTCCCATCCTGTAGAATTGTGAGATCTCTGATAATTGTTCAACAAATGAAGTCAAGTGGTACTTTATATGTAGAAGCCAGCATACCAGAGATTCTTGAGTTGGATTTCCCTAATGAAGAGTGAAAGTCAACTCTATCCAGACACCCAGCTGTTTATAACCTGAGACTGTTTTAATTTGCCTGAGGTGAAAGGGTGAAATGCTTTAGTCTTTAAGAACCTTACTTAGACTTACTTGTGTGGCAAACAGCCGCAGTCATTTCTTGGAAAGTTAAAAGACATTTGTGATTTAAAGGTTTTCTCTATCCAGAGAATATTAAACGAATATAGAACTTTTCCAATTTCAGCTAATGTTCTTTTTAGCTACTTTTGTTTACAAACTAGAAAATAATGACAAACAGTATTATTCTATTTATATATTTCTTCTGATTCTTTTTCTACCAGAAAGAGGGACTCTTAAGATTTACTCTTCCTGTCGGGAGAAAAGTTATGGTGAGATTGGTCATGGATCTTCTAGAGCAGGAGAGGCATCTGAAGAGAGAGAAGTGTTTTTTAACCATTCCACAATGAATCTGTTATTAACACAAGTTTACTGTAGATCTGTGATGATTGTGGTAATTTTTTGCAAATAACTTTTGTTCCGTTTGCAAAATTTTTGTACGGAATTCTTCTCCTTAATCAGTTTGGTAATTCAGTATTAGTTCACCTTTCCTAAAGATGCTTTAATGCTAGACAGAATTTCAAAATAAATGGACATTTGGAATGATATTTCATTAAGCAGCTGGTTAATAGGAGATTTTGAAGTCAGACTATAATACCATGTTTTTGGCAAGACTACAATTCATTTTAGTCGTACAGTAATCATTTATCTGGCAAACACGCCAGGACCATATGCAAAATGCTGAAGAAAAAGGGTATTTGTAGAGTATCCTTTCCTTACAAAGGGATGGAGTAGTACTAATGGCAACAAAATGAGGAAAAGCCGGAGACATTATATCAACTAAATTTGAACAAACATCTTGAAATCATCTTTTAAGTTCTGCCATTAGCATATCTGGCTCTGCATGATATGTTTTTTCAATATCTTAAGGACCTCTTGGCTCAGTAATGGCTAATTTGCTGCTCTTTCTTGGGGTTGCTGGAAGTGCCCAAACT